>NC_090333.1:81786032-82086032 GCF_035084215.1 Heptranchias perlo | reverse complement strand
CTACGCATCTTGAGTGAGCCTTGAGAATTTGGTTGCACCAAAAGTCTACGGCAGTACACTCCACGCCTTATGGAATCTTCAAATAAGTGGCCCCTGAGAATGATATGGCTTTACAACTGTGTTCTAGGTGGTCTCTATGCTGGGTCATTTGACTAGGTAAGAGCATTGACCTCATCTTTGATTTGGCGACCCTTTACCGGCCCAGTTGATGCATATCTTTGCACCTCAACGTAGTCGGGAGGTCAGTGTCGATAGGTATATCATCTAGGATTACTTCCATTAATACCTTTGTTGGATTTGATTTGATCCAAAAGCCCCTAGTCAAGTCAGAGCTTGGATTTCCGAGAGCGTATGTAGGTGTTCATCAATCAACAATCTTGTGCCAACCTGAATGCACTCATTAGTCCTGGCAGCTGAAGTTCTCAATCTTCACCTCTCTTCCAAATGTTAGTGAGGGTGATGGGTTCACAACCAACACTGATATTAATTCCTGCTTCACAAGTAAAACTAGAAATGTTTCACCAGCATACAGTTCAAGGACATCCTCAGATGAAGCTATAGCTCCTCTACAGACACAGAGGTTGTCTTAATGTTTATAGCCATTAAAGATTTTACTTCCAAAATTGCTACGCTGATGGAGGCACTGGAGACTGATTTTGTGTGGCCCCATTCTCTGCGTCAGTCTGTGCCATCTGAAGGGAACAGAAGGGTGCTCCTTTTTGGCATCTATCCAAACCTGGGCAGTTTACTTTGTGATGAATTTAATTACTGTATTGACCTATTGTTAGTCTTTTCAAACCCTCTGTTGGGCTTAGCCTTGCTTTTCAAACCCTTAGTCTTGGACATTCTTACCTGCCCTACATAGAAAGAAAAAAAGAACTTGCATTTATATAGCGCCTTTCACGACCTCAGGATATCTCAAAGTGCTTTACAGTCAATGAAGTACTTTTGAAGTGTAGCCACTATTGTAAAGTAGGAAATGCGGCAGCCAATTTGCCCACAGCAAGGTCCCACAAGCAGCATTGTGGCAATGACCAGATAATCTGTTTTAGCGATGTCGTTTGAGGGATAAATATTGGCCAGGACACACCGGGAAGAACTCCCCTGCTGAAGCTATAGCTCCTCTACAGACATCTTCGAAATAATGCCATGGGATCTTTTACATCCACCTTTGAGGGCAGATGGGGTCAAGAGGTCAGAGCCAATTTTCCCAACCCTTGTGGATTTAAATTGATGGAATTTGAAGTGCCACTGAAGAAGTCCCTTTTTATTACACTTTCTGCCGGTTTGTCTAATATTGATCATGCAGGCCAAGTTTGAGGACACTTTACCAAGGGCAAAAAATATTGTGGCCTTTGAAAGAGTCCAAAGGTTTGGAGTCACAGAAAGAAAGGAAGAAAGGACTTGAATTTACATAGGACCTTTCACATCCTCAGAATGTGCCAAAGCACTTCACAGCCAATGAGGTACTTTTGAAGTGTTGTCACTGTTGTAATGTGGGCACAGTTTGTACTCCAAAGGGACCCTTTAGATGCAGATAACTATCTGGCAGTTAAGTAGGTAAAGTTTATGCACCAGTCCCTCAGATACAATCAACATGACTTCCCACCCTGTGAGCAAAATAACATTTCTTGAATTTTTCACAAAGCACCAGCAAACCTTGGGCCCATTCAAGGATGACTTGACAATGGTTATTTCTAGATAACTCATCGCCATCCCTTATGGTCGAGGAGAATCAGCTTTTGGGGCCAAATTGAACTGGCCATTGCACAAAATAGGATCACAAATTCCAACCACTGCTTAAAAGAAGGTATGATGTGGAGATGCCGGTGATGGACTATAACTTGGTGTTGTAAAATTGTTTAAAAGAAGGTAGGAAGCATTTTAATGCAATCTCGTTTATAGCTAAGATGGGCACATTGTGAAAGAAGTACAACAATGGCCGTAACAGATAACATCTACAGATGTGCTATGAAGCAGATTGGGCTGTTAAGATTTCTTGAGATCTGAAAAATATTGCTGCAAATCTCTAATGATTCAGATTTTCTTTGCTGCCTCCCAAGGCAAGCTGAAGCCAAATGAAATTCACCCTATTTTGAATGCTATACACATTAAGAATTTCTGACAGGCTAGTGCCTTGTTTTGTGTGATTTGTGAACAATTTTGTTAGACATGCTTTGCAATAAATCCCTTAGAAAAATACTTTCTGATGGCGGCAGATCTTGCATCCTGAACCATAATGGCATGTTAGTTAATCATTTACAAGTGCGAGGTTCACTTGTGATATTAATAAGAACTCAACGACCCAAACGTCAGCCCAGCTATCACTCAGCAGTCAGTTCAGCCCAGAACACAACAGGAGCTGAAGTAGTCTTCACGCATATTAAAAGACGTTAGGGAGGAGATACCAGAGGCACTATTACATATATATAAAAATTCATTAGGAAGGGGAATAGTGCCTGAGGACTAGCGGACAGCTAATGTGATTCCTATTTTTAAAAAGGGAGATAGAACAAGTCCAGGGAACTATAGACCAGTAGGAAAGATAATGGAATCTTTACACAAGGATGTATTAGAAAAACATCTAGAAACCGAAAATATAATAAAGAACAGTCAGCACGGATTTCAGAAGGGAATGTCATGCTTGGCCAAACTTTGAAGACACTCGCTCACCTGACGAAGGAGAAAGCCTCCGAAAGCTTGTGATTTTCAAATAAAACAGTTGGACTATAACCTGGTGTTGTAAGATTCCTTACATTTGTCAACCTTTGAAGAAGTAACAGAAAGGGTAGACAAGTGTAATGTGGAAGATGTAATATATTTGGATTTTCGAAAGGCCTTCAATAAAGTACCGCATTGTAGTCTCATGACTAAGGTCAGAGCATGTGGAGTCAGGGGACAGGAAGCAGAACGGATAGGAAGCTGGCTACAAAACAGAAAACAGAGAGTAGGGGTTAAAGGTAGTTACTGGCAAAAAATGGGAAGCAGTGTTCCACAAGGATCAGTGCTGGAACCACTGCTGTCCTCAAATTTACACCAATGATTTGGACTTGGGAATCAGAAATACAATTTCAAAATTTGGGGACGACACCAAATTGAGGGGTGTAGTTAATAGAAAGGAAGAATGTGTCAAAATGCAAGAAGACATTAATAAACTTGCAGAATGGGCGTGTAATTGGCAAATGAATTTCAATATAGATAAGTGTGAGGTGCTGCATTTTGGTAGGAAGAATAAGGGGGCCACATACTGCTTGGATAATAAGAGCAGAGGGATCTCGGGGTACAGATACACAAATCACTAAAAGTAAAAGCACAGGTTAATAAGGTCATAAAAAAGGCAAACCAAGCACTGGGGTTCATTTCTGGAGGGACAGAATTGAAAAGCAGAGAAGTTATGTTAAACTTGTATATAGCCTTGGTCAGACCACACTTGGAGGACTGTGTACAGTTCTGGTCTCCATATTATAAAAAGGATATAGAGGCATTTGACAAGGATGATACCAGAACTGAGAGGATATATTTATCAGGAAAGGCTGAACAGGCTGGGGCTCTATTCTCTAGAAAAGATAATTGTAAACAATTTTACAACACCAAGTTATAGTCCAGCAATTTTATTTTAAATTCACAAGCTTTCGGAGATTTTCTCCTTCCTCAGGCAAATGTTTCAAGAGCTCCTTGAAGCCTACGCATTTATACATATAGAACAATACATGGTGTTTACAGACTGCCCCTGCAACTGCCCGTTGCCAAGGCAATCACCGTGTTCAGACAGAGAGGTGTCACCTGCAGAACCCCCGAATACACATTCAACAAAAAAAAAACAAACAGGGAAAAAAACAGAGAAAAAAAACAGAGAGAGGCAGAAACATCCGGAAGGCAGAGAGAGCCAGCAAATGACCCATTATATTAAAAACAGATAACATTTGTTCGCTGGTGGGGTAACGTGTAGCGTGACATGAACCCAAGATCCCGGTTGAGGCCGTCCTCATGGGTGCGGAACTTGGCTAAAAGATAAGGGTGAGGGATGACCTGATGGAGGTCTGCAAGATAATGAAAGGGTTTGATAGGCTAGACATAAAGAAAATATTTCCACTTGTGTGGGAGACCAGAACTAGAGGTCATAAATATAAAATAGTCACTAATAAATCCAATGGGGAATTCAGTTGTAACTTCTTTACCCAGAGAATGGTTAGAATGTGGAACTCACTACCACAAGGAATAGTTGAGGCGAATAGCACAGGTGCATTTAAGGGGAAGCTAGATGAACACATGAGGGAGAAAGGAATAGAAAGATATGATGATCGGGTGAGATGAAGTAGGGAGGGAGGAGGCTCATGTGGAGCATAAACGCTGGCATAGACCAGTTGGACCGAATGGCCTGTTTCTGTGCTGTAGACTCGATGTAACTCAATGTAGTCTCATGAGAAAGCTGGGATATTTGTAGAGACAATACAGGTCCGGTTTTGGGATCTGCTGAGCCCCATAAATGGGTGTAACCAGGCAGATGGAAGTATCAGTGGAGATTGGTTGTGTTCAATCTCTGGACCACAATGCCCATGATGTGCTTTTCCAATGAGGTGAACACCTGGTGCAGGAAACTCACACCAGGAATAGCCGAAAGCTTCAGTGGAAAATGTTAATGAGACAGAAGTGATGGATTTCACCCTATGTTTACACCGGAAGTGCACTCAACAGGGTAGACTTTGACTTTTGGGCACTCCCTCAGCACTGCACTGAAGTGTCAGCCTAGATTATGGGCTTAACTGATACCGGGGCTAAAAGGGTTAAATTATGAGGCCAGATTGCATGGAATAGGCTTGTATTCCCTTGAGTATAGAAGATTAAGGGATGATCTAATTGAGGTGTTTAAGATGATTGAAGGATTTGATAGGGTAGAAAGGGACAAACTATTTCCTCTGGTGGGGGAGTCTAGAACAAGGGGGCATAATCTTAAAATTAGAGTTCGGCCGTTCAGGGGTGATGTCAGGAAGCATTTCTTCACACAAAGGGGAGTGGAAATCTGGAACTCTCTCCCCCAAAAAGCTGTTGTGGCTGGGGGTCAATTGAAAATATCAAAACCATGTTCCTATGTTCAAATCTCTGGAGCGGGTCTTGAACCCACGACCGTCTGACTCATACCCACTGAGCCACGGCTGGCACTATAACCATGCAGCACCCGGAAGAGGAAGGCAGTGAACACCAGCTAGAAGATGAGATAGGTGAAACAGAATAGGCTGAAACTACATCTGCAGAACCAGCTCTGCCAGATGTTGGAGTCGTTCAACAGGCTCTTATTGATGACACCTTCTCCTAATTATCGCCCAACCCATTGCACGAATCGTCCTCCTACATCTCCAAAGATCATAATGAATGTGGCTTCGCCTACAGTGCCTTGATTTCACACGGAACATATTAGGGTTTAGCACCATGGTGACCTTTTGTCACTGTGTGGCTGATTTGTTCTGCAACCTAATCTTGTGTGCCTACTGTATGCTCGCCCTGTGGCAGGAGCATGTAAGACCACAGGCTGCTGGGAGTGACAATAGGCTCTAGGGATTGAGCCCTTGACCTCTGTGTACTGGGGCCGGAGTTAGGCCCCAGTTGTAGTCTGCACTAATTTCGCTTGCCCTGTCTGCTCTCTCACCTATGCGGCCTTTGGAAGGAGTTGCTGGAGGGTGTTGACAACCTGAGAGACTGCAACAATATCACGCCTATCCCACACTATTGGGCACAGCCGCACCATGCCAACTGATCTGTGTGACAGCGAACCCAATGTCTGTAAGAAGCTTGATGAAGTCACCATCTCAATGCAATCCACAAGCCTACCCAATGAGGAGAAGAGAAACTGCTGCACATTGGAGCCCAAGGCCTCTATGTCAACAGTCTGTTTTTTACATATTCATTCTCGGGATGTGGGCATCGCTGGCAAGGTTGGTATTTATTGCCCATCCTAAGTTGCCCTGAACTGAGTGTCTTGCTCGGCCACTTCAGAGGGCAGTTAAGAGCCAACCATGTCAGTGTGGGACTGGAGTCACATATAGACCAGACTGGGTAAGGACGGCAGGTTTCCTTCCCTAAAGGACGTTTGTGAACAAGTTGGGTTTTTACAACAATCTGACAGCTTCATGGTCACTTTAACTGATCACCAGATTTTTGTTAATATTGAATTCAAGTTCTCAGACTGCTCACAGTGGGATTTGAACTCTGCTATTATGTCACCAATCATACCTGGAGGCCTTGACAATCCCACCTGTGAGTCACCGAGACCAGCTGCCTCTGCAGGTCCCAGGTGAATGGAATGGCAGCTGCAGAACACTGCCACCTGCTGCGAGGGCGCCTGCGACATTGGCACGATGTTGTTAGTAGCTATGTGAAGTACATAAGACCATAAGAGATAGGAGCAGGAGTAGGCCATTCGGCCCCTCGAGCCTGCTCCGCCATTCAATGAGATCATGGCTGATCTGATTTTTACCTCAACTCCACTTTCCCGCCTTTTCTCCATATCCTTTGACTCCCTCGCTGATCAAAAATTTGTCTAACTCAGCCTTGAATGTATTCAATGACTCAGCCTCCACAGCTTTTTTGGGGGAAAGAATTCCAAAGATTCACGACCCTCTGGGAGAAGAAATTCCTCCTCATTTCCATCTTAAATGGGCGACCCCTTATTCTGAGACTATGCCCCCTAGTTTTAGATTCCCCCATGAGGGGTAACATCCTCTCAGCATCTACCCTATCGAGGCCCCTCAGAATCTTGTATGTTTCAATAAGGTGTCCTCTCATTCTTCTAAACTCCAATGAGTATAGACCCAACCTGTTCAATCTTTCCTCATAAGACAACCCTTCCATACCCGGAATCAACCTAGTGAACCTTCTCTGAACTGCCTCCAATGCAAGCATGTCCTTCCTTAAATAAGGCACCAGAACTGTACGCAGTACTCCAGGTGTGGTCTCACCAGCACCCTGTACAGTTGTAGCATGACTTCCCTGTTTTTATACTCCATCCCCCTAGAAATAAAGGCCAATATTCCATTTGCTTTCCGGATTACCTGCTGCACCTGTATGTTGACTTTTTGTCTTTCATGTACAAGGACACCCAGATCCCTCTGCTCCGCAGCATTTTGTAGTATTTCTCCATTCAAATAATATTTTGCTTTTTTATTTTTCCTCCCAAAGTGGATGACTTCACATTTTCCCACATTATATTCCATCTGCCAAATTTTTGCCCATTCGCTTAGCCTGTCAATATCCCTTTGCAGACACTTTGTGTCCTCCTTGCAACTTGCTTTTCAAGCTATCTTTGTATCATCAGCAAATTTGGCCACAAGACACTCTGTTCCTTGCCTTTCCGCCCTTACCTTTCATGACCCAGGCGAGTGATAGGCATGCTGTACTGCACTGCCATATGGGGCAGGCACCCTGTAGTGTGAAAGAGGGCATCACTTCTTATACCTATTTCATACAGCATAGCATGAAATGTTGGTCAGATCCTGAGATGCTCTCTTACGTGCCCCAGGACTCCTCATGGGGTTTCCTTTCACTTTATTTCTACCTCACATTTCTTACCCTTTTCTTCCCCTTCAGCCCTGGCGAAGCCGACTGAGCCCCGCTCCAAGACCTGAGCACATAATCCAGGCTGACACTTCAGTGCAGTGCTGAGGGAGTGCTGCACCGTCGGAGGTGCCGTCTTTCAAATGAGACGTTGAAACCAAGTCCCTTTCTGCTCAAGTGGACGTAAAAGATCGCATGGCACCCTTTCAAAGAAGAGCAGGGAGTTCTTCCCGGTGTCCTGGCCAATATCTCTCAACCAACTTCACTAAAACAGATTACCTGATCCTTTATCACATTGCTGTTTGTGGGATCTTGCTGTGCGCAAATTGGCTGCTGCGTTTCCTACATTACAACTGTGACTACACTTCGAAAAGTACTTCATTGGCTGTAAAGCATTTTGCAGCATCCTGAGGATGTGAAAGGCGCTATATAAATGCAAGTTTGTTCTTCTTCCCATCTTCTTATTCCACTCCTTTGCCAATGACCCTCAAGCTCTTTGCGAGGAGAGGCAAGAGATTCAATCTCAAATTTTCAGTCCTTGATCCCAGTGCGCCAAAGCCTAGCTTCCACTGGCCAGATCCCCCTGACAGCAGAGACTAGATTTAGGACAGGTTAATCCAAGAGCTCCCTCCATGATATCATACTGACTACAGCAGCTACTTCTGTGCAGCATAAGATACCTGCAGTGCAGCGATAGACTAAACGGTTGCATTTCCAATTAATTTATTATAGCCAGAGTCAAACTTAAATGTGTTTAAAATAGACTTGAGCAACAAAATAACAGTAAGTACTCTCCAAGTGTCATAAATTGCCCACAACAAACAATAAAAGCACACATTAAGAATGATTTACAAGACCTGGGGGGAATTTTATCAATTTTTCAAGCACGCACATATATACAGATTAGCAAACTGTATTAACCTTCAGGAAACTCAAACAGCAATTACTTGCATTTATAACAGCATCTTTAAAGTAGTAAAATGTCCCAAGGCGCTTCACAGGAGCCTAATCAGAGAAAAATTGAAATCGAATCAAGACGAAAGGTCTTCGACCTGAAACGTTAACTCTGTTTCTTTCTCCACTGATCCTGCCTGACTTGCTGAGCTTCTCCAGCATTCTCTGTTTTTATATTATATAAGTAGATATTAGGAGATGTGACCAAAAGCTCAGTCAGACTGGTAAGTTTTAAGGAGCATCTTAAAGGAGGGGAGCAAGATTGAGAGGTTTGGGGAGTCAATTCCAGAGCTTAGGGCCCAGACCACTGAAGGCACGGCCGCCAATGGTCGGGCGAAAGAAGTGGGGGATGGGCAAGAGGCCAGAGTTGGAGGAACGCTGAGTTCTCGGAGGGTTGTAGGGCTGGAAGAGGTTACAGAGATAGCGAGGGGTGAGGCAATGGAGGGATTTGAAAACAATTTTAAAATCCAGGCACTGTTTTATATTAGTGGTTAATTTAAAATCTCTGGTAAAACTGAAAGACCAGGCCATTGAACAATATCTATTGATATTGAAATATGCCCTGGAGGCTTCAGATCAAAAATAGAAGTCTGAGCGAGACATGTTAAGTCCCCTATGATATTGTGCACAGTTTGAGAGATTTATAATGGGCAAAGGGAGAATGTGCTCAGCATTGGGTGGTCAGTCAGACTAGTGCTGATCGTGGAAGGTCTGCTTTCTGCACACTGAACATGTAGGGCTCAGCAAAGGCTTCACTGCTACTGGAGCTGGTGCGTCTGTCTTGGATGTGTCCAAGAGCTTTAGGGACATCGTGGAAGAGATGCTGTGATTCCTCCCGCCCCCATGTCTCTCCTTTTCTCCATGCTACTCTGTAAAACTTTTCCTCATTTCATAGGCATCTGGTGGTGTAGTGGTTTATGTTACTGGACTAGTAATCCAGAGAATTTGAGTTCAATCCTCACTGTGATAGTTTAAACTCAATTTATAATAAAATCTGGAAATAAAAAGGTGCTATCAGTAAAAGTGACCATGAAGCTGTCGGATCATTGTAAAAACCCAACTGGTTCACTAATGCCCTTTAGGGAAGGAAACCTGTCGTCCTTACCAGGTCTGGTCTATATGTGACTTCAGTCCCACACCAACCTGGTTGACTCTTAACTGCCCTCCGAAGTGGCCTAGCAATACACTCAATTGAATCAAACTGCTACAAACACAGATGCAGTGGTACAAGAAGGCGGCCCACCACCACCTTCTCAGGGCAACTTGGGATGAACAATAAATGTCGGCCTTGCCAGCGATGCCCACATCCCAAGAATGAATTTTTAAAATAATCTGTTGCCCTCTCTCTCTCACTGCATCTACTGCCTATTCTTTCTGTCTCTTTTATCTCTCACCGTTGCGGTCTTCCTAGGAGCATAATTTCAGCACCATGGAGAGCCACAGGAGGGAGCGATAAGGGAGCAGCCAGATCTGGCACCGAGCAGAAAGTTCTGGGAGGGAGCAAGAGACAGGAAGCAGAATGGCTAGAGCCAAGGAGTTAGAGATGGGCAAGTTCAACATCAGCATCCACAAGCCTTTAGTCTTATGTGGGCTCTTTAATAAGATGTTGGAGGAGGGCCAAGTCATGGAGTACAGGATTTGGGCGTGGAGCTATCTGCCATTGGGGAGGGGGGTAACCTGAGGCTGAGGCTGTTGATTTTTGTGTGGGGGAGGTGGGAGAGATGTCAGAGTGACTGGAAGGTAGGATGGAGACATTCATGGGTTTGCTTTTTTTTGTGGTATGAATTTTTGGCGTATGCTAGATACTCGTTTATTCCTGGGGATATATAGTGGGAGTGGCTGTATGTGACAAGATTTTTTATGTTGGAATATGCTTGATTGAGTCACAAAAATAACCAAACAGAAATAACAATTGCTGAGATCATTTTGGAATGCGATTGATTCCTGTTTCTGGGTTTTGATTGGTTCCTGATTCTGGTATCCGATCTGTTTGATCAAAGTCTTGGTGTGTGATCAGTTGGTCTGTGGTTGTGAGACGTGGTTAGTTAAAGGTAGTGTCTGAGAGACGGACATACATTCATCCAATACGATTCTCAGAGTCAGGGCAGGCTCCAGACCTTTTGTTTGTGTATGTGTGTGGTATCTGAATTTGTGTATGTATGTTAAGTGTGTGTGTGGGGTACATCCACACAGCTATCCTAATATAGACTGGGATAGTAATAGTGTAAAGGGCAAAGAGGGAGGAATTTCTGAAGTGTGTTCAGGAGAACTTTCTTGATCAGTATGTTTCCGGCTCAACGAGGAAGGAGGCATTCTTGATCTCCTGAACACACTTCAGAAATTCTGGGAAATGAGGTGGGCCAAATGGAGCAAGTGTCAGTGGGGGAACATTTAGGGAACAGCGATCATAATTTCATAAGGTTTAGATTAGTTATGAAAAAGGACATGGAGCAATCTAAAGTAAAAATACTTAATTGGGGGAGGGTCAATTTCAGTGGGTTGAGAACGGATCTGGCCCGGGTAAATTGGAATCAAAGATGGGAAAGCAAAACTGTAATTGAACAGTGGGCAGCCTTTAAAGAGGAGATAGTTCGGGTACAGTCTAGGTACATTCCCACGAGGGGGAAAGGTAGGGCAACTAAAGCCAGAGCTCCCTGGATGATGAAAGAGTAAGATAAAGCAGAAAAAGGGGGCGTATGACAGATGTCTGGTTGATAATACAAGTGAGAACCAGGCTGAATATAGAAAGTACAGAGGACAAGTGAGAAAGGAAATAAGAGGGGCAAAGAGAGAGTATCAGAATAGACTGGCAGCTAACATAAAAGGGAATCCAAAAGACTTCTATAAGCATGTAAATATTAAGAGAGGGGTGGGGCCGATTAGGGACCAAAAAGGAGATCTACTCATGGAAGCAGAGGGCATGGCTGAGGTACTAAATGAGTACTTTACATCTGTCTTTACCAAGGAAGAAGATGCTGCCAAAGTCACAGTAAAAGGGGAGGTAGTCGAGATACTGGATGGAGTGAAAATTGATAGAGGAGGTACTAGAAAGACTGGCTGTACTTAAAGTAGATAAGTCACCCGGTCCAGATGAGATGCATCCTAGGTTGCTGAGGGAAGTAAGGGTGGAAATTGTGGAGGTACTGGCCATAATTTTCCAATTATCCTTAGGCATGGGGATGGTGCCAGAGGGCTGGAGAATTGCAAATGTTACACCCTTGTTCAAAAAAGAGTGTAAGGATAAACCCAGCAACTACAGGACAGTCAGTTTAACCTCGGTGGTGGGGAAGCTTTTAGAAACGATAATCCGGGACAAAATTAATAGACACTTGGACAAGTGTGGATTGATAAAGGAAAGCCAACACGGATTTTTTAAAGACAAATTGTGTTTAACTAACTTGATTGAGTTTTTGATAAGGTAACAGAGAGGGTTGATGAGGGCAATGCAGTTGATGTTGTGTATATGGATTTTCAAAAGGCGTTTGATAAAGTGCCTCATAATAGACTTGTCAGCAAAATTGAAGCCCATGGAATAAAAGGGGCAGTTGCAGCATGGATACGAAATTGGCTAAGTGACAGGAAACAGAGAGTAATGGTGAACTGTTTTTCAGATGGAGGAATGTGTTCCCCAGAGCTCGGTACTAGGACCACTGCTTTTTTTGATATATATTAATGACTTGGACTTGGGTGTACAGGGCATAATTTCAAAATTTGCAGATGACACAAAACTTGGAAGTGTAGCAAACAGTGAGGAGGATAGTGATAGACTTCAAGAGGATATAGACAGGCTGGTGGCCTGGGCGGACACGTGGCAGATGGAATTTAATGCAGAGAAGTGTGAACTGATACGGCAGGAAGAATGAGGCGAGGTAATATAAACTAAATGGTACAATTCTAAAGGGGATGCAGGAACAGAGAGACCTGGGGGTAAATGTGCACAAATCTTTGAAGGTGGCAGGACAGGTTGAGAAAGTGGTTAAAAAAGCATATGGGATCCTGGGCTTTATAAATAGAGGCATAGAGTACAAAAGTAAGGAAGTCATGATGAACCTTTATAAAACACTGGTTCGGCCACAACTGGAGTATTGTGTCCAATTCTGGGCACCGCACTTTGGGAAGGATAGGAAGGCCTTAGAGAGGGTGCAGAAAAGATTTAGGGACTTGGGGATGAGTTACGTGGATAGACTGGAGAAGCTGGGATTGTTCTCCTTAGAGCAGAGAGGGTTAAGAGGAAGTTTGATAGAGGTATTCAAAATCATGAAGGGTTTAGATAAAGTAAATAAAGAGAAACTGTTCCCATTGGCGGGAGGGTCGAGAACCAGAGGGCACAGATTTAAGGTGATTGGCAAAAGAACCAAAGGCGACACGAGGAAAAGCTTTTACACGCAGCGAGTGGTTATGACCTGGAATGCGCTGCCCGAAAGGGTGATGGAAGCAGATTCAATCGTGGCTTTCAAAAAGGAATTGGATAAATATTTGAAGGGAAAAAATGTGCATGGCTACGGGGAAAGAGCAGGGGGAATGGGACTAACTGGATTGCTCTTACAAAGAGCCGGCACCGACTCAATGGGCCGAATGACCTCCTTCTGTGCTGTAACGATTCTGTGAACAGCACTTTTGAGGTTAACAAAAAAGTTTGAAATTGTATCTATTGAGGCAGTGGGTTTGTGGTAGAGCTCACTGACACTCACGGAAGGTGTGAAAGTTTGCTTTTACTGCTACTGCTAATTGAAACTGAGTTTCTCCTTTGATTTCTGATTGGGGAAGTCAGTCTGCATCAAGGAATTTAATCCAAGATACAATGATATCCTATCGATGGGAGCAGTGGCGATGATGTTACCGCTTGGGCTGTCTCTTGATCTTGATTTCCATAATACTAAATCAGCAGGTCTCACATAATATCATTTAACAGAAGGATGAAAGGGCTTCTTTATATAGAATAGCAATAGTCTCTTGCTGCTGGAGAGAGACCAGCTTTGTAACCATGTGATTTATTGCAGGGATGTAATCTTCTGGCCCAAGCTGATGAACTGTTATTGGCAGTGACCTGTCACTCAGGGTCAAAGCTGACAGAAGATGGCTTTCCTTCTTCAACCATTTACACATGAAATGTGCAGTTGAAAAGATCGCGTATGGCATTGCAAGCCCAGAAATTCCCATCTAAACAGGCACACTGTAGAGGCCCCGTGTGGCGGCAATGTGAGTTTGCTAGAATTTCTACGGTAATTGTTTCTGGGAGCTGTTGCAAAGCTGTGGGTCCAAGGCCCAATTCAGTGATTCCAGTTAACATTCATTCTCGGGATGTGGGCGTTGTTGGCAAGGCCAGAATTTATTGCCCATCCCCTAGTTGCCCTGGATACAACTGGAGGTCCTTCAGGGCCCCTTCAGAGGGCACGTAAGAATCACCCATGTTGGTGTGGGACTGCAGTCTAGCCACTAAACCAATCAGCTATATTTTGCTTTCTTGCAGATCTGAGTCATCAGGCTTTCTGGCTCCAGCTGTCAGGAAATAACTTATTTCAGCAATAAACTAACTGACTAAATACCAGCCGTGTATAATCAGGGCCCGAGCGTCCACTTATCCGATTGTTGTTTGTTTTCTTCCCACTTTCTCCCCTGCTGAAGGCATGAGTTTTATTTTAATTCATTCTCAGGATGTGGGCGTCGCTGGCGAGGCCGGCATTTATTGCCCATCCCTGGATGCCCTGAGCAGGTGGTGGTGGGTCTCCTTCTTGAACTGATGAGACAGGCTACTTCAGAGGGCAGTTAAGAATCAACCTAGTTGGTGTGGGATTGGAGTCACGTATAGGCCAGACTGGTTAAGGACGGCAGGTTTCCTCCCCTAAAGGACATTAATAATCCAGATAGGTTTTTAACTTCAATCCAACAGCTTCATGGTCACTTTTACAAACGCCAGATTTTTATTTCCGGATTTTTTAAACTGAATTCAAATTCGCAAACAGCCACGTTGGGATTTGAACTCACGTTCTCTGGGTCATTAGTGCAGGCCTTTGGATTACTAGTCCAGTAACATAACCAACTACACTATTGTACCCCTTCTTAAAATGGCGCTGGGGTTCTCGGGGCTCTCTCAAGACTCCGCATCAAGAACAGCTAGTTGACATTGCCGGAATCAGCAAATTATGAATTTAATTAGAACAAGCTCTCTGCATGGTTTTCATGCAAACTATGGTCGGCGGGGGTGCCGATATCCACGGAGCAGCAGCACTTAAAGGGCTGCTTAAACTCCCACTTAAAGCTCGCCCAATATTGGGCTCCAAGTCTGCAGGCGTAGGAATGGAAGGTGCAAAGGATAATGTGGGCAGAAATACCTCCCCCAGTCTTGATGAGGACAGTCTGGAAGAGCCTCAGCAGAGGACGCGAGCTATATTTGGGGGTGGGGGATAACCCTGCTCTACACGCCAGTGTGCAGCAAACATGGCAGACTGGCACGGATGAGGCAGGCATCGCTCCGGACGCCCCAGCTAGCCCCCTCAAAGGAGTACTCGGTAGCAGGAAGGAGCAGCCGACTAGTGCAGAATCAGAATGTGCTGGCTATAGTTGCAGGGCCATCTCAAGACCCAGAATGGAGGGGTGCTCGATCGCATCCATCCCATGAACTATCCCATTGTCAAGCAGCAAAACGGCCATCGCAGTTACTCCTCCCGCTGAGCTAGTACGTCGAAGGAGCATTAGATTAGGTGGTAGACTTGAGCACAAAATCTAGACCGACACTTCGGTGCAGTACTGAGGGAGTGCTGCACTGTCAGAGGTGTTGTCTTGCGGATGAGACGTTAAACCGAGGCCCCGTCTGCCCTCTCAGGTGGATGTAAAAGATCCCATGGCACTATTCAAAGAAGATCAGGAGCATTCTCCCCGGTGACCTGGCCTATATTTATCCCTCGTCCAACACCTAAAAACAGATTATCTGGTCATTTACCGCATCGCTGTTTGTGGGATCTTGCTGTGCGCAAATTGGCTGCCGCATTTCCAAAATTACAAGAGTGACGACACTTAACAAAGTACTTCATTGGCTGTAAAGCGCTTTGGGACATCCTGAGGTCATGAAAGACATTATAGAAATACAAGCTCTTTCTTTCTTTTGGAAAGCACACGCCAAGCTGTCACCAAAGGCAAGCACCAGGGAAACAAACAGGAACAATACATTAGGAAACACTTTTGGGGTAATAAAATGATTGCTTTATTTCAACATAGTCCTGAGAGCTCTTTCGAGAAGGAGCATATTGAGGTACCAGGTGATGGGTATTCAAGGTAGTTTAGGTAGAGGTGGTTGTAATGGGGGGCATGGTATCCATAGGGCCACCCTATTGTGTTCAATAGGCTAGGAATGTAGGAGCAAGGGTCAGATTGAAGACTTAGGTGATGGTCCTGTTAATCAGAGATTGAAATGCGAAACTTCCTGGCTGCAAGCTGCCTCCGACCGTTTCCTCTTCTTTGCTGGGGTTGAGGTTGCTCAGCATGGTCCTCCTAATGAATGGCTTCTCTGGATGGAAGAATTGTGCAAGATGCAGCAGATGGCTAGAATACTGGAGACCCCAGCGGGGCTATAGAATGGGATCGCTTGCCCCCGTCCCCCCTCCGCCAGTCTGTCCAAACAATTGAGTCTCTGAGCATTCAGTGTGTTTAAAACCTGCAGCCACAGCACTAACGCTGAGTGTCTTAACTTAGACCTGGTCTGACCAGGGGCTGGAGAATGTTTACAGTAAGTGGACCTTTGCTTAAGTTGGCCGTACAATCTCCCTCCAACGCCTCTCCTCCGTTGCTCAGCTTCGTGGGACTGCCCTTGCTTGACTCCATTCCTACCCAACATGCCCGAGCAACTTCGGCAATAACTTGTGTTTCCCCCACTGCACTGTCATCTCCGGTCCCCCAGGAATCTTTTCTTGACCCCCCCGCCCCCACTCCTCCTCTTCCTCATTTAAATACTGCCTCTTGGTGACATCATCAGCTTTCACACAGATAGCAATGATGCCCAGTTCTACCTGGGCACCACCTCTCTCAACCCCTCCCCCATCTCTGTACTGCCCGACTGCTTGACTAACATCCAGTATTGGGTGAGTCAGAACCGCCTCTACATTGGGAAGACCGAAGCCTCTGTCTACTACCCCTGCCACAAACTCCACTCGCTGACCATTGATTCCATCCTCCTCCCCGGCCACTGTCTGAGGCTGAACCAGACTGTTCGCAACCCAAGTATCCTGTTTGATCCTGAGACGCCATATCCTCTTCATCACCAAGGCTGACGAATTCGTCTCTGCTCTGACCGGTGCCCATCTGCTGCCAAGACCTTCACCCATGCCTTTGTCACCTCCAGACTCAACTACTCCAGTGCGCTTCTGGCTGGCCTCCCATCCTCCATTCTCCATAGTCTTCAGCTCATCCAAAACTCTGCTGGCCCTATCCTATCCCGCACCAAGTCCTGCTCACCCTGTCCTCACTGACCTGCAACTGGCTCCGCATCCGCTAATGCCTTAGACTTAAAATCTTTGTCTTTAAATCTCTCCATGGCCTCACCACACCCTATCTCTGCATCCTCCTCTGGCTCTATATCTCCCCCTCAAACACTCCGTTCCTCTGACTCCGGCCTTCTGTGCATCTCCCCCTCCCCCCACCCTCCCTTGCCCCATCATTGGCATTATGTCATTTACCCCTGTGGCTTTAAATCTACTTGCACTCCTTTTCTATAGTGTTAAGGTAGTGGAATAACATTCTACTTTATTGCCAGCTCAATAGGTCCTGCTCGGATAGGACGTCCCCATCTGATTTTCTCTTCTCCCTGTGGGGGAGACACTGCAGCTTCCACTACCCAGCTCGACACGGCTCAGTTCAGCTGTATGGTGGGAACCCAACTTGTGCTCTTTAGAGCAGAGAAAGTTAAGGGGAGATCTATTAGAGGTGTTCAAAATCCTGAAGAGTTTTGATAGAGTAAATAAGGGGAAACTGTTTCCACTGGCAGGAGGGTCAGTAACCAGAGGGTGCAGATTTAAGATAATTGGTAAAAGAACCAGGTGGGAGATGAGGAGAATTTTTTTTTACACAGTGAGTTGTTAATTTCTGGAATGCTCTGCCTGAAAGGGCGGTGGAAGCAGATTCAATAGTAATTTTGAAAAGAGAATTGGATAAATACTTGAAAAGGAAAAATTGCAGGGCTATGGGGAAAGAGCAGGGGGAGTGGGCTCTTTCAAAGAGCCGGCACAGGCACAATGGGCCGAATGGCCTCCTCCTGTGCTGTATGATTGTATAAGGACCCTTTCCAGACTCCTGTGTGTCTGTGGATAGAAATCTAATGGCCTGTTCTTTCAGATATGTGAGTTGAAGGCCAAGATACGTAGCACAGGACACCACCAAGACTGAAAGGACTAAAAGAGAAGAAATGGAGAATCAGGAAAAAGTGATTTAGGTGAATAAAGACAGAGAGGAGTGAAGAATTGCACAGAGAAACTGATGATGTAGGTAGGATGCAAACATGGAGTTAAGAGGAGCAAGAGAACTGAAGGCGACATGAGGAAAAACTTTTTTGCACAGCAAGTAGTTATGATCTGGAACGCACTGCCTGAAAGGGTGTTGGAAGCAGATTCAATCGTGGCTTTCAAAAAGGAATTGGATAAATACTCGAAGGGAAAAAATTTGCAGGGCTATAGCGGGGGAATGGGACAAACTGGATTGCTCTTACAAAGAGCCAGCACAGGCCCGATGGGCCGAACGACCTCCTTCTGTGATGTAACCATTCTATGATTCTGTGATTCTAAGAGGAGGACTCTGACCGTAGTTGTATCCATACAATAAAGAGGGACAAGAAAGGTTGTGACTGAGAAAGGGTTTGAAGACTAGAGGAGAGAAGAGCCTCCCAAATACGGGAATAGCATTCACTGGCTGCTGGGAAACATCAAACGCACATCTGACTGGAACATAAATGATCAATCATGTAGCTGGTAAAATAGAATGACAAGATGGCTTTTCCGGTGATGGGTTATTCAGTGCACTTTATGTACTAAGAAAAATACATTCATCACAGTGTATCTCCCTCTAATACACTGTGTGTCCTCCAGCACAACATAAATTAATTCATACTCCATCAAACGTTTCCTGTAATAAAACCTGTCATTCTGCTGTGTGCCGTCTTGTAACCTTTGAAATATCACAATTTCTGTGGTTTCTTTCCAAATAGAGAAACATTTAAAATAATCTGAAAGAAAGGACTTGCCCTTCATTTCCTCA
The DNA here is from genome assembly GCF_035084215.1 of Heptranchias perlo. NCBI lineage: Eukaryota > Metazoa > Chordata > Chondrichthyes > Hexanchiformes > Hexanchidae > Heptranchias > Heptranchias perlo. The sequence continues at coordinate 82,067,291 of NC_090333.1, read as the reverse complement.
GGACATCCCAGAGTCCTTTACAGTCAGTCAAGTATTTTTGAAGTATAGTCACTGTTGTAATGTGGGAAACACACACAGCCAAATTGTACACAGCAAGATCCCACAAACAGCACTGTGATAATCACCAGATAATCTGTTTTGGTGATGTTGGTTGAGAGATAAATATTGGCCCAGGACACTGGGGAGAACTGCCCTGCTCTTCTCTCAAAGTAGTACAATGGGATCTTTTACATCCATTGGAGAGGACAGATAAGGTCTTTGTTTAACATCCCATCTGAAAGACAGCACCTCCAACAGTGCAGCGCTCCCTCAGTACTGCACTGGAGTGTTAGACTGGATTATGGGATCAAGTCTCTGGAGTGGGACTTGAACCCACAACCTTCTGATGTCAAACATGAGAGTGATAGCCACTGAGCCACAGCTGACATCTTGACCTATTGGCTACTCCCGATTGATGCCCAGTGACTCGCTAGTCGGGTGGAGACAGGATCAGACTCAACAACAACAATTTGCATTTATAAAGCGCCTTTAACGTAGTAAAACGTCCCAAGGTGCTTCACAGGAGCGATCATCAAACGAAATTTGACACCCCGCCACATTAGGACAGGTGACCAAAAGCTTAGTCAAAGAGGTAGGTTTAAAGGAAGAGAGAGGTGGAGAGGTGGAGAGGTTTAGGGAGGGAATTCCAGAGCTTAGGGCCTCGGCAGCTGAAGGTACAGCCGCCAATGGTGGAGCGAAGGAAATCGGGGATGTGCAGGAGGCAAGAATTGTAGGAGCGCAGAGATCTTGGAGGGTTGTAGGGCTGGAAGAGATTACAGAGATAGGTAGGGGAGAGACCATGGAGGGATTTTAACATGAGGATGAGAATTTTAAAATCGAGGAGATAATCCCCGATCTATTGCAGCCTGATGACTTATCCATGGTGGAACAGTGCATGAGCAATCACATTGACTCCTTCAGCAGAGAATCAGAAAATCATAGACTAGAATCATAGATTCATTACAGCACAGAAGGAGGCCATTCGGTCCGTTGAGCCCGTGCCGGCTCTTTGTAAGAGCAATCCAGTTAGTCCCATTCCCCTGCTCTTTCCCCGTAGCCCTGCAAATTTTTTCCCTTCAAGTATTTATCCAATGCCTTTTGAAAGCCACAATTGAATCTGCATCCACCACCCTTTCAGGTATCGCGTTCTAGATCATAACCACTCGCTGCGTGTAAAAGCTTTTCCTCATGTCGCCTTTGGTTCTTTTGCCAATCACCTTAAATCTGTGTCCTCTGGTTCTTGACCTTACCGCCAATGGGAGCACTTTCTCTTTATTTACTTTATCTAAACTGTTCATGATTTTTAACACTTCTATCAAATTTCCTATTAACCTTCTCTGCCCTCAGAAAAACAACCCCAGCTTCTCCAGTCTATCCACATAACTGAAGTCCCTCATCCCTGGAATCATTCTAGTAAATCTTTTCTGCACCCTCTCTAAGGCCTTCACATCCTTCCTAAAATGCGATGCCCAAAATTGGGGACAATACTCCAGTTGTGGTCAGACCAGTGTTTTATAAAGGTTCAACATAACCTCCTTGCTTTTGTACTCTATGCCTCTATTTAAAAAGCCCAGGATCCCGTATGCTTTTTTAACTGCTTTCTCAACCTGTCCTGCCACCTTCAAAGATTTGTGCACATATACCCCCAGGTCTCTCTGTTCCTGCACCCCCTTTAGAATTGTACCATTTAGTTTATATTACCTCTCCTCATTCTTCCTGCCAAAATGTATCATTTCGCACTTCTCTGCATTAAATGTCATCTGCCACGTGTCCGCCTATTCCACCAGCCTGTTTATATCCTCTTGAAGTCTATCACTATCCTCCTCACTGTTCACTACACTTCCAAGTTTTGTGTCATCTGCAAATTTTGAAATTGTGGCCTGTACATCCAAGTCCAAGTCATTAATATATATCAAAAAAAGCAGTACCTAGTACTGGCGAACACCACTGCACACCTTCTCCAGTCCGAAAAACAACCGTTCACCACTACTCTCTGTTTCCTGTTACTTAGCCAATTTCGCATCCATGCTACCACTGCCCCTTTTATTCCATGGGCTTCAATTTTGCTGACAAGTCTATTATGTGGCACTTTATCAAACGCCTTTTGAAAATCCGTATACACAACATCAACCACATTGCCCTCATCAACCCTCTCTGTTACCTCAAAGTACTCATTTAGTACCCCTGCCATGCCCTCTGCCTCCATGCCTAGATCTCCTTTTTGGTCCATAATCGGCCCCACCCCTCCTCTTACTACCCGTTTACTCTTTATATGCCTATAGCGGACTTTTGGATTCCCTTTTATGATAGCCGCCAGTCTATTCCCATACTCTCTCTTTGCCTTTTTCACTTCCTCTCTGTACTTTCTATATTCAGCCTGGTTGTCACTTGTATTATCAACCTGACATCTGTCATACGCCCCCTTTTTCTGCTTCATCTTACTCTCTATCTTTTTCATCATCCAGGGAGCTCTGGCTTTAGTTGCCCTACCTTTCCCCCTCATGGGAATGTACCTAGACTGTACCCAAACCATCTCCTCTTTAAAGGCCGCCCATTGTTTGATTACAGTTTTGCCTGCCAATCTTTGATTCGAATTTACCCGGGCCAGATCCGTTCTCACTCCACTGAAATTGGCCCTCCTCCAATTGATTATTTTTACTCTAGATTGCTCCTTGTCCTTTTCCATAACTAATCTAAACCTTATAATATTATGATCACTGTTCCCTGAATGGTCCCCCACTGACACTTGCTCCACTTGACCCACTTCATTCCCCTGAACCAGATCCAGCAATGCCTCCTTCCTCGTTGGGCTGGAAACATACTGATCAGGAAACTTCTCCTGAACACACTTCAGAAATTCCTCCCCCTCTTTGCCCTTTACACTATTACTATCCCAGTCTATATTAGGATAGTTGAAGTCCCCCGTTATTACTACTCTATAGTTCTTGCATCTCTCTGTAATTTCTCTGCAAATTTGCTCCTCTATATCCTTCCCACTAGTTGGTGCCCTATAGAATACACCCAGTAGTGTAATGGCACCTCTATTGTTTCTTAACTCTAACCAAATAGATTCTGTCCTTGACCCCTCCAGCACTGCAATATTCTCCTTAATTAATATTGCCACCGCCCCCCCCTCCTTTTTTTCCTTCCTGATCTTTCCTGAACACCTTGTATCCAGGAATATTTAGTACCCAATCCTGTCCTTTTTTGAGCCAGGTCTCCGTTATCGCCACAACATCATATTCCCATGTGGCTATTTGTGCCTGCAGCTCACCAACCTTGTTTACCACACTTTGTGTGTTTACACACATGCACCACAAACCAGTCTTAGACCTTCTTGTACTCTCTCTTAGTCTGATCCCACCTAATACTGTACTGTTACTTGCTCTAGTGCTATCTTTCTTTCCCGATCCTTTGTGCACCTTGTTTCTCCTCTCTAATGCTACATCCTGGTGCCCATCCCCCTGCCAAATTAGTTTAAACCCTCCCCCACAGCACTACTGAACCTCCCCGTGAGGACATTGGTCCCAGCTCTGTTGAGGTGCACCCCGTCCGTCGTGAACAGGTCCCTCCTGCCCCAGAACTGGTCCCAGTGCCCCAAGAATCTGAAGCCCTCCCTCCTGCACTATCTCTCTGGCCACTCATTAACCTCCCTAGCTTCTGAAACTCTGACCGCAGGACCTCATCCCTTTCCTTTCCTATGTTATTGGTACCCACATGGACCATAACTTCTGGCTGTTCCCCTACCCCCGCAGAATGTTCTGCACCCTCTCTGTGATGTCCTTTACCCTGGCACCAGGGAGGCAAAACACCATGTGGGACTCACATCGACAGTCACAGAAACGCCTGTCTGTCCCTCTGACTATCGAATCTCCTATGACCACTGCATTTCTACACTTCACTGTTCCCCCTGTACGGTCCTTTTCCCCATGGTGCCATGCTCAGGACTGCACTCCTTCGGGGTGTCGTCACCCTCACTGGTATTCAACGCTGATACTGGTTTGAGAGCGGCCACACACCCAGGAGATTCCTGCACTGCCTGCCTCTTCCTACCCTTTCAGATGGCCAACCGGTTACTATCCTGAACTCTCTGTGACTGTAGGGTGACCACCTCCTGGAACGTACGATCCAGGAAACCTTCAGCCTCCCTTATTCTCTACAGTGACTCCAGCCACCCCTCGAGCTCAGAAATCCTCAGCTTGAGTTTGAGCAACTGGAGGCATTTCCTGCACATGTGGCCCTCCAGGACACATGAAGCATCCTGAAGTTTCCACATGGCACAGGAACTGCAGGCATCGGGTCTCAGCTGCCTGTCCATTATATTTAGAAACCTTTGTTTTTGTAAACTCCCTTATTATTAATTTACTTACTGTTTACTTACCCCGATTAACCTTTTCTTTTATTCCAGGTCTCTCAGAGCTCTTCCTCTCTGTTCGCTGTCCATCTCCCTCTGCACCTAATTCCCCCTCTCACCAAACTCTCAAGTTCCCACTTGGTTTGCAATACACTCCGTCCGCTCTGTGCTTCAGCTCAGGTAAATTGGAGAGGAAAAGAATCTATATGTTGAAAAACTGAGCAGTTCACCTGCTACATTCCTGGGATGGGGGAGGGGAGCGGGTTGGTTCTTGAGGTGGGGACTCCCACTCCCCCCCCGCGCTGTCGGAACACCATGCTGGCGGGAGAGGAGGGTCCGCACCCTTGCTGTCCACCTGTTTTGTTCTTCCACAGACCCCTGGGCTGCTTCATTCTGTTTGCCGATCCCCCTTTCTCTGTTCACGCACTCTGTGTCTTGTATACGTCTTTTAGTTCCTCTCACTGGGGTCATTTTGTCTTTGGGCGATAGTGTAAACCGGGCGATATTGCTTACATGGAAATGTAAACCGGGAGGGGCAGCTGGATCAATATTGCTGCTTTACGCTATTGCCCAAAGTCAAAATGACCACCCATTGTGTCTCCTCTGGTCTCCTGTGCAGGTCCCTCCTGCTATGTAACCATCTCCTGTTCTCCATCCGAGCATTGTACAGGCCGTTCTATTTCTTTACCCGTGTCTTTGGTCCTTCTTTGTCTGTTCCCCCCCACTCCCCCCTTTCCCTTTGTTCTGTCCCTATTGAACTGCTGTTCATCTGCAGTATCTTTTGGTCGTGAGGGAGGGTTCCCTGTACCGGGATCCTCACCCTGCCTGCTCTCTCGACGAGTGCAGCCTCACGGCCCGAGTCTCTCCACCGCTTTCTGGCTCCCAGTACTTGCTACATTTCCCTTTTTGTTCAAGATGCTTTGATGTTTCAGGTTATAACCCCTTCGTCAGATGGAAAACTAAAAGGTAAGTGAGAATTTCGGTAAGGTTGTTAAACAGAGAGAATCAGGGAGGGGCAAACAATGAAAGAAAGAAAGAAAGAACTTATATTTATATACAGCCTTTCACAACCTCGGGATGTCCCAAAGCATTTCACAGCCAATGAAGTACTTTGATGTGTAGTCACTGTTGCAATGTGGGAAACACGGCTGCCAATCAGTGCACAGCAAGATCCCAAAATCCATACACAGAGAGGGTGTTAATGGGTTTGAAAGACCTGCAAACCTTATTCATAGGACGGCAGGCTAGTGTGTGACGATATAAAAGATCGACTCAGGGCAACGGTGAAAAGAATGTCCAAATTGTTAAAATGGTGAAAAGGCCCAAAAAAGTATAAAAAGCAAGAAAATAGGGGAGGAATTAACCCGCAGACGGAGGAGGTCTGGAACGAAAACAGTGAAGTCTGCGGACACACGGTGAGCCCTGAAGTCCTGGGGTACTTTATCCGGCCTCGGTTGAGAATCCGATGGAATCTCCAGGGAATGGGTGTAAGTGACTGTCTGTGTCTGTGTGTTTTTAGCCATTTTAACGCTGTTTCCTTTGAGCTTCTGCCAATCTCCTGTCAAAGTTACGCTGGGAGAAAGGGAGACTCTACCTCCCCTCCCTCCCTCCCGCCCCACCCTCAGGGATTTCAGGGCCGGCCTGTCCACCAGTTCTGAAAACAAAGTAAAAGCAAGCTTTTAAAAGCACATGGATATGGAGGGTCCTGTATGATGCGAGTGCACAATCCTTCTTAATTAGTTAGAAATGGCCTCGATGAATTGCCTTAAGGCTACATGTGGCGTTTCTTAAAGCTGATGACTGCAGGAGCAGTATCTCCGATCTCAGTCAGAGATCAACACTGCCCCACAGAGGACAACCCAGGGATTGTAGGATCTCAAATCAATTCAAGCTTCGAACCTTCACCCCAACAGTTCATTCTTTCCAAGTTAGGGAAAACGATACATTTTTAAAACTAATTGTCAGGATGTGGGCATCACTGGCAAGGCTGGCATTTATTGCCCATCCCTAGTTGCCCTGAGAAGATGGTGGTGAGCCTTTGTCTTGACCCACTGTAGTGGTTTGATACAATTGAGTGTCTTGCTGGGCCACTTCAGAGGGCAGTTAAGTATTAAGCACACTGGTTGTGAGACATATATAGGCCAGACTGGGTAAGGATGGCAGGTTTCCTTCCCTAAAGGGCATTAGTGAACTGGTTGAGTTTTTAACAACAATCCAACAGCTTCACCAAGGCCAGCTTTTTAATTCTGTAGTAAATTGAATTGAAATTCTCAAACTGCTTGGGTGGGATTTGAACTTGTAGCCGTTAGATTATTAATCTAGTGACATGCCCACTACACTACCGGAGCCTCATTTCCTGCTCTAGAGAGCAGCTTCAGTAGCCATAGAAGCTGCAAGGTCACACTCTGCTGAATCCATGGGATTCAAGGCCTGTTTATATTAGATAAACATTGTACATTCCAGAGATAATGAGCTGCTCTATTTTAGTATTCAGGGTCACTCATTGCAAGCATTGCTCAAATAGAACAGCGGGCGAGCTTTTTTTTTGTTTTTTAAGCTTCTTTTATGTATCTTCCCCTCTTCCCAAGTTAGTCCCAGTTCAGCGAAAATGCTGGACAGCTGATTTGACCCCAACCCTCTGTCAGTGGTCCTCTTGACCGAGACATTTGGGAGATGCACAATAGCAGCCCCTGGATATGGTAACCTGACCCCTGTTTACCACATCTTCCCGGGATGACATGGTGAAACTTGTGACTCCCTGTGTGGGAACGATAGCTCGGGAGCTCAGTATATCGGTGTGTTCTCACAGCCTCTTTCGAAGTGTTTGCAATCTGAGTCTTTCAGATTACCATCACGATAAAAGCAGTGAGTTACAGCCCGTGATGCAATCAATGGTGTTTAATATAGCAGCAAAAACACAGCCACCAGAAACCCAGATTGTGGTACTTCCTGCAACTCCCTCCCTCACACACTTATCGAATGATATCCAATGGTGCGGCCACCATCTTGGCACAGAGCCGGTCCAGGCCGGGAAGCAGAGCATCCACTCATAGATGGGTCACGGAGGACCGCACGGCCAGCCAATGGATCCCAGCAGACATCAAACATCTTCAGAATAGAAAGAAAGCCTGGCATTTATATAGTGTCATTCACGACCACAGGACGTCCCAAAGCACTTCACAGCCAATGAAGTATTTTTGAAGTGTAATCCCTGTTGTAATGTAGGAAACACAGCAGCCAATTTTGCGCACAGCAAGGTCGCACAAGCTCCCTCAGTACTGAACCTCCGACAGCGCAGCGCTCCCTCAGTACTGAACCTCCGACAGCGCAGCGCTCCCTCAGTACTGAACCTCCGACAGTGCAGCACTCCCTCAGTACTGCCCCTCCGACAGCGCATCGCTCCCTCAGTACTGACCCTCCAACAGCGCAGCGCTCCCTCAGTACTGACCCTCCAACAGTGCAGCACTCCCTCAGTACTGCCCCTCCGACAGTGCAGTGCTCCCTCAGTACTGACCCTCTGACTGTGAAGTGTCCCTTTGTACTGCCCCACCGACAGTGCAGCGCTCCCTCAGTACTGACCCTCCGACAGTACAGCACTCCCTCAGTACTGACCCTCCGACAGTGCAGCACTCCCTCTTTACTGACCCTCCGACAGTGCAGCACTCCCTCTGTACTGACCCTCCGACAGCGCATCGCTCCCTCAGTACTGACCCTCCGACAGTGCAGCGCACCCTCAGTACTGACCCTCCGACAGTGCAGCGCACCCTCAGTACTGACCCTCCGACAGTGCAGCGCACCCTCAGTACTGACCCTCCGACAGTGCATCGCTCCCTCAGTCCTGACCCTCCGACAGTGCAGCGCTCCCTCAGTACTGACCGTCCGACAGTGCAGCGCTCCCTCAGTACTGACCCTCCGACAGTGCAGCGCACCCTCAGTACTGATCCTCCGACAGTGCAGCACTCCCTCAGTACTGACCCTCCGACAGTGCAGCGCTCCCTCAGCACTGACCCTCCGACAGTACAGCGCACCCTCAGTACTGACCCTCCGACAGTGCAGCGCTCCCTCAGTACTGACCCTCCGACAGTGCAGCACTCCTTCAGTACTGACCCTCCGACAGCGCATCGCTCCCTCTTAACTGACCCTCCAACAGTGCAGCGCTCCCTCAGTACTGACCCTCCGACAGTGCAGCACTCCCTCAGTACTGCCCCTCCGACATTGCAGCACTCCCTCAGTACTGCCCCTCCGACATTGCAGCACTCCCTCAGTCCTGCCCCTCCGACATTGCAGCACTCCCTCAGTCCTGCCCCTCTGACATTGCAGCACTCCCTCAGTCCTGCCCCTCCGACATTGCAGCACTCCCTCAGTCCTGCCCCTCTGACATTGCAGCACTCCCTCAGTACTGACCCTCCGACAGTGCAGCGCTACCTCAGTACTGACCCTCTGACCGTGCAGTGCTACCTCAGTACTGACCCTCTGACCGTGCAGTGCTCCTTCAGTACTGACCCTCCGACAGTGCAGCGCTCCCTCAGTACTGACCCTCCGACAGTGCAGCACTCCCTCGGTACTAACCCTCCGACAGTGCAGCGCTCCCTCAGTACTGACCCTCTGACCGTACAGTGCTCCCTCAGTACTGACCCTCCGACAGCGCAGCGCTCCCTCAGTACTGACCCTCCGACAGTGCAGCACTCCCTCAGTACTGTCCCTCCGACAGTGCAGCGCTCCCTCAGTACTGATCCTCTGACCGTGAAGCATCCCTCAGTACTGACCCTCTGACAGTGCAGTGCTCCCTCAGTACTGACCCTCCAACGTTGCAGCGCTCCCTCAGTACTGACCCTCCAACAGTGCAGCGCACCCTCAGTACTGACCCTCTGACCGCGCAGTGCTCCCTCTGTACTGACCCTCCGACAGTGCAGCGCACCCTCAGTACTGACCCTCCGACAGTGCAGTGCTCCCTCAGTACTGACCCTCCGACAGTGCAGTGCTCCCTCAGTGCTGACCCTCCGACAGTGCAGTGCTCCCTCAGTACTGACCCTCCAACAGTGCAGCGCTCCCTCAGTACTGCACTGAATTGTAGACCTTGTGCTCAAGTCCTGGAATGGAGCAGTGCAGTGAGGTTTAGCAGCGGAGCTGCATGTCCAGTTCTCCCCTCCGCTGCTTGTGGTGAAGTGCGCAGTGCAGGCCAGGCCCCTGGGACTGGACCCTCAACAGGCATCCTCGCAACCAGCTGTGGAGTAGGACTGGCAGAGGCCTGGCGAGGTCAACTCACCTGCCCTCCCTCTCAATCAGTGCAGATGGAGCCCTCCGTCAGACTGTACACGGGGGGCAGGTAAATGGTAAAATAGAAAGGGTTCTTTCGAATAGTCTCTCCCCCTTTTCTCTCGGGATTAGAGGACCCTGATTTGTTAACACTTTCTGCTACAATCTCACACGTGCTACATTTACTGTTTGCTGTCTCGATTTCCTCTCTTCCCCAATTTTCTCACGTTCTTTTTGTTCGTGTCTGGATATCACTGGGTTTTTTCAACCTCCAATATTTGTACATCAATAGAATTAGATAGAAATCCCAACACAGAGACTTGGTCCATCCAGCAATGGTGTTTTACTTTCTCTCACTCTATCAGTATATCCTTCTATTCCTTTCTCCCTCATGTGATTATGTATTTATCTTTCGATTCATGGGGCACTGGTACCAGTACTGGGGAAAGAGGGAGCTGTTCCGACGGGACGGGATCCACTTAGGACCAGAGTCCTGGCGAATCGAATAACCAGGGCTGTAGATAGGGCTTTAAACTAATAATTGAAGGAGGGGAGGGGGAGGGGTCAGAAGAGGGGAAAGTTAGAAATCTAATGAGAAAAGTCAAGGCAACAGAGCAGTGTAGTGATTTGGGTAAAGATAAACAGAGTGTGGCAGGAAGGGACAGAGAGTTTAGCGGTAATAGTGCATCAGTGAATAAGGTCAAAGCAGGGAAAAATGGTAAGAAGTCAAAATTAAAGGCTCTTTATCTGAATGTACGGAGCATTCGTAACAAGATAGATGAATTAATGGCAGAGATAGAGATAAATGAGTTGGACCTAATAGCCATTACAGAGACATGGCAAGGTGACCAAGGTTGGGAAATAAATATTCCAGGGTACATGACGTTTAGAAAGGACAGGCAGAATGGAAAAGGAGGGGGTGTAGCCCTGATAATAAAGGATGACATAAGGACAGTGGTGAGAAAGGACCTTGGCTCAGAGGATCAGGAAGTAGATCAGTCTGGGTGGAGATAAGAAATAACAAGGGGCAGAGAACACTGATGGGAGTAGTTTATAGGCCCCTTAATAGTAGCAATACCGTTGGACAGAGAATTAATCAAGAAATAATAGGAGCTTGTAACAAAGATGCAATAATTGTGGGGGACTTTAATCTTCATATAGACTGGACAAAATCAAATTGGTAAAGGTAATCTGGAGGATGAGTTCATGGAAACATGGAAACATAGAAAATAGGAGCAAGAGTAGGCCATTCGGCCCATCGGGCCTGCTCCGCCATTCAAAATGATCATGGCTGATTGTCTAACTCAGTACCCTGTTCCCGCTTTTTCCCCATATCCCTTGATCCCTTTAGCATTAAGAAATATATCTATTTCCTTGAATACATCTAATGACTTGGCCTCCACAGCCTTTTGTGGTAGAGAATTCCACAGGTTCACCACCCTCTGAGTGAAGAAATTTCTCCTCATCTCAGTTCTAAATGGCATAACCCGTATCCTGAGACTGTGACCCCTGGTTCTGGACTCCCCAGCCATCGGGAACATCCTCCCTGCATCTAGTCTGTCTAGTCCTGTCAGAATTTTATATGTTTCGATGAGATCACCTCTCATTCTTCGAACCTCCAGTGAATACAGGCCTAGTCGACCCAATCTCTCCTCATACGTCAGTCCTGCCATCCCAGGAATCAGTCTGGTAAACCTTTGTTGCACTCCCTCCATGGCAAGGACATCCTTCCTCAGATAAGGAGACCAAAACTGCACACAATTTCCAGATGTGGTCTCACCAAGACCCTGTACAACTGCAGTAGACATCCCTGCTCATGTACTCAAACCCTCTTGCAATGAAGGCCAACATACCATTCGCCTTCCTAACTGCTTGCTGCACCTGAATGCTCGCTTTCAGCGACTGGTGTACAAGGACTCCCAGGTCTCGTTGTACCTCCCCTTTTCCCAATCTATCACCATTCAGATAATAATCTGCCTTTCTGTTATTACAACCAAAGTGGATAACCTCACATTTATCCACATTATACTGCATCTGCCATGTTCTTGCCCACTCACCCAACTTGTCTAAATCACATTGGAGCCTCTTTGCATCCTCCTCACAGCTCACATTCCACCCCAGCTTTGTGTCGTCTGCAAACTTGGAAATGTTACATTTAGTTCCCTCATCCAAATCATTGATATATATTGTGAATAGCTGGGGCCCAAGCACTGATCCCTGCGGTACCCCACTAGTCACTGGCTGCCACCCGGGAAAAGACCCGTTTATTCCTACTCTCTGTTTCCTGTCTGTTAACCAATTTTCAATCCATGCCAGTATATTCCTCCCAATCCCATGGGCTTTAATTTTGCACACTAACCTCTTGTGTGGGACCTTATCAAAAGCCTTCTGAAAATCCAAATACACCACATCCACTGGTTCTCCCCTATCTATTCTACTAGTTACATCCTCAAAAAACTCCAGTAGATTTGTTAAGCATGATTTCCCTTTCATAAACCCATGCTGACTTTGTCCAATCCTGTAAATGCCCTCCAAGTGTTCTGTTATCACATCTTTTATAATAGACTCTAGCATTTTCCCCACTACTGATGTTAGGCTAACTGGTCTGTAATTCTGTTTTTTATCTCCCTCCTCTTTTCAATAGTGGGGTTACATTTGCCACCCTCCAATCTGTAGGAACTGTTCCAGAGTCTATAGAATTTTGGAAGATGATCACCAATGCATCCACTATTTCCAGGGCCACTTCCTTTAGTACTCTGGGATGTGGATTATCAGGCCCTGGGGATTTGTCAGCCTTTAGCCCCATTAATTTCCCTAGCACTATTTTTTTACTAATACTGGTTTCCTTCAGTTCCTCCCTCACATTTACCTGAGGAAGGAGGAAGCCTCCGAAAGCTTGTGAATTTAAAATAAAATTGCTGGACTATAACTTGGTGTTGTAAAATTGTTTACAATCCCTCACTAGACCCTTGGTTCCCTAACATTTCCGGCAGGTTATTTGTGTCCTCCTTTGTGAAGACAGAACCAAAGTATGTGTTTAATTGTTCTGCCATTTCTTTGTTCTCCATTATAATTTCCCCCATTTCTGACTGTAAGGGACCTACATTTGTCTTCACTAATCTTTTTCTCTTGACATATTTATAGAAGCTTTTACAGTCAGTTTTTATGTTCCCTGCTAGTTTACTCTCATTCTCTATTTTTCTCTCTTAATCAATCTCTTTGTCCTCCTTTGTTGAATTCTGAACTGCTCCCAATCCTCAGGCTTGCCGCTTTTTCTGGCAATTTTATATGCCTCCTCTTTGGATCTAATACTATCCAGCTCTACCTCACCACCACCTCTCTCAACCCCTCCACTTGTCCAACATCCAGTACTGGATGAGCAAAAATTCCCTTCAACTAAATATTGGGAAGACCAAAGCCATTGTCTTTGGTCCCCGTTACAAACTCTGTTCCCTAACCACTGACTCCATCCCTCTCTCTGGCCATGGTCTGAGGCTGAAGCAGACCGTTCGCAATCTTGGTGTCCTATTTGACCCCGAGATGAGCTTCTGACATCATGTCCGCTCCATCACCAAGACCGCCTACTTCCACCTCTGTAACATCGCCCGTCTCCGCTCCTGCCTCAGTTCATCTGCTGCTGAAACCCTCATCCATGCTTTTGTTACCTCCAGACTGGACTATTCCAATGCTCTCCTGACTGGTCTCCCATCTTCCACCCTCCGTAAACTTGAGCTCATCCAAAACTCTGCTGCCCATATCGTGACTCACACCAGACGCTCCTTAAAACATGCCTCTTTGACCAAGTTTTTGGTCACGTCCTAATACCTCCTTATTTGACTTGGTCCCAAATTTTGTTTGATAATCACTCCTGTGAAGCGCCTTCAGATGTTTTACTATGTTAAAGACGCTATATAAATGCAAGTTATTGTAGTAGTAGTAGTAGTAGTAGTAACTCCTGCCTTTGAATGGTTATATTGTGTGATTTAATTGATATTTTGGTTCCTTTCTTAAAATGAAATTTGAATCCAGAGGAAGGCTGTCACATTGTGTATCTGACAACAGACAAAGAGGTCCCTTCGAGGGAATAGTGTTAACCGTGCTCTTGGCTCATCATCATTGTATAGACAGCAAGAAAGAAAGACTTGCATTTATATAGCGCCTTTCACGACCTCAGGACGTTCCATGGCGTTTTACAACCAATGAAGTACTTTTGAAGTGTAGTCACTGTTGTAATGTAGGAAAATATGGCAGCTAATTTGTGCACAGCAAGATCCCACAAACAGCAATGTGATAATGACCCAGATAATCTGATATTGGTTGAGGGATAAATGTTGGCCAGGAGAACTCCCCCTGCTCTTCTTCGAAATAGTGCCACAGAATCTTTTGTGTCCAACTGAGAGGGCAGATAGGGCCTCGTTTAACGTCTTATCCGAGAGATGGTACCTCTGACAGTGCAGCACTCCGTCATTGCTGTACTGGAGTGTCAGCCTGGATTATGGGCTCAAGTCCCTGGAGTGGGACTCGAACTCATAGACCTTCTGACTCAGGAGGCAAGAGCGTAGACACTGAGCCAAGACTGACACTATTGTACTAAAAACTAATGAAATTAGTAATGTAGGTTTCAGTGCCATCTATTATTCAGTTAATTTGCTCTGATAAAAGCAGGCACCTGTAGAGCAGAGGGATGCTTGCATGTGACAGTAGAACACTGGAGGCCTGGGAGGGACTGTCCCTGTGCTGGCCAAATATTAAGCAGGGTTTCCTGTGCACACAGGTTCGTATAGTGTCTGAGACCCCCTGGGTAAGGTACATGAGAACTGATGTGTACTTGTTAAGTGTAGCTAACATTTAAAAGGCACATTACCGAGCTGGTCATTGATTTACAGCCCGGGTCGCCAACTCTGTTTGGACGTATTCCTGGAGGTTTCATCACATGACGTCCAACTGCACCCCCCCCCCCTGGTTGAACAGCTTTCTCCCCCCATCTCTGATATTTTTATTGCTAACAAACAAAAGCGTTCAAAGAAAATATTTTTTAGAAACACACAATTATTTTATCAATGCCCCAGTGATTTTTCTCCCGGGTTTTTTGCTCGCATCAGTGTCCGGGGGAGATTAGTTTTTCATTCCCAGAGACTCCTGGATAATCCTGGAGAGTTGGCAACACTATTTACAGATGAGGACGACAAGTAGAAAGGAAAGTGAGAGCCTTCAACACCTGAATTGCAAAAACTCTGCTCGGGCTGAGGAAGGATTCATAGAATCATAGAGTCATAGAAAATTTACAGCACAGAAGGAGGCCATTCGGCCCATCGTGTCCACGCCAGCTGAGAAATGAGCCACCCAGCCTAATCCCACTTTCCAGCACTTGGTCCGTAGCCCTGTAGGTTACGGCACTTCAGGTACACATCCAGGTACTTTTTAAATGAGTTGAGGGTTTCTGCCTCCACCACCCTTTCAGGCAGTGAGTTCCAGACCCCCACCACCCTCTGGGGGAGAACGTTTGTCCTCAGCTCCCCTCTAATCCTTCTACCAATTACTTTAAATCTATGCCCCCTGGTTATTGACCTCTCTGCTAGGGGAAACAGGTCCTTCCTGTCCACTCTCTCTAGGCCCCTCATAATTTTATACACCTCAATTAAATCTCCCCTCAGTCTCCGCTGTTCCAAGGAAAACAACCAGATTAATCTACAGGAGGATATCAATCTCAATATGTAACCCTGACTCTTTCGATTTTCCCGGCAGCAAGCTCTGTATTCAGGTATAGATCTCACACAAGCTGCTGACGTATGCTCATAGCCTTCACTCCAAACATTTCACTTTGCAGTTTCTTAAACTGAACCTCACCAGTTTCAGGAAATAAACTGGCAGCTGATCTGTTCAAGCTTACACTGGTCTGCGTCCAATCCCCTGCCTGTGTCAGTTTTGCCTGTCGTCATGGAGACCAGTTAGATTTACACACATTTTTGCCTTTTATAGTCAGTAGACTTCTCCCTTTGGGTATTGGTTGGGTACGCTGGTATGCAGCTTGAACTAATACAGCCACTCTCTCATGTAGTCACACACACGCACACTGCGTGCCTGCAGTGATTGGAAGAAAAGTTTGAGAGAAAGCTCTTGGTAATGGTTAGCGATCTACTTAAAAGATGGCCGGGTATGTGAACTGGAGAGGGGGTGGGTTTTACCCAGGTGTGTGTGTGTGTTCGAGCAGACACGAGGAGGAAGCTGCAAAGTGAAATATTTGGACTGAAAGCTATGAGCATACGTCAGCAGCTTGTGTGAGTTGATTTAGCAAATGGCTAACCTGCTGTTAATCAGATATGGGTGAATACTTCTGTCTCACGATAAGGGAGTCAGCAGCACCTGACGTCTCACCGCAACAACACAGGGCTCAGGTAAAGAGTTTGTGTATCTTTTTTTAACAAAGGTACTCGTAGTTAAAGTAAATGCGACCGAGTGAGGCAGCGCGTGGTCAAATATTGTACGTCTTTAATCACAGTCACTAAATAAGTACAAGTGTGTCTAATGATCCCCCACAATTTGCATTTATAAAGTGCCTTTAATGTAGAAATAAGTCCTGAGGAGCTCCACAGAAATTTAATGAGACGTAAAAAGGACACCCATGCCAAAGGAGGGGATATTAGGAAGGGCCAACTAAAAGCTCGGTCGAAGAGGTGACATTCAAGGGGGGGGGGTCTTAAAGGGGGGAGAGGGAGGTGGAGGGGTTTGATGGAGGGAATTCCAGTGAGTGGGACCCGGTCGATTGAAGGCATGGTGGGGTGACGGCGGGGAACGGGTGCACAGGAGGCCCGAGTCAGACGAATGAAGAGTTTGGGGAGGGGAGGGGAGGGAGGAGGGTGGTTGTAGGGTTAGAGGAGGTTACAGAGATCGGGAGGGGTGAGGTCATGGGGGGGGGGGATTTAAAATTTCTGAATTTTAAAGGCAGAGTTTGGTGGGAACATTTTGAGGTAAACTGGATTTTGTTGTGCTCATTTCATGACCTGATCTGCTATGGAGCCGGGCCATTTTTCAGCCTTTCCTGGCCGGGGCCTAAAACACGCCCCTTATATATGTAAACGAGGGGCCCAACTCCTGTTTTAGGCCCACTCGCGATATTCGATATCACAGGAGCCGGGCCTGTTCTGCTCGGGATTCACAAACGGTCGCTGGGCGAAGGCCATTGAAAGGTAAGTACATCGTTGCTGTAGAGTCAGGAGGAGCAGGAGTGATCCCCCAACTCCACAGTGTCCCTCCCCCCATCCCCCCTCCACCCCCATCATTGCCACTCCACATGGGACCTACCTTTCATCACTTCAAATGGGACGAGCTGTCTGTGGAGGTGCGACAGGCACTGACAGCTCACTCCATTAATATTAGTGTGGCCTGAGGCCCAAATTTCAAGCCGGCCTTGGGCATTCTGGTAAAAGTAGGTCATTGGACTGAAGTCAAAGGAAACGTAAGCCGGGCAGGGTGTGTAACAGGCGGCCAATCTGTTAACTTTATACCTGGCATTAGAAGTCAAAATTCACCCCACTCTCTGAGACCTTTCAACACCGATAAGCTGCTATATAAAGGCAAGTATTTATTTCTGGGGTTCAACGTTTAAGTTGCATTTAAAGAACCCCCTGAAGAGAAAGAGGTAGAAATTCATCAGGGCCTGAACCAGGAGGCCCGAGGCTGGCCTTAAATTTGGGCCTCAGGCCTGAGAACGTCATTAGCATACGCAGAAATGTTAAAAAAAACCCGTGTGAAACAAGCGTAAATCATCAGGGCCCAAAGAAATCGCCAAACTGACGCCACATTCCTTCGTCTAGTCCCTCTTTC
The DNA here is from genome assembly GCF_035084215.1 of Heptranchias perlo. Taxonomy (NCBI): domain Eukaryota; kingdom Metazoa; phylum Chordata; class Chondrichthyes; order Hexanchiformes; family Hexanchidae; genus Heptranchias; species Heptranchias perlo. The sequence goes on along the minus strand of NC_090333.1, from coordinate 82,049,818 downwards.
TGCTTGGAGATCTAAGTTTGGACTCTCAAACCACCATTTACTCACATTAGGTACAGCACCTGTAAGAAAATACAATCACGGAGGTTTGTCAATTTTCAACGCGAGTCTTTCTGATGCCATAAAGCTGCTTTCAAAGGTACAGAAAATATATCGTAGTGAGGAGAAATAAAAAAAACATAAATCGACATGAAAGACCAGAAATGTGACTTGGGATGCTGTTGAGCCTAAAGATTTTGGGCGCAAATTTACAGCCTGTTCAGAGCTGGCGTGAGTTCAGGAGGTTCACATGAGCTGCAGGGGAAGGCGGGGATAGCACTGAATCGAGGACATTCGCGCAAAGCGTAAAAACAAGGCATGTGTCACTTACACCCGAATTTCCTCGATCGGCTGCACAGGAGATGGTTGTAATTACACCACCATTGCACCATTGTTATTTTTGGCGCAAATTTATAGGAAATTCTGGGCCGTTGTGTTTAAATGACGCAGTCTAGCCACTAAACCAATCAGCTATATTTTGCTTTCTTGCAGCTCTGAGTCATCAGGCTTTCTGGCTCCAGCTGTCGGGAAATAACTTATTTCAGCAATAAACTAACTGACTAAATACCAGCCGTGTATAATCAGGGCCCGAGCGTCCACTTATCCGATTGTTGTTTGTTTTCTTCCCACTTTCTCCCCTGCCGAAGGCAGTGAGTTTTATTTTAATTCATTCTCGGGATGTGGGCGTCGCTGGCGAGGCCGGCATTTATTGCCCGTCCCTGGATGCCCTGAGCAGGTGGTGGTGGGCCTCCTTCTTGAACTGATGAGACAGGCTACTTCAGAGGGCAGTTAAGAGTCAAGCATGTTTGGTACGAGACTGTAGTCACATACAGGCCCAGACTGGGTAAAGACGGCAGGCTTCCTCCCCTAAAAGGGGCATTAGTGAACCAGTTGGGTTTTTACAACAATCCAACAGATTCATGGACACTTTTACTGACACCAGTCTTTTTTATAATTGAATTTAAATTTGCGAACGCCCATGGTGGGATTTGCACTCATGTTCTCTGGATTATTAGTCCAGTAACATAACCGCTGCCCCACCGTGCCTGTAACTGGCACTATGTTCACATTCCACAGGCACCAGATGCCCTCCAGCTCTTTGCCTGTGACCTATTCATGTCCGAGCCTCGGCAGCAAGGGCCGACTCACTGTCCGACAGCTTGGTCCCGATCCAGCTTCCCCCAACCCGCCCGTAGACACTCCGCAGTCCTGACCACTGGGTAGTGACCAGGAGCAGGCCGACTCTGGCACTCAGACTAATGCCCCCCCCCTGGCTCACGCTGGGCCTGGGGTTTGAATGTAGGAGCTCCTTGGCCTGTGTGGGTCACCACTGTCAGCAGTCAGTCCAGTCACTGGGCCTTGCCCATCGACCTGACCCAAACTGGTCGTCGAGTAACCAATGTGATTGACTTCATGGACCTGAGATCAGTGAGGCAGAATGGTGAGAAAGGAAAGTGTCTCCAATCTGTGACTAGGAATAAAAGGTTGTTCTTTAGATCTTATGGGGAATTAGCGTGCGTGGATCAGTGGAAAGAAAGAAGGAACGTGCATTTATATAGCGCCTTTCACAACCTCAGGACGTCCCAAAGCACTTCACAGCCAATGAAGTACTTTTGAAGTGTAGCCAATTTGCGCACAGCAAGATCCCACAAACAGCAACGTGATAATGACCAGATAATCTGTTTTTAGTGATGTTCATTGAGGGATAAATATTGGCCAGGACATCAGGGAGAACTCTCCCTGCTCTACTTCAAATAGCATCATGAGACCTTTTGCATCCACCTGAGAGGGCAGACGGGGCCTCGGTTTAACGTCTCATCTGAAAGACGGCACCTCCGACAGTGCAGCACTCCCCCACTGTCAGCCTGGATTTTGTGCTCACATCTGTGGAGAGGGACTTGAACCAACCTTAAGGCTGAGAGGCGAGAGTGCAACCCACTGAGCCACGACTGATATCACAGCAAAGGGAATACTTCCTCTGCGCACTATGTATGGGAGAACCCTAAACACACTTGTAAAGATGAGGCTTACAGATCACTGCAGAAAACACAGAGAAAATCTTCCATCTGCATTGTTTTTATGTGATGTTATAATGAAATCAACACTAAGCTTTCTCTCGCCAAAACAGTCCCCCTTTAAATCCTAATTTTTTTGTTTACATAGGAATTGCTAGACGAGAAAGACCGAGGTCCATCTAGTTGGCCTTCTACCATCCTGGAAGTCGCATGATACAATGATAATGGAGTTGTTGATTAATTGTAGCAATCAGTCTATATCAATGAGTCTACAACACACCCAGACATGAGGTGAGGAAAACCCCCAGTGGTGGAGAGATTTGGGAACCATAGGTCCAAAGTCACCTGTTCCTCCCAGTCCTGTTACACTCACCACATCAAGTCTCAAATTACTCATATACCGTATCCCAAAAAGTTATTTTCTGTATTTGAATGTATCAACACGAACTGATTCCACCGTTTCCCTCGGGACCCTGACCCACAGACTGACCACTCACTCACTGAGATATTGTTTCCGCAGATTAGTTTTTAATTTACCCCCACCATCAACATCCTGGGGGTCACCATTGACCAGAAACTTAACTGGACCAGCCATATAAACACAATGGCTACAAGAGCAGCTCAGGGGCTGGGTATTCTGTGGCGAGTGACTCACCTCCTGACTCCCCAAAGCCTTTCCACCATCTACAAGGCACAAGTCAGGAGTGTGATGGAATACTCTCCACTTGCCTGGATGAGTGCAGCTCCAACAACACTCAAGAAGCTCGACACCATCCAGGATAAAGCAGCCCGCTTGATTGGCACCCCATCCACCACCCTAAACATTCACTCCCTTCACCACCGGCGCACTGTGGCTGCAGTGTGTACCATCCACAGGATGCACTGTAGCAACTCGCCAAGGCTTCTTCAACAGCACCTCCCAAACCCGCGACCTCTACCACCTAGAAGGACAAGAGCAGCAGGTACATGGGAACAACACCACCTGCACGTTCCCCTCCAAGTCACACACCATCCCGACTTGGAAATATATCGCCGTTCCTTCATTGTCGCTGGGTCAAAATCCTGGAACTCCCTTCCTAACAGCACTGTGGGAGAACCTTCACCACACGGACTGCAGCGGTTCAAGAAGGCGGCTCACCACCACCTTCTCAAGGGCAATTAGGGATGGGCAATAAATGCCGGCCTCGCCAGCGACGCCCACATCCCATGAACGAATAAAAAAAAAGTGCAAGTCCCCTGGTTCTGCTGTTCTGGACATTTAATAATTATGACAAGTTGGAGTTTAGGAAGTACTTTTCTTTACCTGTGTCTGATATTCTGTCTGTGATTTTTCCAGATACATTTAAGTCGTTGCAAGCCATTTATTAGAAGTGACCGTAGGATAGCAACATGGCAGAAAATGGTCCCTCGCGTGACGGACGGCTTTCAAGGTCACGTGATCGTCACGATAACGTTGGGGCCGCTCCCCGCAAAGAAAAGAGTGCGAAAAATTCCGCCCCTGAGTCGGAGGCGAACGTGTACCCTGAGCTCTCCAGAAGGCAGCCCCTCGAAATCTGTCGGCGGCCACCGGATCCGAGTGCCTCGATCCTCCAGACCACGAAAGGACGCGGGCCATCAGGCAGAGCAGCTGGCCAAGAGTCGGAGAGGAGAGCCTGCCGCCAGCGGTGTGAACCGAGAGACTCCATCCGTTCGGGGGATGGCCGGGGAGACTCAGGGCACGAGGAAGAGCTGAGCTCTGGTTTACAGATACACACCTACTTAACGGATAGGATCCTGAGACGTGAGGAGGGACAATTCGACGGGGGCGGGAATACCTCAGGCAAATGCACCAAACAGGGTCTGTCGAGAAGGGCAACAGAAACGGTCATCTCCGAAATCCCTCGTTGGCCGAATGGAGAGAATCCTCCTGAAAAATGCAAAGCAAAGGGCTGGAGTCCTCCGAGAGGATTCTGGAAGGTTCTCGGAAGGGAAGACTTGGCGTCGGACGATGGGGCAGACGCTTTTGAAGACGAGATTCTTCGGAGTGAAACTTATAACGTTAGTGGCTCGGAGAATCCCAGTGTGGATTGCAGCAACGTCCCCGGGCCAAGGGGCCCATCAGAGGAGCTATCGAAGGCCGACAGCAGACTGAGGTGTGGAGAATGGACTGCGGGGAAATACAGTGGATCCAGGGTTGGCCATCTGGGGGGCCTTTGGAGGACAGACAGTTGGGAGAGCGTCAGCAGTAACGGCAGCTTGTTATCTCTGACAGAAAGGGTGGAGCTCAACCGTTCTAACCTCAAACGGACGCTGACCCCTTCTCATCTCCAGCCGGGGCCCGGGGTCGGCGTTGAAAGTGTGTCCCAGGAGAATCATGCACCACCTGCCTGCAGACTCCAACACAACATACTGGGTGACATCTTCCCTGGGAACAAGTGGCTCACACAAGGTAAACTCTTCCCTACACGGTGCTGAAAAGTTTCGGCAACATTCTCCTCCTCGTTAAATGGATTCTCTTTTTTATTTTGCACGGTACTTTCACTGTACTTCTTTCATGTGGTCATTTCATTACCTTGGTATGGGTCAGTATCATGGGATTCCCCAGCTAGCACTGCAGGGAAGGCATCATCACTACACGGTTCTGATCTGAGCCAGTTTGGAATTCGCTGCCAACATTCACCATCCCTCAGGGCCTTAAATAAACCAGAGAGGGTCCACGAGAGGGCTGATTATGGACATTAAAATGGGGCGGGTTCTATAACAGGCAGCAAGTTGAAGATCTAACTGTATGTGTGGTCTGTTCGAAGAGACGAGTTTGTTTGGATTTTGCTCTTGTGTTGTGACATTTTTCAGTCATTATCGAGTCACTGAATCCATTGACTCATCCCTCCAGAGTTGTCTCCTCGTTTAAAAGGGAGACTTGCATTTATAGAGCGCTCTTCATGACCTCCCAAAGCACTTTACAGCCAATGAAGTACTTTTGAAGTCTAGTCAATGTTGTAATGTAGGAAATGCAGCAGCCAATTGGCACACAGCAAGATCCCACAAACAGCAATGTGATAATGACCAGATCATCTGTTTCTTCAGTGATGTTGGTTGAGGGATAAATATTGGCCTGGACACAGGGAGAACTCCCCTGCTCTTCTTTGAAATAGTGCCATGGGATCTTTTACCTGAGAGGCCAGACAGGGGCCTCGGTTAAACATTTCATCTGAAAGACGGCACCTCCAACAGCGCAGCGCTCCCTCAGTACTGCACTGGGAGTGTCAGCCTGGATTCTGTGCTTAAGTCTCTGGAGTGGGACTCGAACACCACAGACCTTCTGACTCAGAGGTGAGAGTGCTCCCCACTGAGTCACGGCTGGCACCCTTTGAGTAGTTCGTCTGGCGCCCTGCCATCCTGTCCCATCCGCAGCCAAGGCTCACTCTGGTGATTGTCGGGCTTCGCTCTGGTGGGGACAGTCAGTCTCCTTGTCGGTGGGAACATGTAGCTGCATCTCCCTCAGCCCAACACCCAAGAATCTCTGCCCTTAGCAGGATATAAGGAGCACTATTCTCCTACAGAGGAACATAGGGTCAGGAGGAGGCCATTCAGCCCCTCGAGCCTGTACCACCATTCAATTGGATCATGGCTGATCTGTATCTTAACTCCATTTACCCGCCTTGGTTCCCTATCCCTTGATACCCTCACCTGACAAAAATCCATCGATCTCAGTTTTGAAAGCTCCAGTTGACCCCCAGCCTCAACAGCTTTTTGGGGGAGAGAGTTCCAGATTTCCACTCCCCTTTGTGTGAAGAAATGCTTCCTGACATCACCCCTGAACGGCCGAGCTCTAATTTTAAGGTGATGTCCCCTTGTTCTGGACTCCCCCCACCAGAGGAAACAGTTTCTCTCTATCGACCCTATCAAATCCTTTAATCATCTTAAACACCTCATTTACAAAAACCTCACACAGGGCTCGATTTTCAAATGAATGTCCAGGTGCATTGGGAGGGGCGAGGCAGCGATAATCGGTAAAATCCGGAGCGGGTACGGAACCCGGCTCCAACCCACCGACTCCCGTGTCTCACACAGATATGGTTCTGGAATCCGGAAATCCTGCCGGCAATTAAAGCCGGTGGGATGTTATTGAAAGAAGCAAATGTAAAGGTTCTTTATTTGTTACATAGTAGGTAGTTGCAACGATTTTCAACTTACTTGGGCGGCTTCCGATTCACGCCTTGTGAAACCAGGTTCAGGCAAAAATAAACTAAATAAATTAAATAAAATAACATTTCACAAAGTTAAAAAATAAATAAACCGACCTTTCAAACGATGTCACCTGCACCCCCTCCTCTGATGTCCGATGTCCCCCCCCATCTTTGTCCCTCCCTCTCCGATCATTGTCCCCCCCACTCCGATCTTTGTCCCCCTCCTCCGATCTTTGCCCCCTCCTCCGATCTTTGTCCCCCTCCCCCGATCTTTGTCCCCCCCCACTCCGATCTTTGTCCCCCTCCTCCGATCTTTGTCCCCCACTCCGATCTTTGTCCCCCACTCCGATCTTTGTCCCCCTCCTCCGATCTTTGTCCCCCACTCCGATCTTTGTCCCTCTCCTCCGATCTTTGTCCCCCTCCCCCGATCTTTGTCCCACCCACTCCGATCTTTGTCGCCCCCTCCTCCGATCTTTGTCCCCCTCCTCCGATCTTTGTCCCCCGACTCCGATCTTTGTCCCTCTCCTCCGATCTTTGTCCCCCTCCTCCGATCTTTGTCCCCCGACTCCGATCTTTGTCCCTCTCCTCCGATCTTTGTCCCCCGACTCCGATCTTTGTCCCTCTCCTCCGATCTTTGTCCCCCTCCTCCGATCATTGTCCCCCCCACTCCGATCTTTGTCCCTCTCCTCCGATCTTTGTCCCCCCCACTCCGATCTTTGTCCCCCTCCTCCGATCTTTGTCCCCCTCCTCCGATCTTTGTCCCCCCCACTCCGATCTTTGTCCTCCCCACTCCGATCTTTGTCCCCCCCACTCCGATCTTTGTCGCCCCCCACTCCGATCTTTGTCGCCCCCACTCCGATCTTTGTCCCCCTCCTCCGATCTTTGCCCCCCTCCCCCGATCTTTGTCGCCCCCACTCTGATCTTTGTCCCCCTCCTCCGATCTTTGTCCCCCTCCTCCGATCATTGTCCCCCCCACTCCGATCTTTGTCCCTCTCCTCCGATCTTTGTCCCCCCCACTCCGATCTTTGTCCCCCTCCTCCGATCTTTGTCCCCCTCCTCCGATCTTTGTCCCCCTCCTCCGATCTTTGTCCCCCTCCTCCGATCTTTGTCCCCCCCACTCCGATCTGTGTCCCCCTCCTCCGATCTTTGTCCCCCCCACTCCGATCTTAGCCCCCCTCCTCCGATCTTTGCCCCCCTCCCCTGATCTTTGTCCCCCCCACTCCGATCTTTGTCCCCCTCCTCCGATCTTTGTCCCCCTCCTCCGATCTTTGTCGCCCCCCACTCTGATCTTTGTCCCCCCACTCTGATCTTTGTCCCCCCACTCCGATCTTTGTCCCCCTCCTCCGATCTTTGTCGCCCCCCACTCTGATCTTTGTCCCCCCACTCCGATCTTTGTCCCCCTCCTCCGATCTTTGTCGCCCCCCACTCTGATCTTTATCCCCCTCCTCCGATCTTTGTCCCCCCCACTCCGATCTTTGTCCCCCTCCTCCGATCTTTGCCCCCCTCCTCCGATCTTTGTCCCCCCACTCTGATCTTTGTCCCTCTCCTCCGATCTTTGTCCTCCCCACTCCGATCTTTGTCCCCCCCAGTCCGATCTTTGTCCCCCTCCTCCGATCTTTGCCCCCCTCCTCCGATCTTTGTCCCCACACTCCGATCTTTGTCCCCCTCCTCCGATCTTTGTCGCCCCCACTCCGATCTTCGTCCCCCTCCTCCGATCTTTGCCCCCCTCCTCCGATCTTTGTCCCCCCACTCTGATCTTTGTCCCCCTCCTCCGATCTTTGTCCCCCTCCTCCGATCTTTGTCCTCCCCACTCCGATCTTTGTCCCCCCCACTCCGATCTTTGTCCCCCTCCTCCGATCTTTGCCCCCCTCCTCCGATCTTTGTCCCCCCACTCCGATCTTTGTCCCCCTCCTCCGATCTTTGTCGCCCCCCACTCTGATCTTTGTCCCCCCACTCTGATCTTTGTCCCCCTCCTCCGATCTTTGTCGCCCCCCACTCTGATCTTTGTCCCCCCACTCCGATCTTTGTCCCCCTCCTCCGATCTTTGTCGCCCCCCACTCTGATCTTTGTCCCCCCACTCCGATCTTTGTCCCCCTCCTCCGATCTTTGTCGCCCCCCACTCCGATCTTTGTCCTCCCCACTCCGATCTTTGTCCCCCCCACTCCGATCTTTGTCGCCCCCCACTCCGATCTTTGTCGCCCCCACTCCGATCTTTGTCCCCCTCCTCCGATCTTTGCCCCCCTCCCCCGATCTTTGTCGCCCCCACTCTGATCTTTGTCCCCCTCCTCCGATCTTTGTCCCCCTCCTCCGATCATTGTCCCCCCCACTCCGATCTTTGTCCCTCTCCTCCGATCTTTGTCCCCCCCACTCCGATCTTTGTCCCCCTCCTCCGATCTTTGCCCCCTCCTCCGATCTTTGTCCCCCTCCTCCGATCTTTGTCCCCCTCCTCCGATCTTTGTCCCCCCCACTCCGATCTGTGTCCCCCTCCTCCGATCTTTGTCCCCCCCACTCCGATCTTAGCCCCCCTCCTCCGATCTTTGCCCCCCTCCCCTGATCTTTGTCCCCCCACTCCGATCTTTGTCCCCCTCCTCCGATCTTTGTCCCCCCACTCCGATCTTTGTCCCCCTCCTCCGATCTTTGTCCCCCCACTCCGATCTTTGCCCCCCTCCTCCGATCTTTGTCCCCCCACTCTGATCTTTGTCCCCCTCCTCCGATCTTTGTCGCCCCCCACTCTGATCTTTGTCCCCCTACTCCGATCTTTGTCCCCCTCCTCCGATCTTTGTCGCCCCCCACTCTGATCTTTGTCCCCCCACTCCGATCTTTGTCCCCCTCCTCCGATCTTTGTCGCCCCCCACTCTGATCTTTATCCCCCTCCTCCGATCTTTGTCCCCCCCACTCCGATCTTTGTCCCCCTCCTCCGATCTTTGCCCCCCTCCTCCGATCTTTGTCCCCCCACTCTGATCTTTGTCCCCCTCCTCCGATCTTTGTCCCCCTCCTCCGATCTTTGTCCTCCCCACTCCGATCTTTGTCCCCCCCACTCTGATCTTTGTCCCCCCACTCCGATCTTTGTCCCCCCCAGTCCGATCTTTGTCCCCCTCCTCCGATCTTTGCCCCCCTCCTCCGATCTTTGTCCCCCCACTCCGATCTTTGTCCCCCTCCTCCGATCTTTGTCGCCCCCACTCCGATCTTCGTCCCCCTCCTCCGATCTTTGCCCCCCTCCTCCGATCTTTGTCCCCCCACTCTGATCTTTGTCCCCCTCCTCCGATCTTTGTCCCCCTCCTCCGATCTTTGTCCTCCCCACTCCGATCTTTGTCCCCCCCACTCCGATCTTTGTCCCCCTCCTCCGATCTTTGCCCCCCTCCTCCGATCTTTGTCCCCCCACTCCGATCTTTGTCCCCCTCCTCCGATCTTTGTCCCCCTCCTCCGATCTTTGTCCTCCCCACTCCGATCTTTGTCCCCCCACTCCGATCTTTGTCCCCCTCCTCCGATCTTTGTCGCCCCCCACTCTGATCTTTGTCCCCCCACTCCGATCTTTGTCCCCCTCCTCCGATCTTTGTCGCCCCCCACTCTGATCTTTGTCCCCCCACTCCGATCTTTGTCCCCCTCCTCCGATCTTTGTCGCCCCCCACTCTGATCTTTGTCCCCCTCCTCCGATCTTTGTCCCCCTCCTCCGATCTTTGTCCCCCCACTCTGATCTTTGTCCCCCTCCTCCGATCTTTGTCCCCCTCCTCCGATCTTTGTCCCCCCACTCTGATCTTTGTCCCCCTCCTCCGATCTTTGTCCCCCCCGCTCCGATCTTTGTCCCCCTCCTCCGATCTTTGTCCCCCCCACTCTGATCTTTGTCCCCCTCCTCCGATCTTTGTCCCCCTCCTCCGATCTTTGTCCTCCCCACTCCGATCTTTGTCCTCCCCACTCCGATCTTTGTCCCCCCCACTCCGATCTTTGTCCCCCCCACTCCGATCTTTGTCCCCCTCCTCCGATCTTTGTCCCCCCCACTCCGATCTTTGTCCCCCCCACTCCGATCTTTGTCCCCCTCCTCCGATCTTTGCCCCCCTCCCCCGATCTTTGTCCCCCTCCTCCGATCTTTGTCCCCCCCACTCCGATCTTTGTCCCCCTCCTCCGATCTTTGCCCCCCTCCTCCGATCTTTGCCCCCCTCCCCCGATCTTTGTCCCCCTCCTCCGATCTTTGTCCCCCCCACTCCGATCTTTGTCCCCCTCCTCCGATCTTTGTCCCCCTCCTCCGATCTTTGTCCCCCCCACTCCGATCATTGTCGCCCCCACTCCGATCTTTGTCCCCCCCACTCCGATCTTTGTCCTACCCACTCCGATCTTTGCCCCCCTCCCCCGATCTTTGTCCCCCCCACTCCGATCTTTGTCCCCCCCACTCCGATCTTTGTCCCCCCCACTCCGATCTTTGTCCCCCTCCTCCGATCTTTGTCCCCCTCCTCCGATCTTTGTCCCCCCCACTCCGATCTTTGTCCCCCTCCTCCGATCTTTGTCCCTCTCCTCCGATCTTTGTCCCCCCCCAATGATCTTTGTCCCTCTCCTCCGATCTTTGTCCCTTTCCTCCGATCTTTGTGCCCCCACTCCGATCTGTGTCCCTCTCCTCCGATCTGTGTCCCTCCTCCGATCTTTGTCGCCCACTCTGATCTTTGTCCCCCCCCCCACTCCGAACTTTGTGCCCCCCCGATCTTTGTGCCCCTCCCACTCTCTGGCCAGTCCCCGATGAGCTCTCTCTCTCTCTTTCTCCTCCCCCCACCTCAGCCTGTCAATCAGGCTGGCTGCTGGGCACCAAACCTGGAAACAAGATTAATGAGCATCAATGACCTGGCGATCACGTGGGAAAGGTACGTTTTTTTTGTTCGGGTTTGCCGTGCGCCCATTGACCCCAGCCCCCACCCTGCTGCCATCCCACCACCCTTTTAAAATTGAGCCCATGGTCTCGGGTGGGGTGGGGAGAGTTTCTTGTGATCCACAAGGTATCACGATTGTGTGAGACAGGCTGGATGGACCAGAGGGTCTCCTCTTCTCCGTCATTGTTTGTACGTTCGTATTCAGATCACCCCTTTAATCTTCCAAACTCAAGGGAGTACAAGCTTAGTCTACGCAACCTGTCCTCATAATTTAAGCCTTTTAGCCCCGGTGTCATTCTGGTGAATCTGCTCTGCACCCCCTCCAAGGCCGATATATCCTTCCTGCTAAAAAAACAGTCTGTACTTACTGACAACCTGTCAACTCCTGGAGGCAGGGTTATCATCTAGACTATGCCAGCTCTTGCTTAATCTGTTCAATCAGCAGGCCTTTTCCTTGTTTTGACATGTAAAAATGCAACAAAAATTGACCCAGTTGCATCTGCCAAGGTTGGAAAACTTTCATCTTCGAAGCTGTTTTTTGTCAGCTAAAGGAATCCTTGTGTTTCCCTAAAATCAAAACAGAAAGCACTGAAAACGCTCAGCGGGTGAGCGAGTCTCGGCAGAGCGAAGAGAGGAGCTGAGGTGTGGGGCGTGGGGTAAGGGGGTGAAGACCCTCCGTCAGAGCCCCCTTGTTCCCAAACTCCCTTTCACCTTCAAAATGTCGATCGGGGTCCTGAAGGAGAACAAAAGTAGGAAGTCAATAGCAACATGCATTTACATGGCGCCTTTCATGTAGTAAACCACCCGAGAGGCAAAATCGGACAAAAATTGACACCGAGCCAAAGGAGACATTAGGAAGGTGGGTTTTAAGGAGTGTTTTAAAGGAGGAGAGGGGGGGGGGTGGAGAGGTTTAGGGAGGGAATTCCAGAGCTTAGGGCCTAGGCGGCTGAAGGCACGGGACGCCTATAAAATGGGCCCGGCGAATTCAGCAGTGGGCCGAGGCCTGTGTAGATTGGATGCAGGACATCCCACTGCTAAATTAGACAACGCAGTGCCCGATTCGTGCCCGAAAAAAAGCGGGCGCAACTCATACCAATTTCTACCCCCATGCAGTTGACCCCCTGGGTCTCTCGGTTCATCCACACCCGTCTTTCCATTGAGTGTACACTTTTCCTCATTAACTTGCAGCTGCCTGCCCGTTCCCCAACCCGTCTCTGTCCTCCTGAAGTCTTTTACCCCCCCCCCGCTTTCCCTCACTCTTTTGTGAAGTTACCGCCTACTTTTGTGCCGTCAGTAAATTTTGACATCGCGCTCCCTTTTCCCGAGTCCGAGTCATCGATTTGAATGATTTGTTTCTCCGTGTCCTTTTCCCAGGCCGCGGGAGGGCGCAGAGTGACAGTGACTGGGATTCAGGGATTTCACTGCAGGAGTCGGATCGTGGGACGAGGTAAGGCGTGTGAAGCTGTTGACCTGTTCATGAGGTTTGCTGGGACTGGTGACTGAGGCACTATCTGCTGGGCATTGGGGTCACATATAGCAACAGGAGTAGGCCATTCAGCCCCTCGAGCCTGTACCTCAGCTCCATTTACCTTTGATCCATATCCCTCAATCCCCTCACCCAACAAAAATCGATCGATCTCAGTTTTGATATTTTCAATTGACCCCCAGCCTCAACAGCTTTTTGGGGGAGAGAGTTCCAGATTTCCACTCCCCTTTGTGTGAAGAAATGCTTCCTGACATCACCCCTGAACGGTCGAGCTCTAATTTTAAGGTCATGTCCCCTTGTTCTGGACTCCCCCACCAGAGGAAATAGTTTCTCTCTATCTACCCTATCAAATCAGTTCATCATTTTAAACACCTCGATTAGATCACAACCTGAATCTTCTGTACAATTCTTTCCTTATTTTAACTGTATTAAAATTAAACATATAGTCGTTTTATAAAACACCACATATTTCTGATGTTTGAGCTGCCATTTTTTTTTTCAAATAATCAGAAAAAAGTCCAAATAGTTCCGAGCCCACTGAGCTAGTTTCTGAGTCAAAAGCACAGTTCGATGATGCCGTGGTGTAATATAAAGGTTATACCTCCTCCACGAGGGGAGCCAGTGTTTTCATACTGAGAATCGGCCTCCGTCAGCATTGTTTTAAATATATTCAATTTCTTTCCCCAGTGGTTTTTTTCCCCTCTTCCATTCTGAAGCTGGCTCACACTGGGGTACAGGTCCATGGTCCCTGGGGCCATCGGGGTTTCACACCAAATGGCCAGTTTTAACGTGCGAGCCTCGACAATTGGTGCCGGCGGGCTATTCCACTGTCAGGAGGCATCACGGCCAAGCCCTATCCTGCGCTCACCCAATGTCCACAGACTTGCAGGGGTGACTGGACAGCGGGGGGACTAGGACCACACTTAACTTGGAAAGTAAATTCCCTGTCGCTGGAGTAAAGACTTGCACTGAAGAGTGAGGCTTTTCGATAGGGTTACATAATTCACGTTTGAAGTTGTTGAGGCCTGGGTATGAACTGAGGTGGTCAGTTTTAGACACACAATGGGCTGCTTAATAAGATTAGATCCTGTATGGTTCGCGGCCAGCTCTTGGGTTAGATGAGGAATTGGTTTCATTCTCGTAGACAGAAGGTTGTTATAAACACCACCAATAACCTACATTTATATAGCGCCTTTAATGTAGTAAAACATCCCAAGGTGCTTCACAGGAGCGATTATCAAACATAAATTTGACACGTGTCACAGAAGGAGATATTAGGACAGGTGACCAAAAGCTTGGTCAAGGAGGTAGGTTTTAAGGAGCATCTTAAAGGAGGAGAGAGAGGCGGAGAGGTTTAGGGAGGGAATTCCAGAGCTTAGGGCCTGGGCAGCTGAAGGCACGGCCGCCAATGGTGGAGCGATTAAAATCGGGAATGTGTAAGAAGCCAGAATTGGAGGAGTGCGAAGATCTCGGAGGGTTGTAGGTCTGGAGGAGGTTACAGAGATAGGGAGGGGCGAGGCCATGGAGGGATTTGAAAACAAAGATGAGAATTTTAAAATCGAGAACTGGGAGCCAGTGTAGGTCAGTGAACCCAGGGTGATGGGTGAACGGGACTTGGTGCGAGTTAGGATATGGGCAGCAGAGTTTTAGTGAGCTGAAGTTTACGGCGGTAGCTGTGCGTGGGGATCGGTTACTAGTGGAGGCTTGTAGAGATCGGAGTCAGGGATCGGAGTCAGGGATCGGTGTCAGGGATCGGAGTCAGGGATCGGAGTCAGGGATCGGAGTCAGGGATCGGAGACAGGGATCGGAGTCAGGGATCGGTGTCAGGGATCGGAGACAGGGATCGGAGTCAGGGATCGGAGTCAGGGATCGGAGACAGGGATCGGAGTCAGGGATCGGAGTCAGGGATCGGTTTCAGGGATCGGCCTCAGGGATCGGAGTCAGGGATCGGAGTCAGGGATCGGCGTCAGGGATCGGAGTCAGGGATCGGAGTCAGGGATCGGTGTCAGGGATCGGAGACAGGGATCGGAGTCAGGGATCGGAGTCAGGGATCGGAGACAGGGATCGGAGTCAGGGATCGGAGTCAGGGATCGGTTTCAGGGATCGGCCTCAGGGATCGGCGTCAGGGATCGGAGACAGGGATCGAAGACAGGGATCGGTGTCAGGGATCGGAGTCAGGGATCGGAGTCAGGGATCGAAGACAGGGATCGGCCTCAGGGATCGGAGTCAGGGATCGGAGTCAGGGATCGGAGACAGGGATCGGCCTCAGGGATCGGAGACAGGGATCGGAGACAGGGATCGGAGTCAGGGATCAGTTTCAGGGATCGGTGTCAGGGATCGGTTTCAAGGATCGGCCTCAGGGATCGGAGACAGGGATCGGAGTCTGGGATCGGAGTCAGGGATCAGTTTCAGGGATCGGTGTCAGGGATCGGAGTCTGGGATCGGAGTCTGGGATCGGAGTCAGGGATCAGTTTCAGGGATCGGAGTCTGGGATCGGAGTCTGGGATCGGAGTCTGGGATCGGAGACAGGGATCGGAGACAGGGATCGGTGTCAGGGATCGGAGTCAGGGATCGGAGTCAGGGATCGAAGACAGGGATCGGCCTCAGGGATCGGAGTCAGGGATCGGAGTCAGGGATCGGAGACAGGGATCGGCCTCAGGGATCGGAGACAGGGATCGGAGTCAGGGATCAGTTTCAGGGATCGGTGTCAGGGATCGGTTTCAAGGATCGGCCTCAGGGATCGGAGACAGGGATCGGAGTCTGGGATCGGAGTCAGGGATCAGTTTCAGGGATCGGTGTCAGGGATCGGAGTCTGGGATCGGAGTCTGGGATCGGAGTCAGGGATCAGTTTCAGGGATCGGAGTCTGGGATCGGAGTCTGGGATCGGAGTCTGGGATCGGAGACAGGGATCGGAGTCAGGGATCGGTTTCAGGGATCGGTTTCAGGGATCGGCGTCAGGGATCGGCGTCAGGGATCGGCGTCAGGGATCGGAGTCTGGGATCGGAGTCTGGGATCGGAGTCTGGGATCGGAGTCTGGGATCGGTTTCAGGGATCGGTTTCAGGGATTACTGTCGGGGACCGGTGTCGGGGATCGGTGTCGGGGATCGGAGTCAGAGATCAGTTTTAGGGATCAGTTTTAGGGATCGGTTTCAGGGATCGTTTTCAGGGATCAGTTTTAGGGATCAGTTTCAGGGATTACTGTCGGGGACCATCGCTCCTCGTCGCCTTTATCGATGGTCAATGGATGAAGGTATCCGGAGAACTGTCCGCAGATTCACAGATGATACGAAGATTTGTGCGGATATTAGGGCCTTAAATGAGGAAAATAGATCGAGGTGTGATGGGCCCACATCTGGTAGATGTCATTATCTAATGTGGATAAATGTAGTGTGCTGAACAGGAGAATGACCAGAATGATATAAGACATGAATTACTGAAGGTTCTCGAGCAGTGCCATGAGGCGATTGTAAAAAGAAAATTGAGTGTTCGGATGTATTGCCAGAAATATTAAATACAAAACAAGGACGGTTAAGCTGTCTTGGTACAAAGGCCTTGGTTAGGCCTCATCCAGGATACTGTTTCCCAGTTTGGGCCCTCTCACATCGTAGCTGATAGAGAGGCCCGGGTAAAGGTTCAGAGGATGGCCACTAGATTAATACCTACTTTAAAGGCCACGATAAGCTTAGAGAGATGGGGCTTTTTATTCTAGCAAAGAGTAGACTTCGGGGAGCTTCCATTGAGGTCTTTCACACAATATAAGGATTGGACTCAGCCCATTAGAATCGGCTATTCAGGCTCGGCCCAGGGTGCTTGTGTGTAAGTTATGTGGACATAGAGCCAGGTCAGTCACCAGGACGTACTCCGTGTTACTGAGCCTCTCGAACAAGTCGCCAGCTCCTGAGGCGAGTGTGAATTCGCTGCAAACGTTCAAAAGGAAGCTGGGCGAGATCCTGAGAGTGGCTGACGTTTTTTTTTTATTTGTTCATGGGATGTGGGCGTCACTGGCAAGGCCAGCATTTATTGCCCATCCCTAATTGCCCTTGAGAAGGTGGTGGTGAGCCGCCTTCTTGAACCGCTGCAGTCCGTATGGTGAAGGTTCTCCCACAGTGCTGTTAGGTAGGGAGTTCCAGGATTTTGACCCAGCGACGATGAAGGAACGGCGATATATTTCCAAGTCGGGATGGTGTGTGACTTGGAGGGGAACGTGCAGGTGGTGTTGTTCCCATGTACCTGCTGCTCTTGTTCTTCTAGGTGGTAGAGGTCGCGGGTTTGGGAGGTGCTGTCGAAGAAGCCTTGGCGAGTTGCTGCAGTGCATCCTGTGGATGGTACGCACTGCAGCCACAGTGCGCCGGTGGTGAAGGGAGTGAATGTTTAGGGTGGTGGATGGGGTGCCAATCAAGCGGGCTGCTTTGTCCTGGATGGTGTCGAGCTTCTTGAGTGTTGTTGGAGCTGCACTCATTCAGGCAAGTGGAGAGTATTCCATCACACTCCTGACTTGTGCCTTGTAGATGGTGGAAAGGCTATGGGGAGTCAGGAGGTGAGTCACTTGCCGCAGAATACCCAGCCTCTGACCTGCTCTTATAGCCACAGTATTTATATGGCTGGTCCAGTTAAGTTTCTGGTCAATGGTGACCCCCAGGATGTTGATAGTGGGAGATTCGGCGATGGTAATGCCGTTGAATGTCAAGAGGAGGTGGTTGGACACTCTGTTATTTGAGATGGTCATTACCTGGCACTTGTCTGGCGCGAATGTTACTTGCCACTTATGAGCCCAAGCCTGGATGTTGTCCAGGTCTTGCTGCATGTGGGCTCGGACTGCTTCATTATTTGAGGGGTTGCGAATGGAACTGAACACTGTGCAATCATCAGCGAACATCCCCATTTCTGACCTTATGATGGAGGGCAGGTCATTGATGAAGCAGCTGAAGATGGTTGGGCCTAGGACACTGCCCTGAGGAACTCCTGCAGCAATGCCCTGGGGCTAAGATAATTGGCCTCCAACAACCACTACCATCTTCTTTTGTGCTAGGTATGACTCCAGCCACTGGAGAGTTTTCCCCCTGATTCCCATTGACTTCAATTTTACTGGGTCTCCTTGGTGCCACACTCGGTCAAATGCTGCCTTGATGTCAAGGGCAGTCACTCTCAGCTCACCTCTGGAATTCAGCTCTTTTGTCCATGTTTGGACCAAGGCTGTAATGAGATCTGGAGCCGAGTGGTCCTGGCGGAACCCAAACTGAGCATCGGTGAGCAGGTTATTTGTGAGTAAGTGCCGCTTGATAGCACTGTTGACGACATCTTCCATCACTTTGCTGATGATTGAGAGTGGACTGATGGGGCGGTAATTGGCTGGATTGGATTTGTCCTGCTTTTTGTGGATAGGACATACCTGGGCAATTTTCCACATTGTCGGGTAGATGCCAGTGTTGTAGCTGTACTGGATCAGTTTGGCTAGAGGCGCAGCTAGTTCTGGAGCACAAGTCTTCAGCACTACAGCCGGGTTGTTGTCGGGGCCCATAGCCTTTGCTGTATCCAGTGCACTCAGCCGTTTCTTGATATCACGTGGAGTGAATCGAATTGGCTGAAGACTGGCTTCTGTGATGGTGGGGATATCAGGAAGATGCTGAGATGGATCATCCACTCGGCACTTCTGGCTGAAGATGGTTGCAAACACTTCAGGCTTGTCTTTTGCACTCACGTGCTGGACTCTGCCATCAGTGATGATGGGGATGGGGATGTTTACAGAGCCTCCTCCTCCCGTTAGTTGTTTAATTGTCCCCCACCATTCACGACTGGATGTGGCAGGACTGCAGAGCTTTGATCTGATCCGTTGGTTGTGGAATCGCTTAGCTCTGTCTATAGCATGTTGCTTCCGCTGTTTAGCATCCATTATAGAAGGTAGGCGGGTAATGGGGTATGTGTGTCCCAGTCACCATGGTCTCCCCGAACATGTTTGGTCGCCTTTCTTTCTCCGTGTTTTTGCCTCTCCCAGGTGTGCAGAAGTTGCACCATAACAGCATGGGACAAGCTCGATGGACCTGCTGCTCTTTTCCTGGCCTTCATTTTCATAGGTTCGTATCAGTGTTACTGGGCCAAGTCTTAGCAAGGACTGAGTGTCAGTGGGCCAAGTCTTAGCAAGGACTGAGTGTCAGTGGGCCAAGTCTTAGCAAGGACTGAGTGTCAGTGGGCCAAGTCTTAGCAAGGACTGAGTGTCAGTGGGCCAAGTCTTAGCAAGGACTGAGTGTCAGTGGGCCAAGTCTTAGCAAGGACTGAGTGTCAGTGGGCCAAGTCTTAGCAAGGACTGAGTGTCAGTGGGCCAAGTCTTAGCAAGGACTGAGTGTCAATGGGCCAAGTCTTAGCAAGGACTGAGTGTCAGTGGGCCAAGTCTTAGCAAGGACTGAGTGTCAGTGGGCCAAGTCTTAGCAAGGACTGAGTGTCAGTGGGCCAAGTCTTAGCAAGGACTGAGTGTCAGTGGGCCAAGTCTTAGCAAGGACTGAGTGTCAGTGGGCCAAGTCTTAGCAAGGACTGAGTGTCAGTGGGCCAAGTCTTAGCAAGGACTGAGTGTCAGTGGGCCAAGTCTTAGCAAAGACTCAGTGTCAGTGGGCCAAGTCTTAGCAAGGACTGAGTATCAGTGGGCCAAGTCTTAGCAAGACACTGGGCTGAGTAGCGGTGGGCCCTGAAAGGTAGCCTTCACACTGTGCGAATGTTTACTTCAGATTATGGGGCTAATTTTGACCTAACCCACCCGACGTAACTTTGACAGGTTTGGTTCGGTCGGCCATTTTACACCCTGTCAGGTCTTATTCTCAGCCGGGTGTAAATGGGAAGGGGTGTAAATATACCGGGTATGAATGGGGCCGGTTGTAAATGGGATGGGGTGTAAATGGGATGGGGTGTAAAAGGGTGCTGGGTGTAGATGGACCGGGTGTAAATGGGCGTGGTTTAAATGGGGCCGGGTGTAAATGGGATGGGGTGTAAATGAGATGGGGTGTCAAGGGTGCTGGGTCTAAATGGGGCCGGGTGTAAATGGGGCCAGGTGTAAATGGGGCCGGATGTAAATGGGACTGGGTGTAAATGGACCAGGTGTAAATTGGACCGCGTGTAAATGGGGCCGGGTGTAAATGGGACTGGGTGTAAATGGACCAGGTGTAAATTGGCTGGATGTAAATGGGTCCGTGTGTCGATGAGTCGGGTGTAAATGGAATTGGGTGTAAATGGGATCAGGTGTAAATGTGTCTGGGTGTGAATGGGACCAGGTGTAAATGGGATCGGGTGTGAATGGGACCGGGTGTAAATGGGACCGGGTGTAAATGGGACCGGGTGTAAATAGGCTGGGATGTAAATGGGACTGGGGGTAAACGGGACCGGGGGTAAATGGGACCGGGAATAAATGGGACCGGGTGTAAATGGGACCGGGGGTAAATGGGATCGGGTGTAAATGGGGCCGGGTGTAAATGGGACTGGGTGTAAATGGACCAGGTGTAAATTGGCTGGATGTAAATGGGTCCGTGTGTCGATGAGTCGGGTGTAAATGGAATTGTGTGTAAATGGGATCAGGTGTAAATGTGTCTGGGTGTGAATGGGACCAGGTGTAAATGGGATCGGGTGTGAATGGGACTGGGTGTAAATGGGACCGGGTGTAAATGGGACCGGGTGTAAATAGGCTGGGATGTAAATGGGACTGGGGGTAAATGGGACCAGGGGTAAATGGGACCGGGAATAAATGGGACCGGGTGTAAATGGGACCGGGGGTAAATGGGATCGGGTGTAAATGGGGCCGGGTGTAAATGGGACCGGGTGTAAATGGGGCCAGGTGTAAATGGGACCGGGGGTAAATGGGACCGGGGGTAAATGGGATCAGGTGTAAATGGGGCCGGGTGTAAATGGGACCGGGTGTAAATGGGGCCGGGTGTAAATGGAGCCGGGTGTAAATGGGGTCGGGTGTAAATGGAACTGGGTGTAAATGGGGCCGGGTGTAAATGGGGCCGGGTGTAAATGGGGTCGGGTGTAAATGGGAGAGGGTGTAAATGGGAGAGGGTGTAAATGGGACCAGATCTAAATAGGCTGGTGTTTAAATGGGACCGGGTGTAAATAAGCTGGGATGTAAATGGGACCAGGTGCAAATGGGATTGGGTGTAAATGGGACCGGGTGTAAATAGGCTGGGGTGTAAATGGGGCAGGGTGTAAATAGGACTGAGTGTAAATGGGATCGGGTGTAAATGGGATCGGGTGTAAATGGGACCGGGTGTAGATGGGACCGGGTGTAGATGGGACCGGGTGTAGATGAGACTGGTTGCAAGTGGGGTTAGGTGTAAATGGGACCGGGTTTAAATAGGCTGGGTTGTAAATGGGACCGGGTGTAAATAGGACTGGGTGTAAATAGGACTGAGTGTAAATGGGATCGGGTGTAAATGGGATCGGGTGTAAATGAGACTGGGTGTAAATGGGATCGGGTGTAAATGGGACCGGGTTTAAATGGGACCGGGTGTAAATGGGACCGGGTGCAAATAGGCTGGGGTGTAATGGGACCGGGTGTAAATGGGACCGGGTGTAAATAGGCTGGGGTATAAATGGGACTGGGTGTAAACAGGACCGGGTGTAAACGGGACCGGGGGTAAATGGGATCGGGTGTAAATGGGTCCGGGTGTAAATGGGTCCGGGTTTATACGGGACTGGTTGTAAATGGAGAGGGTGTAAATGGAACAGGTTGTAAATGGGGAGTGGTGTAATTGGGGTCAGGTGTAAATGGGGCCGGGTGTAAATGGGACCGGGTCCAAATGGAGCCGTGTGTAAATGGGAACAGGTCTAAATGGAGCTGGGTCTAAATGGGGCCGGGTCTAAATGGGGCCGGGTGTAAATGGGAGAGGGTGTAAATGGGACCAGGTGTAAATTGGCATGGGTGCAAATGGGACCAGTTCTAAATAGGCTGGTGTTTAAATGGGACCGGGTGTAAGTAGGCTGGGATGTAAATGGGATTGGGTGTAAATGGGATTGGGTGTAAATGGGACCAGGTGTAAATAGGCTGGGGTGTAAATAGGCTGGGGTATAAATAGGACCGGGTGTAAATGGGACCGGGTGTAGATGGGACCGGGTGTTGATGAGACTGGTTGTAAGTGGGCTTGGGTGTAAATGGGACCGGGTGTAAATAGGACTGCAAGTAAATGGGATTGGGTGCAGATGGGACTGGTTGTAAATGGGGCCGGGTGTGAATGGGACTGGTTGTAAATGGGACTGGGTGTAAATGGGACTGGTTGTAAATGGGATTGGTGTAAATGGGACCGGGGATAAATGGGGTGTGGTTTAAATGGGATTGGGTGTAAATGGGACCGGGTGTAAATGGGACCGGGTGTAAATAGGCTGGGGTGTAAATGGGACCGGGTGTAAATGGGACCGGGTGTAAATAGGCTGGGGTGTAAATGGGACCGGGTGTAAATGGGTCAGGGTGGAAATGGGTCCGGGTGTAAATGGGATCGGGTGTAAATGGGTCCGGGAGTAAATGGGTCCGGGTGTATACGGGACTGGTTGTAAATGGAGAGGGTGTAAATGGGACCGCGTGTAAATGGGGCCGGGTGTAAATGGGACTGGGTGTAAATGGACCAGGTGTAAATTGGCTGGATGTAAATGGGTCCGTGTGTCGATGAGTCGGGTGTAAATGGAATTGGGTGTAAATGGGATCAGGTGTAAATGTGTCTGGGTGTGAATGGGACCAGGTGTAAATGGGATCGGGTGTGAATGGGACCGGGTGTAAATGGGACCGGGTGTAAATGGGACCGGGTGTCAATAGGCTGGGATGTAAATGGGACTGGGGGTAAACGGGACCGGGGGTAAATGGGACCGGGAATAAATGGGACCGGGTGTAAATGGGACCGGGGGTAAATGGGATCGGGTGTAAATGGGGCCGGGTGTAAATGGGACTGGGTGTAAATGGACCAGGTGTAAATTGGCTGGATGTAAATGGGTCCGTGTGTCGATGAGTCGGGTGTAAATGGAATTGTGTGTAAATGGGATCAGGTGTAAATGTGTCTGGGTGTGAATGGGACCAGGTGTAAATGGGATCGGGTGTGAATGGGACTGGGTGTAAATGGGACCGGGTGTAAATGGGACCGGGTGTAAATAGGCTGGGATGTAAATGGGACTGGGGGTAAATGGGACCAGGGGTAAATGGGACCGGGAATAAATGGGACCGGGTGTAAATGGGACCGGGGGTAAATGGGATCGGGTGTAAATGGGGCCGGGTGTAAATGGGACCGGGTGTAAATGGGGCCAGGTGTAAATGGGACCGGGGGTAAATGGGACCGGGGGTAAATGGGATCAGGTGTAAATGGGGCCGGGTGTAAATGGGACCGGGTGTAAATGGGGCCGGGTGTAAATGGAGCCGGGTGTAAATGGGGTCGGGTGTAAATGGAACTGGGTGTAAATGGGGCCGGGTGTAAATGGGGCCGGGTGTAAATGGGGTCGGGTGTAAATGGGAGAGGGTGTAAATGGGAGAGGGTGTAAATGGGACCAGATCTAAATAGGCTGGTGTTTAAATGGGACCGGGTGTAAATAAGCTGGGATGTAAATGGGACCAGGTGCAAATGGGATTGGGTGTAAATGGGACCGGGTGTAAATAGGCTGGGGTGTAAATGGGGCAGGGTGTAAATAGGACTGAGTGTAAATGGGATCGGGTGTAAATGGGATCGGGTGTAAATGGGACCGGGTGTAGATGGGACCGGGTGTAGATGGGACCGGGTGTAGATGAGACTGGTTGCAAGTGGGGTTAGGTGTAAATGGGACCGGGTTTAAATAGGCTGGGTTGTAAATGGGACCGGGTGTAAATAGGACTGGGTGTAAATAGGACTGAGTGTAAATGGGATCGGGTGTAAATGGGATCGGGTGTAAATGAGACTGGGTGTAAATGGGATCGGGTGTAAATGGGACCGGGTTTAAATGGGACCGGGTGTAAATGGGACCGGGTGCAAATAGGCTGGGGTGTAATGGGACCGGGTGTAAATGGGACCGGGTGTAAATAGGCTGGGGTATAAATGGGACCGGGTGTAAACAGGACCGGGTGTAAACGGGACCGGGGGTAAATGGGATCGGGTGTAAATGGGTCCGGGTGTAAATGGGTCCGGGTTTATACGGGACTGGTTGTAAATGGAGAGGGTGTAAATGGAACAGGTTGTAAATGGGGAGTGGTGTAATTGGGGTCAGGTGTAAATGGGGCCGGGTGTAAATGGGACCGGGTCCAAATGGAGCCGTGTGTAAATGGGAACAGGTCTAAATGGAGCTGGGTCTAAATGGGGCCGGGTCTAAATGGGGCCGGGTGTAAATGGGAGAGGGTGTAAATGGGACCAGGTGTAAATTGGCATGGGTGCAAATGGGACCAGTTCTAAATAGGCTGGTGTTTAAATGGGACCGGGTGTAAGTAGGCTGGGATGTAAATGGGATTGGGTGTAAATGGGATTGGGTGTAAATGGGACCAGGTGTAAATAGGCTGGGGTGTAAATAGGCTGGGGTATAAATAGGACCGGGTGTAAATGGGACCGGGTGTAGATGGGACCGGGTGTTGATGAGACTGGTTGTAAGTGGGCTTGGGTGTAAATGGGACCGGGTGTAAATAGGACTGCAAGTAAATGGGATTGGGTGCAGATGGGACTGGTTGTAAATGGGGCCGGGTGTGAATGGGACTGGTTGTAAATGGGACTGGGTGTAAATGGGACTGGTTGTAAATGGGATTGGTGTAAATGGGACCGGGGATAAATGGGGTGTGGTTTAAATGGGATTGGGTGTAAATGGGACCGGGTGTAAATGGGACCGGGTGTAAATAGGCTGGGGTGTAAATGGGACCGGGTGTAAATGGGACCGGGTGTAAATAGGCTGGGGTGTAAATGGGACCGGGTGTAAATGGGTCAGGGTGTAAATGGGTCCGGGTGTAAATGGGATCGGGTGTAAATGGGTCCGGGAGTAAATGGGTCCGGGTGTATACGGGACTGGTTGTAAATGGAGAGGGTGTAAATGGGACCGGGTGTAAACAGGACCGGGGTTAAATGGGACTGGGTGTAAATAGGCTGGGCTGTAAATGGGACCGGGTGTAAACAGGACCGGGTGTAAACGGGACCGGGGGTAAATGGGATCGGGTGTAAATGGGTCCGGGTGTAAATGGGTCCGGGTTTATACGGGACTGGTTGTAAATGGAGAGGGTGTAAATGGAACAGGTTGTAAATGGGGAGTGGTGTAATTGGGGTCAGGTGTAAATGGGGCCGGGTGTAAATGGGACCGGGTCCAAATGGAGCCATGTGTAAATGGGAACAGGTCTAAATGGAGCTGGGTCTCAATGGGGCCGGGTCTAAATGGGGCCGGGTGTAAATGGGAGAGGGTGTAAATGGGACCAGGTGTAAATTGGCAAGGGTGCAAATGGGACCAGTTCTAAATAGGCTGGTGTTTAAATGGGACCGGGTGTAAGTAGGCTGGGATGTAAATGGGATTGGGTGTAAATGGGATTGGGTGTAAATGGGACCAGGTGTAAATAGGCTGGGGTGTAAATCGGCTGGGGTATAAATAGGACCGGGTGTAAATGGGACCGGGTGTAGATGGGACCGGGTGTTGATGAGACTGGTTGTAATTGGGCTTGGGTGTAAATGGGACCGGGTGTAAATAGGACTGCAAGTAAATGGGATTGGGTGCAGATGGGACTGGTTGTAAATGGGGCCGGGTGTGAATGGGACTGGGTGTAAATGGGACTGGTTGCAAATGGGACTGGTTGTAAATGGGATTGGTGTAAATGGGACCGGGGATAAATGGGGTGTGGTTTAAATGGGATTGGGTGTAAATGGGACCGGGTGTAAATGGGACCGGGTGTAAATAGGCTGGGGTGTAAATGGGACCAGGTGTAAATGGGACCGGGTATAAATAGGCTGGGGTGTAAATGGGACCGGGTGTAAATGGGACAGGGTGTAAATGGGATCGGGTGTATACGGGACCGGTTGTAAATGGAGAGTGTGTAAATGGAACAGGTTGTAAATGGGGAGGGGTGTAATTGGGGTCAGGTGTAAATGGGACCAGGTGGAAGTGGGTCTGGGTGTAAATGGGGCCGGGTGTAAATGGGACCGGGTCCAAATGGAGCCGGGTGTAAATGGGACCAGGTGTAAATAGGCAGGGGTGTAAATGGGACCAGTTCTAAATAGGCTGGTGTTTAAATGGGACCGGGTGTAAATAAGCTGGGATGTAAATGGGACCGGGTGCAAATGGGATTGGGTGTAAATGGGACCGGGTGTAAATAGGCTGGGGTGTAAATGGGGCAGGCTGTAAATGGGACCGGGTGTAAATAGGACCGGGTGTAGATGGGACCGGGTGTAGATGGGACCGGGTGTAGATGGGACCAGGTGTAGATGGGACCGGGTGCAGATGAGACTGGTTGCAAGTGGGGTTAGGTGTAAATGGGACCGCGTGTAAATAGGCTGGGGTGTAAATGGGACCGGGTGTAAATAGGTCTGGGTGTAAATAGGACTGAGTGTAAATGGGATCGGGTGTAAATGGGATCGGGTGTAAATGGGACTGGGTGTAAATGGGATCGGGTGCAAATGGGACCGGGTTTAAATGGGACCGGGTGTAAATGGGACCGGGTGCAAATAGGCTGGGGTGTAATGGGACCGGGTGTAAATGGGACCAGGTGTAAATAGGCTGGGGTGTAAATGGGACCGGGTGTAAACAGGACCGGGGGTAAATGGGACTGGGTGTAAATAGGCTGGGCTGTAAATGGGACCGGGTGTAAACAGGACCGGGTGTACACCCGGTCCCATTTACAGCCTGCCCCATTTACACCCCAGCCTATTTACACCCGGTCCCATTTACACCCAATCCCATTTGCACCTGGTCCCATTTACATCCCAGCTTATTTACACCCGGTCCCATTTAAACACCAGCCTATTTAGAACTGGTCCCATTTACACCCCTGCCTATTTACACCTGGTCCCATTTACACCCGGCTCCATTTGGACCCGGTCCCATTTACACCCGGCCCCATTTACACCCAGACCCACTTCCACCTGGTCCCATTTACACCTGACCCCAATTACACCCCTCCCCATTTACAACCTGTTCCATTTACACACTCTCCATTTACAACCGGTCCCGTATACACCCGATCCCATTTACACCCTGTCCCATTTACACCCGGTCCCATTTACACCCCAGCCTATTTACACCCGGTCCCATTTACACCTGGTCCCATTTACACCCCAGCCTATTTACACCCGGTCCCATTTACACCCGGTCCCATTTACACCCAATCCCATTTAAACCACACCCCATTTATCCCCGGTCCCATTTACACCAATCCCATTTACAACCAGTCCCATTTGCAACCAGTCCCATTTACACCCAGTCCCATTCACACCCGGCCCCATTTACAACCAGTCCCATCTGCACCCAATCCCATTTACTTGCAGTCCTATTTACACCCGGTCCCATTTACACCCAAGCCCAATTACAACCAGTCTCATCAACACCCGGTCCCATCTACACCCGGTCCCATTTACACCCGGTCCTATTTATACCCCAGCCGATTTACACCCCAGCCTATTTACACCTGGTCCCATTTACACCCAATCCCATTTACACCCAATCCCATTTACATCCCAGCCTACTTACACCCGGGTAAATGGGATCGGGTGTAAATGGGATCGGGTGTAAATGGGATCGGGTGTAAATGGGTCTGGGTGTAAATGGGTCCGGGTGTAAATGGGTCCGGGTGTATACGGGACTGGTTGTAAATGGAGAGGGTGTAAATGGAACTGGTTGTAAATGGGGAGTGGTGTAATTGGGGATGGTTGTAAATGGGGCCGGGTGTAAATGGGACCGGGTCTAAATGGAGCCGTGTGTAAATGGAAACAGGTCAAAATGGAGCTGGGTCTAAATGGGGCCGGGTCTAAATGGGGCCGGGTTTAAATGGGAGAGGGTGTAAATGGGACCAGGTGTAAATTGGCAAGGGTGTAAATGGGACCAGTTCTAAATAGGCTGGTGTTTAAATGGGACCGGGTGTAAGTAAGCTGGGATGTAAATACGCTGGGGTGTAAATGGGAACGGGTGTAAATGTGACTGGGTGTAAATAGGCTGGATTGTAAATGGGACCGGGTGCAAATAGGACTGCCTGTGAATGGGACCGGGTGTAAATAGGCTGGGGTGTAAATGGGACCGGGTGTAAATGGGACCGTGTGTAAATAGGCTGGGGTGTAAATGGGACCGGGTGTAAATGGGTCCGGGTGTAAATGGGTCCGGGTGTAAATGGGTCCGGGTGTATACGGGACCGGTTGTAAATGGAGAGGGTGTAAATGGAACAGGTTGTAAATGGGGAGGGGTGTAATTGGGGTCAGGTGTAAATGGGAGCAGGTGTAAGTGGGTCTGGGTGTAAATGGGGCCGGGTGTAAATGGGACCGGGTCCAAATGGAGCCGGGTGTAAATGGGACCAGGTGTAAATAGGCTGGTGTTTGAATGGGACCGGGTGCAGATGGGACTGGTTGTAAATGGGATCGGGTGTAAATGGATCGGGTGCAAATGGGGCAGGGTGTAAATGGGATCGGGTGTAAATGGGATCGGGTGTAAATGGGATCGGGTGTAAATGGGATCGGGTGTAAATGGGATTGGGTGTAAATGGGCTGGTGTGTAAATAGGACCGGGTGTAAATGGGGCAGGGTGTAAATGGGACCGGGTGTAAATGGGACTGAGTGTAAATGGGACCGGGTGTAAATGGGATTGGTGTAAATGGGACCGGGAATAAATGGGGTGTGGTTTAAATGGGACCGGGTGTAAATGGGACCTGGTGTAAATGGGACTGGGTGTAAATGGGACTGGGTGTAAATGGGACTGGGTGTAAATGGGATCGGGTGTAAATGGGACCAGGTGTAAATGGGATCGGGTGTAAATGGGACCGGGTGTAAATGGGGCCGGGTGTAAATGGGAGAGGGTGTAAATGGGAGAGGGTGTAAATGGGACCAGTTCTAAATAGGCTGGTGTTTAAATGGGACCGGGTGCAAATAAGCTGGGATGTAAATGGGACCGGGTGTAAATGGGATTGGGTGTAAATGGGACCGGGTGTAAATAGGACTGCAAGTAAATGGGATTGGGTGCAGATGGGACTGGTTGTAAATGGGGCCGAGTGTGAATGGGACTGGTTGTAAATGGGACTGGGTGTAAATGGGACTGGTTGTAAATGGGATTGGTGTAAATGGGACCGGGGATAAATGGGGTGTGGTTTAAATGGGATTGGGTGTAAATGGGACCGGGTGTAAATGGGACCGGGTGTAAATAGGCTGGGGTGTAAATGGGACCGGGTGTAAATGGGACCGGGTGTAAATGGGTCAGGGTGTAAATGGGTCAGGGTGTAAATGGGTCCGGGTGTAAATGGGATCGGGTGTAAATGGGTCCGGGTGTAAATGGGTCCGGGTGTATACGGGACTGGTTGTAAATGGAGAGGGTGTAAATGGGACCGGGTGTAAACAGGACCGGGTGTAATTGGGGTCAAGTGTAAATGGGAGCAGGTGTAAATGGGGCCGGGTGTAAATGGGACCGGGTCTAAATGGAGCCGTGTGTAAATGGGAACAGGTCTCAATGGAGCTGGGTCTAAATGTGGCCGGGTGTAAATGGGGCCGGGTGTAAATGAGAGAGGGTGTAAATGGGACCAGGTGTAAATTGGCAGGGGTGTAAATGGGACCAGTTCTAAATAGGCTGGTGTTTAAATGGGACCGGGTGTAAATAAGCTGGGATGTAAATGGGATTGGGTGTAAATTGGACCTGATGTATAATGGGATCGGGTGTGAATGGGACCGGGTGTAGATGGGACCGGGTGTTGATGAGACTGGTTGTAAGTGGGCTTGGGTGCAAATGGGAACGGGTGTAAATAGGACTGCGTGTAAATGGGATTGGGTGTAGATGGGACTGGTTGTAAATGGGGCCGGGTGTGAATGGGACTGGTTGTAAATGGGACTGGGTGTAAATGGGACTGGTTGTAAATGGGATTGGTGTAAATGGGACCGGGGATAAATGGGGTGTGGTTTAAATGGGATTGGGTGTAAATGGGACCGGGTGTAAATGGGACCGTGTGTAAATAGGCTGGGGTGTAAATGGGACCGGGTGTAAATAGGCTGGGGTGTAAATAGGCTGGGGTGTAAATGCGACCGGGTGTAATTGGGTCCGGGTGTAAATGGGATCGGGTGTAAATGGGTCCGGGTGTATACGGGACCGGTTGTAAATGGAGAGGGTGTAAATGGAACAGGTTGTAAATGGGGAGGGGTGTAATTGGGGTCAGGTGTAAATGGGAGCAGGTGTAAGTGGGTCTGGGTGTAAATGGGGCCGGGTGTAAATGGGACCGGGTCCAAATGGAGCCGGGTGTAAATGGGACCAGGTGGAAATAGGCAGGGGTGTAAATGGGACCAGTTCTAAATAGGCTGGTGTTTAAATGGGACCGGGTGCAGATGGGACTGGTTGTAAATGGGATCGGGTGTAAATGGATCGGGTGTAAATGGGGCAGGGTGTAAATGGGATCAGGTGTAAATGGGATAGGGTTTAAATGGGATCGGGTGTAAATGGGATCGGGTGTAAATGGGATCGGGTGTAAATGGGATTGGGTGTAAATAGGCTGGTGTGTAAATAGGACCGGGTGTAAATGGGACTGAGTGTAAATGGGACCGGGTGTAAATGGGATTGGTGTAAATGGGACCGGCGATAAATGGGGTGTGGTTTAAATGAGACTGGGTGTAAATGGGACCGGGTGTAAATGGGACCGGGTGTAAATGGGACCGGGTGCAAATGGGACTGGGTGTAAATGGGATCGGGTGTAAATAGGACCGGGGGTAAATGGGACTGAGTGTAAATGGGACAGGTTGTAAATGGGACTGAGTGTAAATGGGACCGGATGTAAATGGGACCGGGTGTAAATGGGATCGGGTGTAAATGGGATCGGGTGTAAATGGGATCGGGTGTAAATGGGATTGGGTGTAAATGGGACCGGGGGTAAATGGGACTGAGTGTAATGGGATCGGTTGTAAATGGGACTGAGTGTAAATGGGATCGGGTGTAAATGGGACTGAGTGTAAATGGGATCGGGTGTAAATGGGATCGGGTGTAAATGGGATCGGGTGTAAATGGGACCGGGGGTAAATGGGACTGAGTGTAAATAGGACCGGGGGTAAATGGGACTGAGTGTAAATGGGACCGAGTGTAAATGGGACCGGGTGTAAATGGGACCGGGTGTAAATGGGACTGAGTGTGAATGGGACTGGATGTAAATGGGACTGAGTGTAAATGGGACCGGGTGTAAATGGGACCGAGTGTAAATAGGATCGGGTGTAAATGGGACCGGGTGTAAATGGGACCGGGTGCAAATGGGACCGAGTGCAAATAGGCTGGGGTGTAATGGGACCGGGTGTAAATGGGACCGGGTGTAAATAGGCTGGGGTGTAAATGGGACCAGGGGTAAACAGGACCGGGGGTAAATGGGACCGGGTGTAAATAGGCTGGGCTGTAAATGGGACCGGGTGTAAACGGGACCGGGTGTATACGGGACTGGTTGTAAATGGAGAGGGTGTAAATGGGACCGGGTGTAAACAGGACCGGGTGTAATTGGGGTCAGGTGTAAATGGGAGCAGGTGTAAATGGGGCCGGGTGTAAATGGGACCGGGTCTAAATGGAGCCGTGTGTAAATGGGAACAGGTCTCAATGGAGCTGGGTCTAAATGGGGCCGGGTCTAAATGGGGCCGGGTGTAAATGGGTCCGGGTGTATACGGGACTGGTTGTAAATGGAGAGGGTGTAAATGGGACCAGGTGTAAACAGGACCGGGTGTAATTGGGGTCAGGTGTAAATGGGAGCAGGTGTAAATGGGGCTGGGTGTAAATGGGACCGGGTCTAAATGGAGCCGTGTGTAAATGGGAACAGGTCTCAATGGAGCTGGGTCTAAATGGGGCCGGGTCTAAATGGGGCCGGGTGTAAATGGGAGAGGGTGTAAATGGGACCAGGTGTAAATTGGCAAGGGTGTAAATGGGACCAGTTCTAAATAGGCTGGTGTTTAAATGGGACCGGGTGTAAGTAAGCTGGGATGTAAATGGGATTGGGTGTAAATGGGATTGGGTGTAAATGGGACCAGGTGTAAATAGGCTGGGGTGTAAATAGGACCGGGTGTAAATGGGACCGGGTGTCGATGGGACCGGGTGTTGATGAGACTGGTTGTAAGTGGGCTTGGGTGTAAATGGGACCGGGTGTAAATAGGACTGCAAGTAAATGGGATTGGGTGCAGATGGGACTGGTTGTAAATGGGGCCGGGTGTGAATGGGACTGGTTGTAAATGGGACTGGGTGTAAATGGGACTGGTTGTAAATGGGATTGGTGTAAATGGGACCGGGGATAAATGGGGTGTGGTTTAAATGGGATTGGGTGTAAATGGGACCGGGTGTAAATGGGACCGGGTGTAAATAGGCTGGGGTGTAAATGGGACCGGGTGTAAATGGGACCGGGTGTAAATAGGCTGGGGTGTAAATGGGACCGCGTGTAAATGGGACAGGGTGTAAATGGGTCCGGGTGTAAATGGGATCGGGTGTATACAGGACCGGTTGTAAATGGAGAGTGTGTAAATGGAACAGGTTGTAAATGGGGAGGGGTGTAATTGGGGTCAGGTGTGAATGGGAGCAGGTGGAAGTGGGTCTGGGTGTAAATGGGGCCGGGTGTAAATGGGACCGGGTCCAAATGGAGCCGGGTGTAAATGGGACCAGGTGTAAATAGGCAGGGGTGTAAATGGGACCAGTTCTAAATAGGCTGGTGTTTAAATGGGACCGGGTGTAAATAAGCTGGGATGTAAATGGGACCGGGTGCAAATGGGATTGGGTGTAAATGGGACCTGGTGTAAATAGGCTGGGGTGTAAATGGGGCAGGCTGTAAATGGGACCGGGTGTAAATAGGACCAGTGTAAATAGGACCGGGTGTAGATGGGACCGGGTGTAGATGGGACCGGGTGCAGATGAGACTGGTTGCAAGTGGGGTTAGGTGTAAATG
The DNA here is from genome assembly GCF_035084215.1 of Heptranchias perlo. Lineage (NCBI taxonomy): Eukaryota > Metazoa > Chordata > Chondrichthyes > Hexanchiformes > Hexanchidae > Heptranchias > Heptranchias perlo. The sequence goes on along the minus strand of NC_090333.1, from coordinate 82,017,239 downwards.
GCACCGGGTGTAAATAGGCTGGGGTGTAAATGGGACCGGGTGTAAATAGGACTGGGTGTAAATAGGACTGAGTGTAAATGGGATCGGGTGTAAATGGGATCGGGTGTAAATGGGACTGGGAGTAAATGGGATCGGGTGTAAATGGGACTGGGTGTAAATGGGGTCGGGTGTAAATGGGACCGGGTTTAAATGGGACCGGGTGTAAATGGGACCGGGTGCAAATAGGCTGGGGTGTAATGGGACCGGGTGTAAATGGGACCAGGTGTAAATAGGCTGGGGTGTAAATGGGACCGGGTGTAAATGGGTCCGGGTGTAAATGGGTCCGGGTGTATACGGGACTGGTTGTAAATGGAGAGGGTGTAAATGGAACTGGTTGTAAATGGGGAGTGGTGTAATTGGGGTCAGGTGTAAATGGGGCCGGGCGTAAATGGGACCGGGTCTAAATGGAGCCGTGTGTAAATGGAAACAGGTCAAAATGGAGCTGGGTCTAAATGGGGCTGGGTCTAAATGGGGCCGGGTGTAAATGGGAGAGGGTGTAAATGGGACCAGGTGTAAATTGGCAAGGGTGTAAATGGGACCAGTTCGAAATAGGCTAGTGTTTAAATGGGACCGGGTGTAAGTAAGCTGGGATGTAAATGGGATTGGGTGTAAATGGGATTGGGTGTAAATGGGACCAGGTGTAAATAGGCTGGGGTGTAAATAGGCTGGGGTGTAAATAGGCTGGGGTGTAAATGGGACCGGGTGTAAATGGGACCGGGTGTAAATAGGCTGGGTTGTAAATGGGACCGGGTGCAAATAGGACTGCGTGTGAATGGGACCGGGTGTAAATAGGCTGGGGTGTAAATGGGACCGGGTGTAAATGGGACCGGGTGTAAATAGGCTGGGGTGTAAATGGGACCAGGTGTAAATGGGTCCGGGTGTAAATGGGATCGGGTGTAAATGGGTCCGGGTGTATACGGGACCGGTTGTAAATGGAGAGGGTGTAAATGGAACAGGTTGTAAATGGGGTGGGGTGTAATTGGGGTCAGGTGTAAATGGGAGCAGGTGTAAGTGGGTCTGGGTGTAAATGGGGCCGGGTGTAAATGGGACCGGGTCCAAATGGAGCCGGGTGTAAATGGGACCAGGTGGAAATAGGCAGGGGTGTAAATGGGACCAGTTCTAAATAGGCTGGTGTTTAAATGGGACCAGGTGCAGATGGGACTGGTTGTAAATGGGATCGGGTGTAAATGGATCGGGTGCAAATGGGGCAGGGTGTAAATGGGATCGGTTGTAAATGGGATTGGGTGTAAATGGGATCGGGTGTAAATGGGATCGGGTGTAAATGGGATTGGGTGTAAATAGGCTGGTGTGTAAATAGGACCGGGTGTAAATGGGGCAGGGTGTAAATGGGACTGGGTGTAAATGGGACTGAGTGTAAATGGGACCGGGTGTAAATGGGATTGGTGTAAATGGGACCGGGAATAAATGGGGTGTGGTTTAAATGGGACCGGGTGTAAATGGGACCTGGTGTAAATGGGACTGGGGGTAAATGGGACTGGGGGTAAATGGGACTGGGTGTAAATGGGATCGGGTGTGAATGGGACCAGGTGTAAATGGGATCGGGTGTAAATGGGATCGGGTGTAAATGGGATCGGGTGTAAATGGGACCGTGTGTGAATGGGACCGGGTGTAAATGGGACCGGGTGTAAATGGGACCGGGTGTAAATGGGAGAGGGTGTAAATGGGAGAAGGTGTAAATGGGAGAGGGTCTAAATGGGACCAGTTCTAAATAGGCTGGTGTTTAAATGGGACCGGGTGTAAATAAGCTGGGATGTAAATGGTACCGGGTGTAAAAGGGATTGGGTGTAAATGGGATCGGGTGTAAATAGGCTGGGGTGTAAATGGGGCAGGGTGTAAATGGGACCGGGTGTAAATAGGACCGGGTGTAAATGGGACTGAGTGTAAATGGGACCGGGTGTAGATGGGACCGGGTGTAGATGAGACTGGTTGCAAGTGGGGTTGGGTGTAAATGGGACCGGGTGTCAATAGGCTGGTGTGTAAATGGGACCGGGTGTAAATAGGATCGGGTGTGAATGGGACCGGGTGTAAATGGGACCGGGTGCAAATAGGCTGGGGTGTAATGGGACCGGGTGTAAATGGGACCGGGTGTAAATAGGCTGGGGTGTAAATGGGACCAGGGGTAAACAGGACCGGGGGTAAATGGGACCGGGTGTAAATAGGCTGGGCTGTAAATGGGACCGGGTGTAAACAGGACCGGGTGTAAACGGGACCGGGGGTAAATGGGATCAGGTGTAAATGGGTCCGGGTGTAAATGGGTCCGGGTGTATACGGGACTGGTTGTAAATGGAGAGGGTGTAAATGGGACCGGGTGTAAACAGGACCGGGTGTAATTGGGGTCAGGTGTAAATGGGAGCAGGTGTAAATGGGGCCGGGTGTAAATGGGACCGGGTCTAAATGGAGCCGTGTGTAAATGGGAACAGGTCTCAATGGAGCTGGGTCTAAATGGGGCCGGGTGTAAATGGGGCCGGGTGTAAATGGGAGAGGGTGTAAATGGGACCAGGTGTAAATTGGCAGGAGTGTAAATGGGACCAGTTCTAAATAGGCTGGTGTTTAAATGGGACCGGGTGTAAATAAGCTGGGATGTAAATGGGATTGGGTGTAAATGGGACCTGGTATATAATGGGATCGGGTGTAAATGGGACCGGGTGTAGATGGGACCGGGTGTTGATGAGACTGGTTGTAAGTGGGCTTGGGTGCAAATGGGACCGGGTGTAAATAGGACTGCGTGTAAATGGGATTGGGTGTAGATGGGACTGGTTGTAAATGGGACTGGGTGTAAATGGGACTGGTTGTAAATGGGATTGGTGTAAATGGGACCGGGGATAAATGGGGTGTGGTTTAAATGGGATTGGGTGTAAATGGGACCGGGTGTAAATGGGACCGGGTGTAAATAGGCTGGGGTGTAAATGGGACCGGGTGTAAATGGGACCGGGTGTAAATAGGCTGGGGTGTAAATGGGTCAGGGTGTAAATGGGTCAGGGTGTAAATGGGTCCGGGTGTAAATGGGATCGGGTGTAAATGGGTCCGGGTGTAAATGGGTCCGGGTGTATACGGGACTGGTTGTAAATGGAGAGGGTGTAAATGGGACCGGGTGTAAACAGGACCGGGTGTAATTGGGGTCAGGTGTAAATGGGAGCAGGTGTAAATGGGGCCGGGTGTAAATGGGACCGGGTCTAAATGGAGCCGTGTGTAAATGGGAACAGGTCTCAATGGAGCTGGGTCGAAATGTGGCCGGGTGTAAATGGGGCCGGGTGTAAATGAGAGAGGGTGTAAATGGGACCAGGTGTAAATAGGCTGGGGTGTAAATGGGACCGGGTGTAAATAGGCTGGGGTGTAAATAGGCTGGGGTGTAAATGCGACCGGGTGTAATTGGGTCCGGGTGTAAATGGGATCGGGTGTAAATGGGTCCGGGTGTATACGGGACCGGTTGTAAATGGAGAGGGTGTAAATGGAACAGGTTGTAAATGGGGAGGGGTGTAATTGGGGTCAGGTGTAAATGGGAGCAGGTGTAAGTGGGTCTGGGTGTAAATGGGGCCGGGTGTAAATGGGACCGGGTCCAAATGGAGCCGGGTGTAAATGGGACCAGGTGGAAATAGGCAGGGGTGTAAATGGGACCAGTTCTAAATAGGCTGGTGTTTAAATGGGACCGGGTGCAGATGGGACTGGTTGTAAATGGGATCGGGTGTAAATGGATCGGGTGTAAATGGGGCAGGGTGTAAATGGGATCAGGTGTAAATGGGATAGGGTTTAAATGGGATCGGGTGTAAATGGGATCGGGTGTAAATGGGATCGGGTGTAAATGGGATCGGGTGTAAATGAGATTGGGTGTAAATAGGCTGGTGTGTAAATAGGACCGGGTGTAAATGGGACTGAGTGTAAATGGGACCGGGTGTAAATGGGATTGGTGTAAATGGGACCGGCGATAAATGGGGTGTGGTTTAAATGGGACTGGGTGTAAATGGGACCGGGTGTAAATGGGACCGGGTGTAAATGGGACCGGGTGCAAATGGGACTGGGTGTAAATGGGATCGGGTGTAAATAGGACCGGGGGTAAATGGGACTGGTTGTAAATGGGACTGAGTGTAAATGGGATCGGGTGTAAATGGGATCGGGTGTAAATGGGACTGAGTGTAAATGGGACCGGATGTAAATGGGACCGGGTGTAAATGGGACCGAGTGTAAATGGGATCGGGTGTAAATGGGATTGGGTGTAATTGGGATCGGGTGTAAATGGGATCGGGTGTAAATGGGATTGGGTGTAAATGGGACCGGGGGTAAATGGGACTGAGTGTAATGGGATCGGTTGTAAATGGGACTGAGTGTAAATGGGATTGGGTGTAAATGGGACTGAGTGTAAATGGGATCGGGTGTAAATGGGATCGGGTGTAAATGGGATCGGGTGTAAATGGGATCGGGTGTAAATGGGACCGGGGGTAAATGGGACTGAGTGTAAATGGGACTGAGTGTAATGGGATCGGGTGTAAATGGGACTGAGTGTAAATAGGACCGGGGGTAAATGGGACTGAGTGTAAATGGGACCGAGTGTAAATGGGACCGAGTGTAAATGGGACCGGGTGTAAATGGGACCGGGTGTAAATGGGACCGGGTGTAAATGGGACTGAGTGTCAATGGGACTGGATGTAAATGGGACTGAGTGTAAATGGGACCGGGTGTAAATGGGACCGAGTGTAAATAGGATCGGGTGTAAATGGGACCGGGTGTAAATGGGACCGGGTGCAAATGGGACCGGGTGCAAATAGGCTGGGGTGTAATGGGACCGGGTGTAAATGGGACCGGGTGTAAATAGGCTGGGGTGCAAATGGGACCAGGGGTAAACAGGACCGGGGGTATACGGGACTGGTTGTAAATGGAGAGGGTGTAAATGGGACTGGGTGTAAACAGGACCGGGTGTAATTGGGGTCAGGTGTAAATGGGAGCAGGTGTAAATGGGGCCGGGTGTAAATGGGACCGGGTCTAAATGGAGCCGTGTGTAAATGGGAACAGGTCTAAATGGGGCCTGGTCTAAATGGGGCCGGGTGTAAATGGGTCCGGGTGTATACGGGACTGGTTGTAAATGGAGAGGGTGTAAATGGGACCGGGTGTAAACAGGACCGGGTGTAATTGGGGTCAGGTGTAAATGGGAGCAGGTGTAAATGGGGCTGGGTGTCAATGGGACCGGGTCTAAATGGAGCCGTGTGTAAATGGGAACAGGTCTCAATGGAGCTGGGTCTAAATGGGGCCGGGTGTAAATGGGAGAGGGTGTAAATGGGACCAGGTGTAAATTGGCAAGGGTGTAAATGGGACCAGTTCTAAATAGGCTGGTGTTTAAATGGGACCGGGTGTCAGTAAGCTGGGATGTAAATGGGATTGGGTGTAAATGGGATTGGGTGTAAATGGGACCAGGTGTAAATAGGCTGGGGTGTAAATAGGACCGGGTGTAAATGGGACCGGGTGTGGATGGGACCGGGTGTTGATGAGACTGGTTGTAAGTGGGCTTGGGTGTAAATGGGACCGGGTGTAAATAGGACTGCAAGTAAATGGGATTGGGTGCAGATGGGACTGGTTGTAAATGGGGCCGGGTGTGAATGGGACTGGTTGTAAATGGGACTGGGTGTAAATGGGACTGGTTGTAAATGGGATTGGTGTAAATGGGACCGGGGATAAATGGGGTGTGGTTTAAATGGGATTGGGTGTAAATGGGACCGGGTGTAAATAGGCTGGGGTGTAAATGGGACCGGGTGTAAATGGGACCGGGTGTAAATAGGCTGGGGTGTAAATGGGACCGGGTGTAAATGGGACAGGGTGTAAATGGGTCCGGGTGTAAATGGGATCGGGTGTATACAGGACCGGTTGTAAATGGAGAGTGTGTAAATGGAACAGGTTGTAAATGGGGAGGGGTGTAATTGGGGTCAGGTGTAAATGGGAGCAGGTGGAAGTGGGTCTGGGTGTAAATGGGGCCGGGTGTAAATGGGACCGGGTCCAAATGGAGCCGGGTGTAAATGGGACCAGGTGTAAATAGGCAGGGGTGTAAATGGGAACAGTTCTAAATAGGCTGGTGTTTAAATGGGACCGGGTGTAAATAAGCTGGGATGTAAATGGGACCGGGTGCAAATGGGATTGGGTGTAAATGGGACCGGGTGTAAATAGGCTGGGGTGTAAATGGGGCAGGCCGTAAATGGGACCGGGTGTAAATAGGACCAGTGTAAATAGGACCGGGTGTAGATGGGACCGGGTGTAGATGGGACCGGGTGCAGATGAGACTGGTTGCAAGTGGGGTTAGGTGTAAATGGCACCGGGTGTAAATAGGCTGGGGTGTAAATGGGACCGGGTGTAAATAGGACTGGGTGTAAATAGGACTGAGTGTAAATGGGATCGGGTGTAAATGGGATCAGGTGTAAATGGGACTGGGTGTAAATGGGACCGGGTTTAAATGGGACCGGGTGTAAATGGGACCGGGTGCAAATAGGCTGGGGTGTAATGGGACCGGGTGTAAATGGGACCAGGTGTAAATAGGCTGGGGTGTAAATGGGACCGGGTGTAAATGGGTCCGGGTGTATACGAGACTGGTTGTAAATGGAGAGGGTGTAAATGGAACTGGTTGTAAATGGGGAGTGGTGTAATTGGGGTCAGGTGTAAATGGGGCCGGGGGTAAATGGGACCGGGTCTAAATGGAGCCGTGTGTAAATGGAAACAGGTCAAAATGGAGCTGGGTCTAAATGGGGCCGGGTCTAAATGGGGCCGGGTGTAAATGGGAGAGGGTGTAAATGGGACCAGGTGTAAATTGGCAAGTGTGTAAATGGGACCAGTTCTAAATAGGCTGGTGTTTAAATGGGACCGGGTGTAAGTAAGCTGGGATGTAAATGGGATTGGGTGTAAATGGGATTGGGTGTAAATGGGACCAGGTGTAAATAGGCTGGGGTGTAAATAGGCTGGGGTGTAAATGGGACCGGGTGTAAATGGGACCGGATGTAAATAGGCTGGGTTGTAAATGGGACCGGGTGCAAATAGGACTGCGTGTGAATGGGACCGGGTGTAAATTGGCTGGGGTGTAAATGGGACCGGCTGTAAATGGGACCGGGTGTAAATGGGACCGGGTGTAAATAGGCTGGGGTGTAAATGGGACCAGGTTTAAATGGGTCCGGGTGTAAATGGGATCGGGTGTAAATGGGTCCGGGTGTAAATGGGTCCGGGTGTATACGGGACCGGTTGTAAATGGAGAGGGTGTAAATGGAACAGGTTGTAAATGGGGAGGGGTGTAATTGGGGTCAGGTGTAAATGGGAGCAGGTGTAAGTGGGTCTGGGTGTAAATGGGGCAGGGTGTAAATGGGACCGGGTCCAAATGGAGCCGGGTGTAAATGGGACCAGGTGTAAATAGGCAGGGGTGTAAATGGGACCAGTTCTAAATAGGCTGGTGTTTAAATGGGACCAGGTGCAGATGGGACTGGTTGTAAATGGGATCGGGTGTAAATGGATCGGGTGCAAATGGGGCAGGGTGTAAATGGGATCGGGTGTAAATGGGATCGGGTGTAAATGGGATCGGGTGTAAATGGGATCGGGTGTAAATAGGCTGGTGTGTAAATAGGACCGGGTGTAAATGGGACTGGGTGTAAATGGGACTGAGTGTAAATGGGACCGGGTGTAAATGGGATTGGTGTAAATGGGACCGGGAATAAATGGGGTGTGGTTTAAATGGGATCGGGTGTAAATGGGATCGGGTGTAAATGGGACCGTGTGTGAATGGGACCGGGTGTAAATGGGACCGGGTGTAAATGGGACCGGGTGTAAATGGGAGAGGGTGTAAATGGGAGAAGGTGTAAATGGGAGAGGGTGTAAATGGGACCAGTTCTAAATCGGCTGGTGTTTAAATGGGACCGGGTGTAAATAAGCTGGGATGTAAATGGGACCGGGTGTAAATGGGATTGGGTGTAAATGGGACCGGGTATAAATAGGCTGGGGTGTAAATGGGGCAGGGTGTAAATGGGACCGGGTGTAAATAGGACCGGGTGTAAATGGGACTGAGTGTAAATGGGACCGGGTGTAGATGGGACCGGGTGTAGATGGGACCGGGTGTAGATGAGACTGGTTGCAAGTGGGGTTGGGTGTAAATGGGACCGGGTGTCAATAGGCTGGTGTGTAAATGGGACCGGGTGTAAATAGGATCGGGTGTGAATGGGACCGGGTGTAAATGGGACCGGGTGCAAATAGGCTGGGGTGTAATGGGACCGGGTGTAAATGGGACCGGGTGTAAATAGGCTGGGGTGTAAATGGGACCAGGGGTAAACAGGACCGGGGGTAAATGGGACCGGGTGTAAATAGGCTGGGCTGTAAATGGGACTGGGTGTAAACAGGACCGGGTGTAAACGGGACCGGGGGTAAATGGGATCAGGTGTAAATGGGTCCGGGTGTAAATGGGTCCGGGTGTATACGGGACTGGTTGTAAATGGAGAGGGTGTAAATGGGACCGGGTGTAAACAGGACCGGGTGTAATTGTGGTCAGGTGTAAATGGGAGCAGGTGTAAATGGGGCCGGGTGTAAATGGGACCGGGTCTAAATGGAGCCGTGTGTAAATGGGAACAGGTCTCAATGGAGCTGGGTCTAAATGGGGCCGGGTGTAAATGGGGCCGGGTGTAAATGGGAGAGGGTGTAAATGGGACCAGGTGTAAATTGGCAGGGGTGTAAATGGGACCAGTTCTAAATAGGCTGGTGTTTAAATGGGACCGGTTGTAAATAAGCTGGGATGTAAATGGGATTGGGTGTAAATGGGACCTGGTATATAATGGGATCGGGTGTAAATGGGACCGGGTGTAGATGGGACCGGGTGTTGATGAGACTGGTTGTAAGTGGGCTTGGGTGCAAATGGGACCGGGTGTAAATAGGACTTCGTGTAAATGGGATTGGGTGTAGATGGGACTGGTTGTAAATGGGACTGGGTGTAAATGGGACTGGTTGTAAATGGGAATGGTGTAAATGGGACCGGGGATAAATGGGGTGTGGTTTAAATGGGATTGGGTGTAAATGGGACCGGGTGTAAATGGGACCGGGTGTAAATAGGCTGGGGTGTAAATGGGACCGGGTGTAAATAGGCTGGGGTGTAAATAGGCTGGGGTGTAAATGGGACCGGGTGTAATTGGGTCCGGGTGTAAATGGGACCGGGAGTAAATAGGCTGGGGTGTAAATGGGACCGGGTGTATACGGGACCGGTTGTAAATGGAGAGGGTGTAAATGGAACAGGTTGTAAATGGGGAGGGGTGTAATTGGCGTCAGGTGTAAATGGGAGCAGGTGTAAGTGGGTCTGGGTGTAAATGGGGCCGGGTGTAAATGGGACCGGGTCCAAATGGAGCCGGGTGTAAATGGGACCAGGTGGAAATAGGCAGGGGTGTAAATGGGACCAGTTCTAAATAGGCTGGTGTTTAAATGGGACCGGGTGCAGATGGGACTGGTTGTAAATGGGATCGGGTGTAAATGGATCGGGTGTAAATGGGGCAGGGTGCAAATGGGATCAGGTGTAAATGGGATAGGGTTTAAATGGGATCGGGTGTAAATGGGATCGGGTGTAAATGGGATCGGGTGTAAATTGGATTGGGTGTAAATAGGCTGGTGTGTAAATAGGACCGGGTGTAAATGGGATTGGTGTAAATGGGACCGGTGATAAATGGGGTGTGGTTTAAATGGGACTGGGTGTAAATGGGACCGGGTGTAAATGGGACCGGGTGTAAATGGGATCGGGTGTAAATAGGACCGGGGGTAAATGGGACTGAGTGTAAATGGGACTGGTTGTAAATGGGATCGGGTGTAAATGGGATCGGGTGTAAATGGGACTGAGTGTAAATGGGACCAGATGTAAATGGGACCGGGTGTAAATGGGACCGAGTGTAAATGGGACTGAGTGTGAATGGGATCGGGTGTAAATGGGATCGGGTGTAAATGGGACCGGGTGTCAATGGGATCGGGTGTAAATGGGACTGAGTGTAAATGGGATCGGGTGTAAATGGGATCGGGTGTAAATGGGACTGAGTGTAAATGGGATCGGGTGTAAATGGGATCGGGTGTAAATGGGATCGGGTGTAAATGGGACCGGGGGTAAATGGGACTGAGTGTAATGGGATCGGGTGTAAATGGGACTGAGTGTAAATGGGATCGGGTGTAAATGGGACTGAGTGTAAATGGGATCGGGTGCAAATGGGATCGGGTGTAAATGGGACCGGGGGTAAATGGGACTGAGTGTAAATGGGACTGAGTGTAATGGGATCGGGTGTAAATGGGACTGAGTGTAAATAGGATCGGGGGTAAATGGGACTGAGTGTGAATGGAACTGAGTGTGAATGGGACTGGATGTAAATGGGACTGAGTGTAAATGGGACCGGGTGTAAATGGGACCGAGTGTAAATAGGATCGGGTGTAAATGGGATCGGGTGTAAATGGGACCGGGTGCAAATAGGCTGGGGTGTATTGGGACCGGGTGTAAATGGGACCAGGGGTAAACAGGACCGGGGGTAAATGGGACCGGGTGTAAATAGGCTGGGCTGTAAACGGGACCGGGTGTAAACGGGACCGGGTGTAAACGGGACCGGGGGTAAATGGGATCAGGTGTAAATGGGTCCGGGTGTAAATGGGTCCGGGTGTATACGGGACTGGTTGTAAATGGAGAGGGTGTAAATGGGACCGGGTGTAAACAGGACCGGGTGTAATTGGGGTCAGGTGTAAATGGGAGCAGGTGTAAATGGGGCCGGGTGTAAATGGGACCGGGTCTAAATGGAGCCGTGTGTAAATGGGAACAGGTCTCAATGGAGCTGGGTCTAAATGGGGCCGGGTGTAAATAGGGCCGGGTGTAAATGGGAGAGGGTGTAAATGGGACCAGGTGTAAATTGGCAGGGGTGTAAATGGGACCAGTTCGAAATAGGCTGGTGTTTAAATGGGACCGCGTGTAAATAAGCTGGGATGTAAATGGGATTGGGTGTAAATGGGACCGGGTGTAAATGGGATCGGGTGTAAATGGGACCGGGTGTAGATGGGACCGGGTGTTGATGAGACTGGTTGTAAGTGGGCTTGGGTGCAAATGGGACCGGGTGTAAATAGGACTGCGTGTAAATGGGATTGGGTCTAGATGGGACTGGTTGTAAATGGGGCCGGGTGTGAATGGGACTGGTTGTAAATGGGACTGGGTGTAAATGGGACTGGTTGTAAATGGGATTGGTGTGAATGGGACCGGGGATAAATGGGGTGTGGTTTAAATGGGAGAAGGTGTAAATTGGACCGGGTGTAAATGGGACCGGGTGTAAATAGGCTGGGGTGTAAATGGGACCGGGTGTAAATGGGACCGGGTGTAAATAGGCTGGGGTGTAAATGGGACCGGGTGTAATTGGGTCCGGGTGTAAATGGGATCGGGTGTAAATGGGTCCGGGTGTAAATGGGTCCGGGTGTATACGGGACCGGTTGTAAATGGAGAGGGTGTAAAAGGAACAGGTTGTAAATGGGGAGGGGTGTAATTGGGGTCAGGTGTAAATGGGAGCAGGTGTAAGTGGGTCTGGGTGTAAATGGGGCCGGGTGTAAATGGGAGAGGGTGTAAATGGGACCAGGTGTAAGTGGGTCTGGGTGTAAATGGGGCCGGGTGTAAATGGGACCGGGTCCAAATGGAGCCGGGTGTAAATGGGACCAGGTATAAATAGGCAGGGGTGTAAATGGGACCAGTTCTAAATAGGCTGGTGTTTGAATGGTACCGGGGATAAATGGGGTGTGGTTTAAATGGGATTGGGTGTAAATGGGACCGGGTGTAAATGGGACCGGGTGTAAATAGGCTGGGGTGTAAATGGGACCGGGTGTAAATGGGACCGGGTGTAAATAGGCTGGGGTGTAAATGGGACCGGGTGTAATTGGGTCCGGGTGTAAATGGGATCGGGTGTAAATGGGTCCGGGTGTAAATGGGTCCGGGTGTATACGGGACCGGTTGTAAATGGAGAGGGTGTAAATGGGACTGGTTGTAAATGGGATTGGTGTAAATGGGACCGGGGATAAATGGGGTGTGGTTTCAATGGGATTGGGTGTAAATGGGACCGGGTGTAAATGGGACCGGGTGTAAATAGGCTGGGGTGTAAATGGGACCGGGTGTAAATGGGACCGGGTGTAAATAGGCTGGGGTGTAAATGGGACCGGGTGTAATTGGGTCCGGGTGTAAATGGGATCGGGTGTAAATGGGTCCGGGTGTAAATGGGTCCGGGTGTATACGGGACCGGTTGTAAATGGAGAGGGTGTAAAAGGAACAGGTTGTAAATGGGGAGGGGTGCAATTGGGGTCAGGTGTAAATGGGAGCAGGTGTAAGTGGGTCTGGGTGTAAATGGGGCCAGGTGTAAATGGGAGAGGGTGTAAATGGGACCAGGTGTAAGTGGGTCTGGGTGTAAATGGGGCCGGGTGTAAATGGGACCGGGTCCAAATGGAGCCGGGTGTAAATGGGACCAGGTGGAAATAGGCAGGGGTGTAAATGGGACCAGTTCTAAATAGGCTGGTGTTTAAATGGGACCGGGTGCAAATGGGACTGGTTGTAAATGGGATCGGGTGTAAATGGATCGGGTTTAAATGTGGCAGGGTGTAAATGGGATCAGGTGTAAATGGGATAGGGTGTAAATGGGATCGGGTGTAAATGGGATCGGGTGTAAATGGGATTGGGTGTAAATAGGCTGGTGTGTAAATAGGACCGGGTGTAAATGGGACTGAGTGTAAATGGGACCGGGTGTAAATGGGATTGGTGTAAATGGGACCGGGGATAAATGGGGTGTGGTTTAAATGGGACTGGGTGTAAATGGGACCGGGTGTAAATGGGACCGAGTGTAAATGGGATCGGGTGTAAATGGGATCGGGTGTAAATAGGACCAGGGGTAAATGGGAATGAGTGTAAATGGGACTGGTTGTAAATGGGATCGGGTGTAAATGGGATCGGGTGTAAATGGGATCGGGTGTAAATGGGACTGAGTGTAAATGGGACCGGATGTAAATGGGACCGGATGTAAATGGGACCGGGTGTAAATGGGACCGAGTGTAAATGGGACTGAGTGTAAATGGGATCGGGTGTAAATGGGACCGGGTGTAAATGGGATCGGGTGTAAATGGGATCGAGTGTAAATGGGATCGGGTGTAAATGGGATCGGGTGTAAATGGGATCGAGTGTAAATGGGATCGGGTGTAAATGGGATCGGGTATAAATGGGATCGGGTGTAAATGGGACTGAGTGTAATGGGATCGGGGGTAAATGGGACTGAGTGTAAATGGGATCGGGTGTAAATGGGATCGGGTGTAAATGGGACCGGGGGTAAATGGGACTGAGTGTAAATGGGACTGAGTGTAATGGGACTGAGTGTAAATGGGACTGAGTGTAAATGGGACTGAGTGTAAATGGGACTGAGTGTAAATAGGACCGGGGGTAAATGGGACTGAGTGTAATTGGGACTGAGTGTAAATGGGACTGAGTGTTAATGGGACTGGATGTAAATGGGACCGGGTGTAAATTGGACCGGGTGTAAATGGGACCGAGTGTAAATGGGACCGGGTGTTAATGGGACCGGGTGCAAATATGCTGGGGTGTAATGGGACCGGGTGTAAATGGGACCGGGTGTAAATAGGCTGGGGTGTAAATGGGACCAGGGGTAAACAGGACCGGGGGTAAATGGGACCGGGTGTAAATAGGCTGGGCTGTAAATGGGACCGGGTGTAAACGGGACCAGGTGTAAACGGGACCGGGGGTAAATGGGATCAGGTGTAAATGGGTCCGGGTGTAAATGGGTCCGGGTGTATACGTGACTGGTTGTAAATGGAGAGGGTGTAAATGGGACCGGGTGTAAACAGGACCGGGTGTAATTGGGGACAGGCGTAAATGGGAGCAGGTGTAAATGGGGCCGGGTGTAAATGGGACCGGGTCTAAATGGAGCCGTGTGTAAATGGGAACAGGTCTCAATGGAGCTGGGTCTAAATGGGGCCGGGTGTAAATGGGGCCGGGTGTAAATGGGAGAGGGTGTAAATGGGACCAGGTGTAAATTGGCAGGGTTGTAAATGGGACCAGTTCTAAATAGGCTGGTGTTTAAATGGGACCGGGTGTAAATAAGCTGGGATGTAAATGGGATTGGGTGTAAATGGGACCGGGTGTAAATGGGATCGGGTGTAAATGGGACCGGGTGTAGATGAGACTGGTTGTAAGTGGGCTTGGGTGTAAATGGGACCGGGTGTAAATAGGACTGCGTGTAAATGGGATTGGGTGTAGATGGTACTTGTTGTAAATGGGGCCGGGTGTGAATGGGACTGGTTGTAAATGGGATTGGTGTAAATGGGACCGGGGATAAATGGGGTGTGGTTTAAATGGGATTGGGTGTAAATGGGACCGGGTGTAAATGGGACCAGGTGTAAATAGGCTGGGTGTAAATGGGACCGGGTGTAAATGGGACCGGGTGTAAATAGGCTGGGGTGTAAATGGGACCGGGTTTATACGGGACCGGTTGTAAATGGAGAGGGTGTAAATGGAACAGGTTGTAAATGGGGAGGGGTGTAATTGGGGTCAGGTGTAAATGGGAGCAGGTGTAAGTGGGTCTGGGTGTAAATGGGGCCGGGTGTAAATGGGGCCGGGTGTAAATGGGACCAGGTGTAAGTGGGTCTGGGTGTAAATGGGGCCGGGTGTAAATGGGACCGGGTCCAAATGGAGCCGGGTGTAAATGGGACCAGGTGGAAATAGGTAGGGGTGTAAATGGGACCAGTTCTAAATAGGCTGGTGTTTAAATGGGACCGGGTGCAGATGGGACTGGTTGTAAATGGGATCGGGTGTAAATGGATCGGGTGTAAATGGGGCAGGGTGTAAATGGGATCAGGTGTAAATGGGATCGGGTGTAAATGGGATTGGGTGTAAATGGGATTGGGTGTAAATAGGCTGGTGTGTAAATAGGACCGGGTGTAAATGGGACCGGGTGTCAATGGGACTGAGTGTAAATGGGACCGGGTGTAAATGGGACCGGGTGTAAATGGGATTGGTGTAAATGGGGCAGGGTGTAAATGGGATCAGGTGTAAATGGGATAGGGTGTAAATTGGATCGGGTGTAAATGGGATCGGGTGTAAATGGGATTGGGTGTAAATAGGCTGGTGTGTAAATAGGACCGGGTGTAAATGGGACCGGGTGTCAATGGGACTGAGTGTAAATGGGACCGGGTGTAAATGGGATTGGTGTAAATGGGACCGGGGATAAATGGGGTGTGGTTTAAATGGGACTGGGTGTAAATGGGACCGGGTGTAAATGGGATTGGGTGTAAATGGGATTGGGTGTAAATGGGATCGGGTGTAAATGGGACTGAGTGTCAATGGGACCGGATGTAAATGGGACCGGGTGTAAATGGGACCGAGTGTAAATGGGACTGAGTGTAAATTGGATCCGGTGTAAATGGGACCGGGTGTAAATGGGATCGGGTGTAAATGGGATCGGGTGTAAATGGGACCGGGGGTAAATGGGACTGAGTGTAAATGGGACTGAGTGTAAATTGGATCCGGTGTAAATGGGATCGGGTGTAAATGGGACCGGGTGTAAATGGGACTGAGTGTAAATGGGATCAGGTGTAAATGGGATCGGGTGTAAATGGGACCGAGTGTAAATGGGACCGGGTGTAAATGGGACCGAGTGTAAATGGGACCGGGTGTCAATGGGACCGGGTGCAAATAGGCTGGGGTGTAATGGGACCGGGTGTAAATGGGACCGGGTGTAAATAAGCTGGGGTGTAAATGGGACCAGGGGTAAACAGGACCGGGGGTAAATGGGACCGGGTGTAAATAGGCTGGGCTGTAAATGGGACCGGGTGTAAACGGGACCAGGTGTAAACGGGACCGGGGGTAAATGGGATCAGGTGTAAATGGGTCCTGGTGTAAATGGGTCCGGGTGTATACGGGACTGGTTGTAAATGGAGAGGGTGTAAATGGGACCGGGTGTAAACAGGACCGGGTGTAATTGGGGACAGGCGTAAATGGGAGCAGGTGTAAATGGGGCCGGGTGTAAATGGGACCGGGTCTAAATGGAGCCGTGTGTAAATGGGAACAGGTCTCAATGGAGCTGGGTCTAAATGGGGCCGGGTGTAAACAGGACCGGGTGTAATTGGGGTCAGGTGTAAATGGGAGCAGGTGTAAGTGGGTCTGGGTGTAAATGGGGCCGGGTGTAAATGGGGCCGGGTGTAAATGGGACCAGGTGTAAGTGGGTCTGGGTGTAAATGGGGCCGGGTGTAAATGGGACCGGGTCCAAATGGAGCCGGGTGTAAATGGGACCAGGTGGAAATAGGCAGGGGTGTAAATGGGACCAGTTCTAAATAGGCTGGTGTTTAAATGAGACCGGGTGCAGATGGGACTGGTTGTAAATGGGATCGGGTGTAAATGGGATTGGGTGTAAATGGGATTGGGTGTAAATAGGCTGGTGTGTAAATAGGACCGGGTGTAAATGGGACCGGGTGTCAATGGGACTGAGTGTAAATGGGACCGGGTGTAAATGGGACCGGGTGTAAATGGGATTGGTGTAAATGGGGCAGGGTGTAAATGGGATCAGGTGTAAATGGGATAGGGTGTAAATGGGATCGGGTGTAAATGGGATCGGGTGTAAATAGGCTGGTGTGTAAATAGGACCGGGTGTAAATGGGACCGGGTGTCAATGGGACTGAGTGTGAATGGGACCGGGTGTAAATGGGATTGGTGTAAATGGGACCGGGGATAAATGGGGTGTGGTTTAAATGGGACTGGGTGTAAATGGGACCGGGTGTAAATGGGACCGAGTGTCAATGGGATCGGGTGTAAATGGGATCGGGTGTAAATGGGATTGGGTGTAAATGGGATCGGGTGTAAATGGGATCGGGTGTAAATGGGACTGAGTGTAAATGGGACCGGATGTAAATGGGACCGGGTGTAAATGGGACCGAGTGTAAATGGGACTGAGTGTAAATTGGATCCGGTGTAAATGGGACCGGGTGTAAATGGGACCGGGTGTAAATGGGATCGGGTGTAAATGGGACCGGGGGTAAATGGGACTGAGTGTAAATGGGACTGAGTGTAAATTGGATCCGGTGTAAATGGGATCGGGTGTAAATGGGACCGGGTGTAAATGGGACTGAGTGTAAATGGGATCAGGTGTAAATGGGATCGGGTGTAAATGGGACTGAGTGTAAATGGGATCGGGTGTAAATGGGATCGGGTGTAAATGGGACCGGGGGTAAATGGGACTGAGTGTAATGGGATCGGGTGTAAATGGGACTGAGCGTAAATGGGACCGGGTGTAAATGGGACTGGATGTAAATGGGAGAGGGTGTAAATGGGAGAGGGTGTAAATGGGAGAGGGTGTAAATGGTGGGGTTCGGGTTGCGGGGGGGGAGGGGGGTGGCGCAGTGAGGGCGGTGGGAGGGGGTGCTAGCTGCGAAATGAACACCTTGTGTGCCCCACTCATAAATCGAGCCCTTCCAGTTTACAGAGAAATCAGCAGGCGAGGCCGTGGTGCCTGAATTAGAGATTGCTGGGGTCGGGGGGCGGGGGGGGGGGGGGGTTTAAAGTGTCAGCCAATAGAAATCTGCCAGAGTAATGAACATCTTGCACAGCCTGTGGCCTGGATTAGTGAAGGGTTTGGCTGTTCACTGACTTGTTCCCTTCGACCCTCTCACTTTGTTTATTTGAATAAATAACCATTATTCCCAACTAAAACCTCGTTCACTTTCTCCAACGTGAGGCCTGCCCGATCCTTTCTTTGGCTCGCTTGCGCATGTAACAAAGGTTTGTCGAGACAGTGTGTGTGCGTGTCTGTGTGTGTGCGTGTCTGTGTGTGTGCGTGTCTGTGTGTGTGCGTGTCTGTGTGTGTGCGTGTCTGTGTGTGCGTGTGTGTGTGCGCGCGTGTGCTGCCCTGTAGCCTCGTTAACTCCACTAATCACTGTGTGTTCCTAATCTACCCGACAGAGCCTTTGTGTCCACCAGCCAGCTGCCGCTGAGTCCCAGGCACGAGCAGGCGAAGCGACTGCTGGAGAGAGCTCGGATGAAGGCCCGAGCCAGCCCGCTCAAAGCCGACCACAGCATTCTGCCCGTAGAGAGGAGCCCTCTGTAAGTGCCACTTATAGCTTTCTTCACCAACAATCAAAAAACAAACCCTGAGCAGAGGAATAGACCTGAAGATTAACAGGGGCCCCCAACGTCAGTAGGCCTAAAGTTAACTGCAAGCTAAATCTAAACTACCTCTCATATATTCACTTAGGATCATAGCAACATGGGAACAGGAGGAGGCCATTCAGCCCCTCGAGCCTGTTCCGCCATTCAGTTAGATCATGGCTGATCTGTATTTTAACTCCATCTACCTGCCTTGGTTCCGTAACCCTTAATACCCTTACCTTGAAATTTTCAGCCTCAACAGCTTTTTGGGGGAGAGAGTCTTTCAAAGAGCCGGCACAGGCACGATGGGTCGAATGGCCTCCTTCTGTGCTGTATGATTCTGTGCTTCTATTTGTGACCACTATAAAGGTGCTGTTGTATCAACACAGAGACTGCAGGGTGGAAATTCTGATTAATGAGCTTTGTTAAACTGAGGCTCCCGTCTGCCTCCTCGGGTGGACATCAAAGATCCACCAAAGGCACACGGCTGCACCGAGTCCTTGCACAAGAGCTGCTATGTCACGCAGTGCAGTGAGACCCCCTGTGAGTGTCCCCGTCACTGTGAAGCTGAGCAGAGTGCGGGCGCTGGCTTTTAATGGCACGATTTCGAAGAAAAGCAGGGGAGTTCTCCCCGGTGTCCTGGCCAATATTTATCCCTCAACCAACATCAGTAAAAAAAAAACAGATTGTCCGGTCATTTATCTCATTGCTGTTCGTGGGATCTTGCTGTGCGAAAATTGACTGTTGCGTTTCCTACATTACGGCAGTGACTACACTTCAGAAAGACCTTCATTGGCTGTAATGACGACCTGAGTTTGTCGAAAGCACTATATAAATGCATCATCTAACAGTTTGCCCCTCAAAGACTCTGATTTGCTCGCTGGACATTGCCAAATCTGTGTGGCAATCTAGGATTTGAAAGTGGGCCCCGAGCACGGATGCGACTTGCCTGATGGCTGACTGGGTTAATGAACCTTGTAGCATGGCTTTGAGTTACATAGGCCGGGCTGACCCCTGACCTCACAAGTGGATTGTATTAATTTTGATTTCTGTCCATTTTTTCCCTGATTGAAATGAATTGTTTCTGTTTGAACAGTGAGTAGCAGCGACAGTGCAAGGGAACTGGCTGTGAGTGGTTACTGAGTCCTACCGTGTGAGGGAGTTTAATTAAAACCAATAGTGACCCCTGGGGTTCTTCACATCACTCACTCGTGGCGTCTCATTCAATTCATCACTCTCACTCTGCTGGGCTGGCTAACCTCCACAAGGCAGCACTTACTGTGTGAGCTGGGCAGAAAAACAGAAAAGGGATGGTTTTAATACTTACATTAATAGATTTAAAATGAGACAATAGAAATTATTATCGGTGAGGGCCTCTTGTGTTAAGACCTGCTGCGTTAATGTGGAAATTGGCCCCAGTGCCAATTGTACTTTCCACCCCTACATCTCTGTTCCTCAATCTCAGTATTGGTCCCTCGCACCAAGAAAAGTTTTTCATCGCAATGGTTCCCCTGGATTAGAAAGGATCCTGCTTTCACACGAGCTCACCTGTAAACAGAGGAAAGAATGCTTTAAAGGTTACTCAGATTACGGTGGCGGAGACAGAGTTCAGTCCTGTGGCCTTGGTGGACTGATCTCCGAGCTCTAACCTGGCTTCTCACTCTGTGATTTCTGTCAGTATAGGACTGAAGGTGGGAGCGATGTGATCATTAAACTGGTCAGTCTGCGGAAACCAGGAATCTCTTTTGAATCACTGAATGATTGAAATCGTTTGAACGAATTGGCTCCTAAAGCTTCTCCCCATACAGGGTAAAAATGAATTATAACACCTGCTGTCAGACATGACTGATAACGCACTCCATCTTTATTAGTTTAAATCCCCTCCCCTTTTTTTAAAATGAAGTACTTTTGAAGTGTAGTCACTGTTGTAATGTAGGAAATGCAGCAGCCAATTTGCACACAGCAAGATCCCACAAACAGCAATGTGATAATCAGTTTTAGTGATGTTAGTTAAGGGATAAATATTGGCCAGGACATCAGGGAGAACTCCCCTGCTGGTCTTCGAAATAGTGCCGTGGGATCTTTTACATCCACATGAGAGGGCAGACGGGGCCCTTGGTTTAACGTATTATCCAAACAGCGGCACCTCCGACAGTGCAGCACTCCCTCAGTACCGCACTGGGAGTGTCAGCCTGGATTATGGGCTCAAGTCTCTGGAGGGGCACTTGAACTCATGACCTTCTGACTCCAAGGCGGGTGCTACCCACTGAGCCATGGCATACATAGGCAATAATACCCTGGCTATTGATTCACCCTTCCATTAGAGAAATGCCGAGTCTCAGTTGACCCATGCCTGTCCAGGAGAGGACCAGGAGCTTGACGTAGGGGTAACCATGAGAACTGATAGTGCCCATGTTATGCCATCAATTGGCCTAGGCTCTTCAGCGGGTGGAAGTCTCGGTTTCGTAAAGATGCAGCCTTGTAAAATAACTGCCCGTGTCTCCTCGCTCCTCAGGGAAACCAACGGCGATGGCATCTCTTCACCAAAGAAAGGTCCATTCTCTGGAGACGGCGGTAACCTCAGCGACTCCTCCAGCGGCGAGTCACGTTGCGGACTGCGCAAGAAACGGAGCCAGTCCCCGAGCCGGGTGAGGTTTGAGGACGAGTCCACCCAGGAGGCTGAGGTCCGCTACCAGTTACGCAGGAAATGCGGCCTCGAGTCCTCCGTCCGACGTGGCCCCAGGGGCTCAATATCGAAGCCCGGTCTTCCGGCCTACGGGTTTCCCGGGAAGGAGCGGGCGCTGAAGGCTGACTCGGGAGATGCCGGCGCACCTTACTGTAAAAATACACAAGTGCGGGGGACCGAGAGCTGGAGGAGTAGAGCGAATGCCGTTACCAATGGAGAGGCTGGAGAGAGGCCACGTAACGTCCACACTGCAATCTGCGTCGATGGGAAGTGCAGCTGTTGCGGCTCTTACATCATTGCAGATCCCAAAACCTGTGGCCTTGACCCTCCTTCTTATGAATTTCCAGATGTTGGCCTTGTCCCCCAAGGCAGGAAACCCTACACGCCAAACCGACATGAACTTCCTGTAGATACTGCGATGGGGGTGAGGACCAACCTCAACGCGGAGGCTCCAGATGTTGGCTCGCTGCCTCTCAGAGTCATACCCTGCTGGGTTCTCCCCTCACAGCACAGGATCAGAATTGAACCCATCAAGGAAACATACATTGGGGAGGTGACCTCCATTGATGGGGTATCTGTGATCGAAGCTGGAGATACTGATGCTTCTTTCCAAGACAATAGTGCTAAGATGAAAGATACCACGGGTGCCAAGGACTCGGCTCACTGCGATGCCATGGTGTCAGGGAGCAATGGAAGGACTGCAGATAGTATTGAACTGCATGCCAAAGGCATAGATCAGCCAAGAAGATGCATCGGAGAGAACAGTCTGGTCATAGAACCAGTAAGCACTGCGGCTGACTGCAAATCGAAGTCTAGAAGGAAAACTGTCGAGAGAAGGAGACACTGTGTCCAACTCATTCAGTGCCAAAGAGAGGATCCTGAGAGCAACGGTCAAGAGTCAAGGGGCCCTGCTGATTCCAAGCCCGTGGTCAGTGCGTCGGTGTCATGGGACCATCACATAACGGGTCAAAGCACGGAGCGGGTTACAGAGCTTTCCCCTGTCTCTGAGCAGCAACCCACTCCGCTGCCTCCAGTCTCAACGTCGGATCAAAGCTCCAAGCAGATGAGGGAGAGCTCCACCTTCCAAGGCCCATCTCTTCCTCAGCAAAAGGGCACAAGGTCTCTCGGAAGTGGTCAGCTCAAAGACACCCCTTCTTCTTCCCGTGCCCAAAACAGATCCGGGACGCCCGCCTCACACCCAACACTTCCCCCAAAGTTTATGGAAAAGACTTTCACTCAACATCCTCTTCCCAGGAGTCTAATGATCAGGAAATGCAACCTGAAAAGCCCGTCCAATTCCCAGCCGTGTGCAGTGCCGCCAATCCTGAAGTTCAATCCTCTGACACACCTCGGTACCTGCCCTTCTCCACAGTATCGGCTCATTCATTTAGAGCCACAGGAGAGCGATGGAAGTCTGTCTGATTCCCATGCATTTCTAGAAACTTCTTCTCTTCCACCCCAGCGCGGTCCTGGTGGTCCTGACCAACAACCACCAAATGGCCGCGCGCGTACGTCGCACGCTCCCGGCCCTGCTGCTCACGGCCCGTTGAGTTCCGCCCTTCGACTGCCGAGGAACACATTGACCAACGGCGGCAGTCAAAGTTCAGAGAGCCATGGGTCAGAGGTCGGGAGAAGCTCACAGGCCGCCAACCAACTCACAGATCCAAATGGCGGGCTGCTGCCTCCTGAGCACCACGAACCCATCGTACCCACGAACGGGAACTGTCCTACTTGTCCTACCAGTCCGAGTCCCGAGGCTGTCTCCTCGTCTGAACAGAGCGGCCTTTGGTTGGTTTCCAAACATAGTGCTGAGAAACAGAGTGACAAAATAGGTAAGCGGGCGATTGATATCTACTGCCTTTCACCTGCTGTGAAAGGTCAGTGCAGTAGCTGTATGGAGCTCACGGCCGAGAAATTCGATCACACAGCACCCGTTTTTCAGGCGCTGAACTGCCCCCTAAGCCTCCAATATGGTGGGCAGGAAGTGCATGCTCATTACGAGCCAGGAGTGCGCCGCCCGCCATATTCGTGTAGGCAAGACAAATCCACGTAGTCTACATGGATTTTAGCAAGGCTTTTGACAAGGTCCCACATGGTGGACTGGTCAGAAAAGTAAAAGCCCATGGGACCCAAGGGACAATGGCAAGTTGGATCCAAAATTGGCTCAGTGGCAGAAAGCAAAGGCTAATGTTGACGGGTGTTTTTGTGACTGGAAGGCTGTTTCCAGTGGGGTTCTGCAATGTTCAGTACTGGGTCCCTTGCTTTTTGTGGTATATATCAATGATTTAGACTTAAATGTAGGGGGCATGATTAAGATGATACTAAAATTGGCCGTGTGGTTGATAATGAGGAGGAAAGCTGTAGACTGCAGGAAGATATCAATGGACTGGTCAGGTGGGCAGAAAAGTGGCAAATGGAATTCAATCCAGAGAAGTGTGAGGTAATGCATTTGGGGAGAGCAAACAAGGCAAGAGAATACACAATAAATGGGAGGATACTGAGAGGTTAGAGGAAGTGAGGGACCTTGGAGTGCATGTCCACAGATCCCTGAAGGTAGTGGGACAGGTAAATAAGGTGGTTAAGAAGGCATATGGAATGCTTTCCTTTATTAGCCGAGGCATAGAATATAAGAGCAGGGAGGTTATGCTAGAACTGTATAAAACACTGGTTAGGCCACAGCTTGAGTATTGTGTACAGTTCTGGTCACCACATTACAGGAAAGATGTGATTGCACTAGAGAGGGTGCAGAGGAGATTTATGAGGATGTTGCCAGGACTGGAGAATTTTAGCTATGAGGAAAGATTGCACAGGCTGGGGCTGTTTTCCTTGGAACAGAGGAAGTTGAGGGGTGATTTAATTGAGGTGTACAAAATTATGAGGGACCTAGAGAGAGTGGATAGGAAAGACCTATTTCCCTTAGCAGAGGGGTCAATAACCAGGGGGCGTAGATTTAAAGTGATTGGTAGAAGGACTAGAACGGAAATGAGGAGAATTTTTTTCATCCAGAGGGTGGTGGGGGTCTGGAACTCACTGCATGAGAGGGTGGTAGAGGCAGAAACCCTCAACTCATTTAAAACATACCTGGATGTGCACCTGAAGAGCTGTGACCTGCAGGGCTACGGACCAAATGCAGGAAAGTGGGATTAGGCTGGGTGGCTCGTTTCTCAACTGGCGCGGACACGATGGGCCAAATGGCCTCCTTCTGTGCCATAAATTTTCTATGATTCCATGACTTTAATCTTCATATAGACTGGACAAATCACATTGGCAAAGGCAATCTGGAGGACGAGTTCATGGAATGCATTCGAGACGGTTTTCGAGAACAATACGTCATGGAACCAAGCAGGGAACAGGCTATTTTAGATCATGAATTGTTTAATGAGACTGGGTTAATTAGTATTCTCATAGTAAAGGATCCTCTGGGGAAGAGTGATCATAATATGATAGAATTTCAAATTGAGAGTGACATACTTAAGATCTAAGTCTTAAACTTAAATAAAACCAATTCCATAGGTATGAGGGATGAGTTGGCGAAGGTAGATTGGGAAAGTCTATTAAAGGGTATGACGGTAGATAAGCAATGGTAAACATTTAAAGAAATATTTCAATATTCTCAACGAATATACATTCCATTGAGAAATAAAAATTCCACGGGAAAAGTGATTCATCCGTGGCTAACTAAAGAAGTTAAGGATAGTATTAGATTAAAAGAAGAGACCTATAATGTTGTGAAGAAGAGTAATAAGCCTGAGGATTGGGAGAGTTTTAGAAACCAGCAAAGGATGACCAAAAAATTGATAAAAAGGGAGAAAATAGAATATGAGAGAAAACTAGCAGGAAATATAAAAACAGATTGTAAGAGCTTCTACAAGTATGTAAAAAGGAAGAGAGTAGCAAAAGTAAACGTTGGTCCCTCAGAGGCCGAGACAGGAGAAATTATAATGGGGAATAAGGAAATGGCAGAGATGTTAAACAAATATTCGGTATCAGTCTCCACAGTAGGAAACACAAAAAGCATACCAGATATAATGGGGAACCAAGGGGCTAATGAGAGCGAGGGGCATAAAGTAATTAATATCAGTGGAGAAAAAGTACTTGAGAAACTAATGGGTCTAAAAGCTGATTAATCCCGTGGACCTGATGGCCTACATCCGAGGGTTCTAAAAGAGGTGGCTGTAGAGATAGTGGATGCATTGGTTATGATCTTCCAAAATTCCCTAGATTCTAGAACGGTCCCAGAGGATTGGAAGGTAGAAAATGTAACACCCCTATTCAAGAAAGGAGGGAGAGAGAAAACAGGGAACTACAGGCCAGTTAGCCTGACATCAGTCGTCGGGAAAATGCTGGAATCCATTATTAAGGAAGTGGTAACGAGGCACTTAGAAAATCATAATATGATTAGGCGGAGTCAACATGGTTTTATTAAAAGGAAATCGTGTTTGAGAAATTTATTAGAGTTTTTTAAGGATGTAACTAGCAGGGGAACCAGTGGATGTCGTATATTTGGATTTTCAAAAGGCATTCGATAAGGTGCCATCTAAAAGGTTGTTACACAAGATAAGGGCTCATGGGGTTGGGGGTTATATATTAGCATGGACAGAGGATTGGTTAACAGGCAGAAAACAGAGAGTAGGGATAAATGGGTCATTCTCAGGTTGGCAGGCTGTAACTAGTGGGGTGCCACAAGGATCGGTGCTTGGGCCTCAGCTATTTACAATCTATATTAATGACTTAGATGAGGGGACCGAGTGTAATGTATCCGGGTTTGCTGACGATACAAAGCTAGGTGGGAAATTAAGCTGTGAGCGGGACACAAAGGGCTCGATTTTAAAAGGGCTGTGGGATGGCAGCGGTGGGTGGGGGGAGGGGTCAATGGGTGCGCGGCAAACCCAACTAATAAAATCTTACCGTTCCCCAGGCAATTGCTCGTGCTCCTTAACCTTGTTTCCTGGTTTGCCGTCCGAACGCTGCGCAGTGGGCGGACTGTGCGCCCCATGACAGGCCGTCCGCTGGAGTGTCTGTATTTAAAGGGCCATTGCTCCAGTGGATTTTGCTGGAGCAAAGAACCAGAAGACCCAGTGGAGCAGCACAGGGGCGAGGCTGCTCCACGATACAGCGATGCCTCGCTTCAGCTGCTACTGGCCGGGGTGAGGAGGAGGAGGGAACTATTTTACCCGGCGGACGGGAGGAAGCGCCCTGCCTCTGCCGCCAAGAAGGCCTGGCTCGAGGTGGCAGAGGAGGTCACCAGCAGCAGCAACGTCTCCCGCACCTGGATCCAGTGCAGGAGGCGCTTCAATGACCTCACTAGGTCAGTCAAAGTGAGTACACTTACTCATTCTCCGACACTCCGTCTTCCACATCACCGCCCCCACCCCCCAGCTCATTCTGCACTGCCAACACTACTCTATCACATCATTCCTCGCACCCACTCAAACCTCATCCTCAACTTACCTGCACTTCCTCAGCACTTCCTCACCTCCCCATTACTCACCCCACCACTACCACTCACCCCAATCCTCATACAATGTTATGGCTCAGTCTCATACTCACCCTCTGATGCATCTCTCTCACGGTCGGCCTCACCCAAAGCAATGCATTCATCGGTTGGCCACTTCACCATCACTCATTCACTCCCTGTACTTTCTCCCATTCTAGAAGAGAGCACAAAATACACGTGAGAGGATGAGGACTGGAGGGGGGCCGCAACAAATCGTGGTCCTCATAGACATGGAGGAGGAGTCGCTGCAGATCAGCCACACCCTCGAGTGCCTGTCCGTCGGGGGCAGCGAGACTGGCACCCCACAAACGTCTGGTGACACAACTTTAACATTCATCACACACAACATGAATTGACGTTAACAATGATTGGCATGTTGAACACCTCTGAATGCTCATCGCAACATGATACATCTGTGATGATGCTTAATATTGCCTTCTGTTCTCTTAAAGGCCCTTCAACCACCGCAGTGATGGCAGAAGACGATTCCTCAGAGGAGCTCCCGGCCTCTGAGGGGGCAACGTCACATCTTAGTGAGCCATCCACCAGCGCAGATACTCACACCTCGATGGGTCCTAGTAGTGAGTTAGTTGGGGTCGCACATGGTGAGTCACCACACACAAGTGAGCACGAGCAGACACTGGCGGCAGGGGCAGCTGTGGAGAGTCCGTGTCGGTGGGAGCACTCCTCTCCAGGCTCTGCTCAGCTGGAGACAGATGCTGAACCCTGGGGGCCGACCTTTAAAAGCAGAATGATGGAGGGGCAGCAGCACATTTCCGAGGTACTGGAACAGGTGCCACGCGCACTCTCCACAATCACGCAGAGGATGGAGGACGTGAGGGAATCTCTGAGATACTGTCACAGGGATATGGGGGCAACTCTGAGATAGTGTCACAGGGACGCGAGGGGATCTCTGAGATAGTGTCACAGGGACGTGAGGGAATCTCTGAGATACTGTCACAGGGACGTGAGGGAATCTCTGAGATAGTGTCACAGGGACGGGAGGGAATCTCTGAGCTAGTGTCACAGGGACGTGAGGGAATCTCTGAGATAGTGTCACAGGGACGTGAGGGAATCTCTGAGATACTGTCACAGGGACGTGAGGGAATCTCTGAGATAGTGTCACAGGGACGGGAGGGAATCTCTGAGCTAGTGTCACAGGGACGTGAGGGAATCTCTGAGATACTGTCACAGGGACGTGAGGGAATCTCTGAGATACTGTCACAGGGACGTGAGGGGATCTCTGAGATAGTGTCACAGGGACGTGAGGGAATCTCTGAGATATTGTCACAGGGACGTGAGGGAATCTCTGAGATAGTGTCACAGGGACGGGAGGGAATCTCTGAGCTAGTGTCACAGGGACGTGAGGGAATCTCTGAGATATTGTCACAGGGACGTGAGGGAATCTCTGAGATACTGTCACAGGGACGTGAGGGAATCTCTGAGATAGTGTCACAGGGACGGGAGGGAATCTCTGAGCTAGTGTCACAGGGACGTGAGGGAATCTCTGAGATATTGTCACAGGGACGTGAGGGAATGTCTGAGATAGTGTCACAGGGACGTGAGGGGATCTCTGAGATATTGTCACAGGGACGTGAGGGAATGTCTGAGATAGTGTCACAGGGACGTGAGGGAATCTCTGAGATAGTGTCACAGGGACGTGAGGGAATCTCTGAGATAGTGTCACAGGGACGTGAGGGAATCTCTGAGATAGTGTCACAGGGACGTGAGGGAATCTCTGAGATACTGTCACAGGGACGTGAGGGAATCTCTGAGATACTGTCACAGGGACGGGAGGGAATGTCTGAGTTAGTGTCACAGGGACGTGAGGGAATCTCTGAGATAGTGTCACAGGGACGTGAGGGGATCTCTGAGATATTGTCACAGGGACATGAGGGAATCTCTGAGATACTGTCACAGGGACGTGAGGGGATCTCTGAGATAGTGTTACAGGGACGTGAGGGGATCTCTGAGATAGTGTCACAGGGACGTGAGGGAATCTCTGAGATAGTGTTACAGGGACGTGAGGGAATCTCTGAGATAGTGTCACAGGGACGTGTGGGAATCTCTGAGATAGTGTCACAGGGACGTGAGGGAATCTCTGAGATACTGTCACAGGGACGTGAGGGAATCTCTGAGATACTGTCACAGGGACGTGAGGGAATCTCTGAGATACTGTCACAGGGACGTGAGGGAATCTCTGAGATACTGTCACAGGGACGTGAGGGAATCTCTGAGATAGTGTCACAGGGACGTGAGGGAATCTCTGAGATAGTGTCACAGGGACGTGAGGGAATCTCTGAGATAGTGTCACAGGGACGTGAGGGAATCTTTGAGATACTGTCACAGGGACGTGAGGGAATCTCTGAGATACTGTCACAGGGACGTGAGGGAATCTCTGAGATACTGTCACAGGGACGTGAGGGAATCTCTGAGATACTGTCACAGGGACGTGAGGGAATCTCTGAGATAGTGTCACAGGGACGGGAGGGAATCTCTGAGCTAGTGTCACAGGGACGTGAGGGAATCTCTGAGATAGTGTCACAGGGACGTGAGGGGATCTCTGAGATAGTGTTACAGGGACGTGAGGGAATCTCTGAGATACTGTCACAGGGACGTGAGGGGATCTCTGAGATAGTGTCACAGGGACGTGAGGGGATCTCTGAGATAGTGTCACAGGGACGTGAGGGAATCTCTGAGATAGTGTCACAGGGACGTGAGGGAATCTCTGAGATACTGTCACAGGGACGTGAGGGAATCTCTGAGATACTGTCACAGGGACGTGAGGGAATCTCTGAGATACTGTCACAGGGACGTGAGGGAATCTCTGAGATACTGTCACAGGGACGTGAGGGAATCTCTGAGATAGTGTCACAGGGACGTGAGGGAATCTCTGAGATAGTGTCACAGGGACGTGAGGGAATCTCTGAGATAGTGTCACAGGGACGTGAGGGAATCTTTGAGATACTGTCACAGGGACGTGAGGGAATCTCTGAGATACTGTCACAGGGACGTGAGGGAATCTCTGAGATACTGTCACAGGGACGTGAGGGAATCTCTGAGATACTGTCACAGGGACGTGAGGGAATCTCTGAGATAGTGTCACAGGGACGGGAGGGAATCTCTGAGCTAGTGTCACAGGGACGTGAGGGAATCTCTGAGATAGTGTCACAGGGACGTGAGGGGATCTCTGAGATAGTGTTACAGGGACGTGAGGGAATCTCTGAGATACTGTCACAGGGACGTGAGGGGATCTCTGAGATAGTGTCACAGGGACGTGAGGGGATCTCTGAGATAGTGTCACAGGGACGTGAGGGGATCTCTGAGATAGTGTCACAGGGACGTGAGGGAATCTCTGAGATAGTGTCACAGGGACGTGAGGGAATCTCTGAGATAGTGTCACAGGGACGTGAGGGAATCTCTGAGATAGTGTCACAGGGACGTGTGGGAATCTCTGAGATAGTGTCACAGGGACGTGAGGGAATCTCTGAGATAGTGTCACAGGGACGTGAGGGACTCTCTGAGATAGTGTCACAGGGACGTGTGGGAATCTCTGAGATAGTGTCACAGGGACGTGAGGGAATCTCTGAGATACTGTCACAGGGACGTGAGGGAATCTCTGAGATACTGTCACAGGGACGTGAGGGAATCTCTGAGATAGTGTCACAGGGACGTGAGGGAATCTCTGAGATACTGTCACAGGGACGGGAGGGAATCTCTGAGATACTGTCACAGGGACGGGAGGGAATCTCTGAGATAGTTTCACAGGAACATGAGGGAATCTCTGAGATATTGTCACAGGGACGTGAGGGAATCTCTGAGATACTGTCACAGGGACGGGAGGGAATCTCTGAGATAGTGTCACAGGAACATGAGGGAATCTCTGAGATACTGTCACAGGGACGTGAGGGAATCTCTGAGATACTGTCACAGGGACAGGAGGGAATCTCTGAGATAGTGTCACCAGGACGTGAGGGAATCTCTGAGATATTGTCACAGGGACATGAGGGAATCTCTGAGATAGTGTCACAGGGACGTGAGGGCAACTCTGAGATAGTGTCACAGGGACGGGAGGGCAACTCTGAGATAGTGTCACAGGGACGGGAGGGCAACTCTGAGATACTGTCACAGGGACGTGAGGGAATCTCTGAGATAGTTTCACAGGAACATGAGGGAATCTCTGAGATAGTGTCACAGGGACGTGAGGGAATCTCTGAGCTAGTGTCACAGGGACGTGAGGGAATCTCTGAGATAGTGTCACAGGGACGTGAGGGAATCTCTGAGCTAGTGTCACAGGGACGTGAGGGAATCTCTGAGCTAGTGTCACAGGGACGGGAGGGAATCTCTGAGATAGTGTCACAGGACCGTGAGGGAATCTCTGAGATAGTGTCACAGGGACGTGAGGGAATCTCTGAGCTCGTGTCACAGGGACGTGAGGGAATCTCTGAGCTAGTGTCACAGGGACGTGAGGGAATCCCTGACATAGTGTCACAGGACCGTGAGGGCATCTCTGAGATACTGTCACAGTGATGTGAGGGAATCTCTGAGATAGTGTCACAGGGACGTGAGGGAATCTCTGAGATAGTGTCACAGGGACGTGAGGGAATCTCTGAGATAGTGTCACAGGGACGTGAGGGAATCTCTGAGATAGTGTCACAGGGATGTGAGGGAATCTCTGAGATAGTGTCACAGGGACGTGTGGGAATCTCTGAGATAGTGTCACAGGGACGTGAGGGAATCTCTGAGATAGTGTCACAGGGACGTGAGGGAATCTCTGAGATAGTGTGACTGGGACATGAGATAGTGTCGCGCGTAACTGCACCTCCCAAACCCGCGACCTCTACCACCTAGAAGGACAAGGGCAGCAGGCGCATGGGAACAACACCACCTGCACGTTCCCCTCCAAGTCACACACCATCCCGACTTGGAAATATATCGCCGTTCCTTCATTGTCGCTGGGTCAAAATCCTGGAACTCCCTTCCTAACAGCACTGTGGGAGAACCGTCACCACACGGACTGCAGCGGTTCAAGAAGGCGGCTCACCACCACCTTCTCGAGGGCAATTAGGGATGGGCAATAAATGCCGGCCTTGCCAGCGACGCCCACATCCCGTGAACGAATAAAAAAAAAATAAAAAAATAAAAATGTCTGAGATAGTGTCGCAGGTAAGTGCGGGAATGTCTGCGATGGAGGGAAGGCTAGTCTCTGTTGAGCTTCAAGCACGGCTCACAAATGAGTCCATTCAGGCCCTGACAATGGCCGTTTGGACTCATGGTGAACAACATTCTGCCGCCTTAAACAGGTAGACAGAAACTTTACAACTGGGCTTTCAAGGCATCATACATGTCCTCCAAACTGTTCTCCAGCAGGGTGGAGGAGTGGTGTGGGCCTGGCCCAGGGGAGGGAAGATGGCCAAAGGGGACATGGAAGTGGGGACGCCACTCAAAGCGCTCCCACCTCTCACCCGTTGCCCCCCCTCTCAACCAGTACCCGCAATGCTGCCTCCTCTCCAGGTGGCCGAGTCTGCCCCTGCACGGGTGCAGGTGGAGCAGTCTTTGGAGGGGCCCTCACGGGCACCAAAACCCAGAGGGCATAGGCCCAAAGCATCTAATCAGTCAGGGCATGAACAAGAGCAACCTGCCTCTACCTCTGCTGCAGCCACAGGGGAGGCACCACGTGGGAGTAGTCAGAAGAGGAAGGCGCAGGTTTTGTGATCATGAAGGGTTTGCACAAGGGTGTTTGACAGACTGTGAAGTTTTTCATTTATATTTGGTTTTTGTTAAAGTCACATTAAATGTTATCATTCTCACCACTACTGCCACATCTTGCCCATTCTTGACTGGCTTTTGTGATAGGGCCCTTTCATGAGCTTCACCATGAACGGTGACACTTGATCCCACCCATTGGGTCACTGTACAGTGGGTGTATGTGTAGTTGCAGGACAGTTTTTGTGCAGGGGATCGGGGGTGGGGTGGGGGTGGTGTTGGCGCTGGTCATTCCAGGTGGTTGAGGACTGGACTCTTCACACTTTCTGATCTTATGAGAACCAGTCACATATCAGTGACTCCCTGGCCTCACGAGCAGCCAGGTGAGCCGCTGCTGTGCTCATGGGTTTCTTCTCCTCCTCAATGGGGATGGCAGGTGTGAATGGTGGATGAGGGGATGGGGCCTCCTTAACTGGTACCCCTCTCTGTTGCGCCATGTTGTGCGGGACACAACGCACTATTATAATGTGACCCACTCTCACTGGCGCATATTGAAACTCTCCCCCAGAACGATCGAGGCTCCTAAATCGCATCTTCAGCAGCCCTATCGCTGACCTGGTGGCGATGTGGCTGTCCTTGTATCAACGCTGCTGCTCGCTGATGGAGTTCCTCAGAAGTGTCATGAGCCACGTGTGCAGGGGGTATCCCTTGTCCCCGAGGAGCCAGCCCTTAAGTGCGTTCGGTGCGTGGAAGAGGCCCGGGATGTTGGATTTCCTCAGAATGAACGAATCGTAGCAGCTGCCAGGGAATCCGTCGCACACGTGAAGGAATCTTTAGCGGTTGTCACAAACGTACTGAGTGTTGATGGAGTGATAGCCCTTCCTGTTGATGAACAGTCCTGGCTCGTGTGGAGGTGCTCGTATTGCTATACATGCACCCTGCACCCGTGGGAAGCCAGCCACAGAGTGGAATCCGACTGCTCTCTCCGTCTGGTTGAGGTCGTCCATGGGGAAGTTGACGTACTGCGAGGCCCTGCGAAACAAGCCATCGGTGACCTGCCTTATGCACTTGTGTGCAGACGACTGAGAGACCCCGGCGATGTCCCCGGTGGGACCCTGGAATGATCCGGAGGCGAAGAAGTTGAGGGCAGTGGTGACTTTGACAGCGACAGGTGATGAGAGCTACTCGGGCCAGCCGGGGGCAGCTCAGCATGAAGGAGGCTGCAGATGTCTGCGACTACCTGGAGACTGACTCTGAGCCTCCGTATGCACTGCTCCTCAGAGAGGTCCAGGAAGCTGAGCCTCGGTCTGTAGACCCTGTGGCGAGGGTAGTGCCTCCTGCGATGTCGCTCTCTCTGTTGTTGCCCTCCGTGCTCTTGTGCAGGTCCCTGTGGTGCAGCACTGTGTTGTGGAGCTCCACGTGGCGGAGGTGGACTCAGTGTCTGGCGAGGCTGGTGATGTTGCTCGTCCTCGGATGTAGTGATGAATGCAGCCATGGCGGCCCCCCCATCCTGACGGTCTGAGTGTGAGGGGGTCTGAAAAGTTGGTAAATATGTGTAAACAGTTTAATTCTGAGTGGAAACCAAGAATTTTCAATCTAAATACAAAGATCTCCCAGCCAAAAGTTTGTCTGAGAGAACTGAGTGCCCTGCTACCATAACTGACCTTTTATCCCCATCTGTCAAACAGGGATTGAAATATCCAAATGGCTGCCGACTGAAACGCGGCTCATTCCCCATGGCGTGTTTCACGCAGCACGGGAAACACGCTGAGGCAGCGTTGAAATCACTCGCCTTCATTGTAAATTGCATTTATTCATTTTTAAACTACTTCAACCAGTTCAATTGCTGCTTTAAATATCGTCCCGCCAGCTTTAATTAATGGCAGGACTTCCGGGTTCGGGAATTGTGCGTGCGCCCAGGGGACTCTGGGTCGTGTACATTCTTCAGCGTGTTGGAGCCGCGATTTCGGACCACTCCTCAAAACATGAGTTTCTTTGCTCCCCCGCCCCCAACGCACCCGGAGGTTTGTTTTAAAATTGTGCCCATAGAGTCTGCAAAGGGATATAGACAGGTTAAGTGAGTGGGCAAGAAAGTGGCAGATGGAGTATAATGTGGGGAAATGTGAGGTTAGTCACTTTACTGGGAAAAATGGAAAAACAGAATATTTCTAAATGGTGAGAAACTATTAAATGTTGGTGTCCAGAGAGATTTGGGTGTCCTGGTACAAGAAACACAAAAAATTAGCATGCAGATACAGCAAGCAATTAGGAAGGCAAATGGCATGTTGGCCTTTATTGCAAGGGCATTGGAGTACAGGAGTAAGGAAGTCTTGCTGCAATTGTACAGGGCGTTGGTGAGACCTCACCTGGAGTATTGTGTACAGTTTTGGTCTCCTTATCTAAGGAAGGATATACTTGCCTTGGAGACGGTGCAACAAAAGTTCACTAGATTGATCCCTGGGATGAGAGGGTTGTCCTATGAGGAGAGATTGAGTAGAATGGGCCTATACTCTCTGGAGTTTAGAAGAATGAGAGGTGATCTCATCGAAACATACAAGATTCTGAGGGGGCTTGACAGGGTAGAGGCTGAGAAGTTTTTTCCCCTGGCTGGAGAGTCTGGAACTAGAGGGCATGGTCTCAGGATAAGGGATTGGCCATTTAAGAGTGAGATGAGGAGGAATTTCTTAACTCAGAGGGTTGTGAATCTTTGGAATTCTCTACCCCAGAGGGCAGTGGATGCTGAGTCGTTCAATATGTTCAAGGTTGAGATCGATAGTATTTTGGACCTTAGGGGAATCAAGGGATATCGGGATCGGGCAGGAAAATGGAGTTGAGGTCGAAGATCAGCCATGATCCGATTGAATGGCGGAGCAGGCTCGAGGGACCTTGTGGCCTACTCCTGCTCCTGTTTCTTATGTTCTTATGCTGATGTTTTCCTCCCGAGACCTGCAATCTGAGTTACCCATCAGCTGTTTTCTTTATTCATTTTGGGGATGTGGGCGTCGCTGGTATTTATTGCCCATCCCTAATTTCCCTTGAGAAGGTGGTGGTGAGCCGTCTTCTTGAACCGCTGCAGTCCGTGTGGTGAAGGTTCTCCCACAGTGCTGTTAGGAAGGGAGTTCCAGGATTTTGACCCAGCGACGATGAAGGAACGGCGATATATTTGCAAGTCGGGATGGTGTGTGACTTGGAGGGGAACATGCAGGTGATGTTGTTCCCATGTGCCTGCTGCCCTTGTCCTTCTAGGTGGTAGAGGTCGCGGGTTTGGGAGGTGCTGTTGAAGAAGCCTTGGCGAGTTGCTGCAGTGCATCCTGTGGATGGTGCACACTGCAGCCACGGTGAAGGGAGTGAATGTTTAGGGTGGTGGATGGGGTGCCAATCAAGCGAGCTGCTTTGTCCTGGATGGTGTTGAGCTTCTTGAGTGTTGTTGGAGCTGCACTCATCCAGGCAAGTGGAGAGTATTCCATCACACTCCTGACTTGTGCCTTGTAGATGGTGGAAAGGCTTTGGGGAGTCAGGAGGTGAGTCACTCGCCGCAGAATACCCAGCCTCTGACCTGCTCTTGTAGACACAGTATTTATGTGGCTGGTCCAGTTAAGTTTCTGGTCAATGGTGACCCTCAAGGCGTTGATGGGGGGTGGGGGGCGGCGGGGGGATTCGGCGATGGTAATGCCGTTGAATGTCAAAGCCTTAGTCTGTAAAAAGGGAGGATGTCTTTGAAATAAAAAGCAGCCACTAAGCTCATCGTGTATTCAGATGGTTAGTCGGGTTAGTGAACCCGAGCAGTATATACATTTAATGAAGAACAGAGTCTGATGTGACAGGTGTAATCTTCATTAGCAGCTCATCTGAGGCAGTGTTGCTAAATGTTAATCTAAATTACAAATTCTGTGTTGCAATTAGTACTGAAGTAGTCACAGCACAGATTGCTGGCAAGAGTCCCAGGTCCACCTAATCAGCTACAGATCATTCTAAGCGGGAGGTCTTTTAGAGAAAGTTCTGCCCATTCACGTACAGAGTGAATGTGTCCAATGATTCAGAAATCCCTCAATCTCTTCCCCCATTCCCCCATTTGGCTCCGGCTGAGGTACAGTTCATTTTACCGCCAGTCAACTTCTGATACTTTGCTTAATTGCTCACTTAAAAAGAATCCCTGTGTTACCAGAAATCCGCCATTATAAATACTCACAATGACGTAGGAGGTAGGGTCGCCAACCCTCCAGGGTTGCCCTGGAGTCTCCAGGAATTGAAGATTAATCTCCAGGACACTTCTAAGAGCAAAAAAACCCGGGAGAAAAGTCACAGGGTCATTAAAAAATTGGGCATTGAAAAGTCTGTTTGCTTTCTGATTGGCCGTGGGACGGTGGGGCTTCGTGAGGATGGACATGTTGGGCGACCAATGGCGGGAGTGGCGGGGCGGGGCGGGAGGTCATGTGATGAAACCTCCAGGAATATGTCCACCGAGAGTTGGCAACCCCGAGTGAGAGGTGGAAGTGACCCAGAGGTTTACTTTGTGCATCAAGTGTTACTCAGACACGGTTTTAAAATGCCTCCAATCCGTGACGTAGTCTCATTCTGTGCAATGTTAAAGCTTTGGGATTCAGGTCACACGCTGTTACGTTCTCCCTCTTTTCTTTTAAAAGAAACCCGGCCAGAGACGGTGAAGAAACGGCCCCAGGACAACACTTCCAGTCGGGAGCAGCCGGCTCCAATCGCGGCCTCGGCCCCAGGGGAGCACTGGGACTCGGCACGGCCTCCTCAGACGGGACCCAAGGACAGCGAGCAGCTGCTGCCAACGAGTTGCGGAGAGAGGCCCACCTACCTCCCGGAGAGCGGGCCTGCGGAGGGCGATCGGGGGCCAGCGTGAGTCTCAGCTCTGTTCACTCTCTGCAGCCCCGCGTCACCAGCCGGCCTCAGGCTCGATCCCCGGTGTGTCCTGAGTCAGTCGAGCCCGGCCTGGAAGCCGTTGGTGTGCTGATATTGGCCCTGGGTTAGACGGAAGGAGAGGGGGGGGCAGGGAGGGGAATAGAAATAACCAGCTGCAGTTCCTGATTGCTGTTCAGTGGCCCCACCTGAAAGGTCACCTGGACTGGACTGGAGTGGAGTGGACTCAGTTGGGATGCACTTCATGGTTGAACAGACTGCTGACACTCAGCGTCTGCGCTGACAGGTGGAGGGTGGCTACTTGACCGAGGTACTGGAGAATGCCCATTGCCTGTGGGAAACACATCTCAGTGAAAGTGAGCAGCTTCAGAAGACTGGGGGAGAAAAGATAGGCAAAATGGAAAAGGGTGGGGGTGGGGGGTAGCCCTGATAATAAAGGATGAGATAACAGCAGCAGTGAGAAAGGATCTTAACTCAGAAAATCAGGATATAGAATCAGTCTGGGTGGAGCTAAGAGATAACAAGGGGCAGAAAACACTGGTGGGAGTAGTTTATAGGCCCCCTAATAGTAATTATAATGTTAGATAGAGTATTAATCAGGAAATTAGAGGAGATTGTAACAAGGGTAATGCAATAATCGTGGGGGACTTTAATCCTCATATAAACTGGGCAAACCAAATTGGTAAAAGTAGTTTGGAGGGCGAGTTCATGGAATGTATTCGAGACAATTTTCTAGAACAATCTGTCGAGGAACCAACTAGTGAACAGGCTATTTTGGATCCAGTATTGCGTAATGAGAGAGGGTTAATTAGTAATCTTATAGTTAAGGATCCTCTGGGGAAGAGTGATCATAATATGATAGAATTTCATATTGAGTTTGAGAGTGATGTAGATAAGTCTGAAACTAGGGACTTAAATTTAGCAAAGCCAATTATGTAGGTAAGAGGGGGGAGTTGGCTACGGTAGATTGGGAAATTAGATTAAAAGATATGATGGTGGGTAAGCAATGGCGAACATTGAAAGAAATAATTCATAATTCTCAAAAAACATACATTCCCTTGAGGAATAAAAAACTCCACAGGAAAAGTGATCCAACCGTGGCTAACTAAAGAAGTTAAGGATAGTATTAGATTAAAAGAAGAGCCTTACAATGTTGCCAAAAGAAGTAGTAACCCTAAGGATTTGGAGGGTTTTAGAAATCAGCGAAGGATGGCCAAGAAATTGATAGAGGGAGAACATAGAATATGAAAGTAACCTGGCAAGAAATATAAAAACAGATTGTAAGAGTTTCTACAAGTATGTAAAAGGGAAGAGAGTAGCAAAAGTAAACATTGGTCCCTCTGAGACAGAGACAGGAGAAATTATAATAGGGAATAAGGAAATGGCAGAGATGTTAAACAAATATTTTGTTCCTATCGTCACAGTAGAAGACACAAAAAACATACCAGAAATAGTGGGGAACAAAGGGGCTAATGAAAGTGAGGAAATTAAAGCAATTAATATCAGTAAAGAAATAGTACTCTAGAAATTAATGGGACTAAAAGCCAACAAATTCCTTGGACCTGATGGCCTACATCCTAGGGTTTTAAAAGAGGTGGCTGAAGAGATAGTGGATGCATTAGTTGTGATCTTCCAGTATTCCCTAGATTCTAGAATGGTCCCAGTGGATTGGAAGATAGCAAATGTAACCCCGCTATTCAAGAAAGGAGGGAGAGAGAAAACAGGGAACTACAGGCCAGTTAGCCTGACATCAGTCGTCGGGAAAATGCTAGAATCTATGTGGTATATGTGGTAACAGGGCACTTAGAACATCATAATATGATTAGGCAGAGTCAGTACGGTTTTATGAAAGGGAAATCGTGTTTGACAAATCCATTAGCTTTTTAAGGATGTAAATAGCAGAGTAGATAAGGGGGAACCAGTGGATGTAATATATTTGGATTTTCAAAAGGCATTCGATAAGGTGCCACACGAGATTGTTATGCAAGATTAGGGCTCGTGGGATTGGGGGTAATATATTAGCATGGATTGAGGATTGGTTAACGGACAGAAAACAGAGAGTAGGGTTAATGGGTTATTTTCGGGTTGGCAGGTTGTAACTAGTGGGGTGCCACAAGGATCAGTGCTTGGGCCTCAGCTATTTACAATCTATATTAATGACTTAGATGAAGGGACCGAGTGTAATGTATCCAAGTTTGCTGACGATACAAAGCTAGATGGGAAAGTAAGCTGTGAGGAGGACACAAAGAGTCTGCAAAAGGATATAGACAGATTAAGTGAGTGGGCAAGAAGGTGGCAGATGGAGTATAATGTGGGGAAATGTGAGGTTATTCACTTTGATAGGAAGAATAGAAAAGCAGAATATTTTTTAAAATCTGAGAGACTAAGAAATGTTGGTGTTCAGAGGGATTTTGGTGCATGAATCACACAAAATTAACATGCAGGTACAGCAGGAAATTAGGAAGCAAATGGTATGTTAGCCTTTATTGGAAGGGGATTGGAGTATGAGTAAGGAGGTCTTGCTGCAATTATAGGGCTTTGAGGAGACCACACCTGGAGTACTGTACCAAAATTCTTTTGGTCTCCTTACCTAAGGAAGGATAAACTTGCCTTAAAGGGGGTGCAACGAAGGTTCACTAGAATGATTCCTGGGATGACAGAATTGTCCTTTGAGGAGAGATTGAGTAGAATGGGCCTATACTCTCTGGAGTTTAGAAGAATGAGAGCTGATCTCATTCAAACGTATAAAATTCTTAGCGGGCTTGACAGGGTAGATGCTGAGAGGCTGTTTTCCCTTGGCTGGAGAGTCCAGAACTAGGGGGCATAATCTCAGGATAAGGGGTCGGCCTTTAGGACTGAGATGAGGAGGAATTTCTTCACTTAGAGTTGTGAATCTTTGGAATTCTCTACCCCAGAGGGCTGTGGATGCTGAGTCGTTGAGTATATTCAAGACAGAGATCGATAGATTTTTGGACACTAGGGGAATCAAGGGATATGGGGATAGAGCAGGAAAGTAGAGTTGAGGTTGAAGATCAGCCATGATCTGATTGAATGGAAGAGCAGGCTCGAGGGGCTGTACGGCCTACTCATGCCCCTATTTCTTATGTTCTTATGTCAGCTATAGCTCTGTGGTAGCAACTTGCCTCTGAGTGGGATCTTGCTGTGCGCAAATTGGCCGCCGTGTTTCCTACATTACAACAGTGACTACACTTCAAAAGTACTTCATTGGCTGTGAAACGTTTTGGAATGTCCTGAGGTCATGAAATGTGCTATATAAATGCAAGTCTTTCTTCTTCTCTTTCCCACTGTCAGTGAATCCAGTATACCCAAGCAAACGTACTTACTTACTAAGTTCTAGAGGGACTAAGGGGCAGGGAGACCGGCCTGCATCATCAGTACTGAAGTTCATCCACTCTAATTTCACGGGGAACTGGCCTCTGAATCTAGCCCCTCGAGTCTGAGTCAGAGTCTCGGCGTTTATGTGAATGGCGACTATCGCCTTAGTACACCTGGGTAAGGGCAGCCCACCGCAGGGGTAGACATGTTCCCCTGGTCAGGGTAGCCCTCCGCAGGGGTAGACATGTTCCCCTGGTCAGTGTACCCATCGCAGGGGTAGACATGTTCCCCTGGTCAGTGTACCCATCGCAGGGGTAGACATGTTCCCCTGGTCAGTGTAGCCCACCGCAGGGGTAGACATGTTCCCCTGGTCAGTGTACCCATCGCAGGGGTAGACATGTTCCCCTGGTCAGTGTAGCCCTCCGCAGGGGTAGACATGTTCCCCTGGTCAGTGTAGCCCTCCGCAGGGGTAGACATGTTCCCCTGGTCAGGGTAGCCCTCCGCAGGGGTACACATGTTCCCCTGGTCAGTGTAGCCCTCCGCAGGGGTAGACATGTTCCCTTGGTCAGTGTAGCCCATCGCAGGGGTAGACATGTTCCCCTGGTCAGTGTAGCCCATCGCAGGGGTAGACATGTTCCCCTGGTCAGTGTACCCATCGCAGGGGTAGACATGTTCCCCTGGTCAGTGTAGCCCACCGCAGGGGTAGACATGTTCCCCTGGTCAGTGTAGCCCACCGCAGGGGTAGACATGTTCCCCTGGTCAGGGTAGCCCACCGCAGGGGTGGACATGTTCCCCTGGTCAGTGTAGCCCACCGCAGGGGTAGACATGTTCCCCTGGTCAGTGTAGCCCTCCGCAGGGGTAGACATGTTCCCCTGGTCAGTGTAGCCCTCCGCAGGGGTAGACATGTTCCCCTGGTCAGGGTAGCCCTCCGCAGGGATAGACATGTTCCCCTGGTCAGTGTAGCCCATCGCAGGGATAGACATGTTCCCCTGGTCAGTGTAGCCCACCGCAGGGGTAGACATGTTCCCCTGGTCAGTGTCGCCCTCCGCAGGGGTAGACATGTTCCCCTGGTCAGTGTACCCACCGCAGGGGTAGACATGTTCCCCTGGTCAGTGTAGCCCACCGCAGGGGTAGACATGTTCCCCTGGTCAGTGTCGCCCTCCGCAGGGGTAGACATGTTCCCCTGGTCAGTGTACCCATCGCAGGGGTAGACATGTTCCCCTGGTC
Organism: Heptranchias perlo; assembly: GCF_035084215.1. NCBI lineage: Eukaryota > Metazoa > Chordata > Chondrichthyes > Hexanchiformes > Hexanchidae > Heptranchias > Heptranchias perlo. The sequence goes on along the minus strand of NC_090333.1, from coordinate 81,975,719 downwards.
AGGGTAGCCCACCGCAGGGGTAGACATGTTCCCCTGGTCAGTGTAGCCCTCCGCAGGGGTAGACATGTTCCCCTGGTCAGTGTAGCCCACCGCAGGGGTAGACATGTTCCCCTGGTCAGTGTAGCCCTCCGCAGGGGTAGACATGTTCCCCTGGTCAGTGTAGCCCATCGCAGGGGTAGACATGTTCCCCTGGTCAGTGTAGCCCATCGCAGGGGTAGACATGTTCCCCTGGTCAGTGTACCCATCGCAGGGGTAGACATGTTCCCCTGGTCAGGGTAGCCCACCGCAGGGGTAGACATGTTCCCCTGGTCAGTGTACCCACCGCAGGGGTAGACATGTTCCCCTGGTCAGGGTAGCCCACCGCAGGGGTAGACATGTTCCTCTGGTCAGTGTAGCCCATCGCAGGGATAGACATGTTCCCCTGGTCAGTGTAGCCCATCGCAGGGGTAGACATGTTCCCCTGGTCAGTGTACCCATCGCAGGGGTAGACATGTTCCCCTGGTCAGTGTAGCACTCCGCAGGGGTAGACATGTTCCCCTGGTCAGTGTACCCATCGCAGGGGTAGACATGTTCCCCTGGTCAGTGTACCCATCGCAGGGATAGACATGTTCCCCTGGTCAGTGTAGCCCTCCGCAGGGGTCGACATGTTCCCTTGGTCAGGGTAGCCCACCGCAGGGGTAGACATGTTCCCCTGGTCAGTGTAGCCCTCCGCAGGGGTAGACATGTTCCCCTGGTCAGTGTCGCCCTCCGCAGGGGTAGACATGTTCCCCTGGTCAGTGTAGCCCACCGCAGGGGTAGACATGTTCCTCTGGTCAGTGTCGCCCTCCGCAGGGGTAGACATGTTCCCCTGGTCAGTGTCGCCCTCCGCAGGGGTAGACATGTTCCTCTGGTCAGTGTCGCCCTCCGCAGGGGTAGACATGTTCCCCTGGTCAGTGTAGCCCACCGCAGGGGTAGACATGTTCCCCTGGTCAGTGTACCCACCGCAGGGGTAGACATGTTCCCCTGGTCAGTGTACCCATCGCAGGGATAGACATGTTCCCCTGGTCAGTGTAGCCCTCCGCAGGGGTAGACATGTTCCCCTGGTCAGTGTAGCCCACCGCAGGGGTAGACATGTTCCCCTGGTCAGTGTACCCACCGCAGGGGTAGACATGTTCCCCTGGTCAGTGTAGCCCTCCGCAGGGGTAGACATGTTCCCCTGGTCAGTGTACCCATCGCAGGGGTAGACATGTTCCTCTGGTCAGTGTCGCCCTCCGCAGGGGTAGACATGTTCCCCTGGTCAGTGTACCCATCGCAGGGGTAGACATGTTCCCCTGGTCAGGGTAGCCCACCGCAGGGGTAGACATGTTCCCCTGGTCAGTGTAGCCCTCCGCAGGGGTAGACATGTTCCCCTGGTCAGTGTAGCCCACCGCAGGGGTAGACATGTTCCCCTGGTCAGTGTAGCCCTCCGCAGGGGTAGACATGTTCCCCTGGTCAGGGTAGCCCACCGCAGGGGTAGACATGTTCCCCTGGTCAGTGTAGCCCTCCGCAGGGATAGACATGTTCCCCTGGTCAGTGTAGCCCACCGCAGGGGTAGACATGTTCCCCTGGTCAGTGTAGCCCATCGCAGGGGTAGACATGTTCCCCTGGTCAGTGTAGCCCTCCGCAGGGATAGACATGTTCCCCTGGTCAGTGTAGCCCATCGCAGGGGTAGACATGTTCCCCTGGTCAGTGTACCCATCGCAGGGATAGACATGTTCCCCTGGTCAGTGTAGCCCTCCGCAGTGGTAGACATGTTCCTCTGGTCAGGCAATGGGTCAGAGTTCCAGCCCTGAGGTGCGAAAGGCAATGAAAGATATAAAGAAAGACAGGACTTGCTTCACAGCCAATGAAGTACTTTTGAAGTGTAGTCACTGTCGTGATGTAGGAAACGCGGCAGCCAATTTGCGCACAGCAAGATCCCACAAACAGCAATGTGATAATGACCAGATAATCTGCTAGTGATGTTAGTTGAAGGATGATTATTGGCCCAGGACACCGGGGATAACTCTCCTGCTCTTCTTCAAGGTAGTGGCCATGGGGTCTTTTACATCCACCTGAGAGGACAGACGGGGCCTCGGTTTAACGTCTCATCTGAATGACAAGTAATCATTAAATCGAGGCCTGCACAATGGGAAATTCCTCAATTCTTCCACATTTTCATCCCTCCCCCATCAACGTATGGAAAGTGACCGACTCCATCAGGGGTCTGTGAATCACTTGGAAATGATGCTGTTTGATGTTATCGAGTGAGCAATTGGACCATATAACTCCGCTCACTGTAATTCTGGAAGGGCGAACCCAACTATTGTCATTTAAATGGGCTATCGCCTCCATTACACTGGCAGAGAGCGCCATTCGATGTGAGCATGTTCCAATGATAATAATATCGTACAGAGCCTTCGATCACAGGAACACACTTTGTTTCTGCGCTCGATTTCACCACCCAGTGTTCACATTTTTTTAACATTCATTCTGGGGATGTGGGTATCGCTGGCGAGGCTGCGTTTATTGCCCATCCCCACTTGCCCTGAGAAGGTGGTGGTGGGCCTGCTTCTCGAACCACTGGCAGTGGGTATGATTCACCTGAGCGGTTTCCTGGGCCACTTCAGAGGGCAGTTAACAGTCAACCAGGCTGGTGTGGGACTGGAGTCACATATAGGCCCAGACCGGGTAAGGACGGCAGGTCTCCTTCCCAAAAGGCCATCAGTGAACCAGTTGGGTTTTTACGACGATCCGACAGCTTCACGGTCACTTCTATTGACACCAGCTTTTTATTCCAGGTTTGTTTTTAACTGAATTCAAATTCACAAACTGCCACAGTGGGATTTGAACTCATGATTCTCTGGGTTGCTAGTCCAGTAACAGAACCACGACACGAGGCGAGAGTGACACTCACTGAATCACGGCTGACACTTCCGTGTAAAATAAATGCACTGACACAAGAGGGCCGATCGTGCAAATGTCCTTCCCTGGCGGGGACCTTTGCACTCTGACCAGCCACATCTGGAACTGGTGGGCACTGATCCCACTGTTTTCTGATGTATGTGGCCTGTCGGCAGGTCTCACTTCCAATTGGGCAATAATAAAATTGGTCCAACACATACCAACCGAACCAGAGATTTGTCAAACTTCTGAGGTAAATTAAAGTAACATTTAAAGAATAAAATGCTATCAGTGTGTATAGCCACCCCGCTAATCTCACACTCCCCGTGTGTGTAACCCACCCCCTGATCCCACACTCCCTGTGTGTGTAACCCACCCTCCGATCTCACACTCCCTGTGTGTGTAACCCACCCCCTGATCCCACACTCCCTGTGTGTGTAACCCACCCTCCGATCTCACACTCCCTGTGTGTGTAACCCACCCTCCGATCCCACACTCCCTGTGTGTGTAACACACCCCCTGATCCCACACTCTCTGTGTGTGTAACACACCCCCTGATCCCACACTCCCTGTGTGTGTAACCCACCCTCTGATCCCACACTCCCTGTGTGTGTAACCCACCCTCTGATCCCACACTCCCTGTGTGTGTAACACACCCCCTGATCCCACACTCCCTGTGTGTGTAACACACCCCCTGATCCCACACTCCCTGTGTGTGTAACCCACCCCCTGATCCCACACTCCCTGTGTGTGTAACCCACCCCCTGATCCCACACTCCCTGTGTGTGTAACCCACCCTCCGATCTCACACTCCCTGTGTGTGTAACCCACCCTCCGATCCCACACTCCCTGTGTGTGTAACACACCCCCTGATCCCACACTCCCTGTGTGTGTAACACACCCCCTGATCCCACACTCCCTGTGTGTGTAACCCACCCCCTGATCTCACACTCCCTGTGTGTGTAACCCACCCTCCGATCTCACACTCCCTGTGTGTGTAACCCACCCCCTGATCCCACACTCCCTGTGTGTGTAACCCACCCTCCGATCTCACACTCCCTGTGTGTGTAACCCACCCTCCGATCCCACACTCCCTGTGTGTGTAACACACCCCCTGATCCCACACTCCCTGTGTGTGTAACCCACCCCCTGATCTCACACTCCCTGTGTGTGTAACCCACCCTCCGATCTCACACTCCCTGTGTGTGTAACCCACCCCCTGATCTCACACTCCCTGTGTTTGTAACCCACCCCCTGATCCCACGATCCCTGTGTGTGTAACCCACCCCCTGATCCCACACTCCCTGTGTGTGTAACCCACCCCCCGATCTCACACTCCCTGTGTGTGTAACCCACCCCCTGATCCCACACTCCCTGTCTGTGTAACCCACCCCCTGATCTCACACTCCCTGTGTGTGTAACCCACCCCCCGATCTCACACTCCCTGTGTGTGTAACCCACCCCCTGATCTCACACTCCCTGTGTGTGTAACCCACCCCCTGATCCCACACACCCTGTGCGTGTAACACACCCTCCGATCTCACACTCCCTGTGTGTGTAACCCACCCCCCGATCCCACACTCCCTGTGTGTGTAACCCACCCTCCGATCTCACACTCCCTGTGTGTGTAACCCACCCCCTGATCTCACACTCCCTGTGTGTGTAACCCACCCTCCGATCTCACACTCCCTGTGTGTGTAACCCACCCCCTGATCCCACACTCCCTGTGTGTGTAACCCACCCCCTGATCTCAAACTCCCTGTGTGTGTAACCCACCCCCTGATCTCACACTCCCTGTGTGTGTAACCCACCCCCTGATCCCACACTCCCTGTGTGTGTAACCCACCCCCTGATCCCACACTCCCTGTGTGTGTAACCCACCCCCTGATCCCACACTCCCTGTGTGTGTAACCCACCCCCTGATCCCACACTCCCTGTGTGTGTAACCCACCCCCTGATCCCACACTCCCTGTGTGTGTAACCCACCCCCTGATCCCACACTCCCTGTGTGTGTAACCCACCCCCTGATCCCACACTCCCTGTGTGTGTAACCCACCCTCCGATCTCACACTCCCTGTGTGTGTAACCCACCCCCCGATCTCACACTCCCTGTGTGTGTAACCCACCCCCTGATCCCACACTCCCTGTGTGTGTAAACCACCCCCTGATCCCACACTCCCTGTGTGTGTAACACACCCTCCGATCTCACACTCCCTGTGTGTGTAACCCACCCCCCGATCTCACACTCCCTGTGTGTGTAACCCACCCCCTGATCCCACACTCCCTGTGTGTGTAACCCACGCCCCGATCCCACACTCCCTGTGTGTGTAACCCACCTGCTAATCTCACACTCCCTGTGTGTGTAACCCACCCTCCGATCCCACACTCCCTGTGTGTGTAACCCACCCCCTGATCCCACACTCCCTGTGTGTGTAACCCACCCTCTGATCCCACACTCCCTGTGTGTGTAACCCACCCCCTGATCTCACACTCCCTGTGTGTGTAACACACCCTCCGATCTCACACTCCCTGTGTGTGTAACCCACCCCCTGATCCCACACTCCATGTGTGTGTAACCCACCCCCTGATCTCACACTCCCTGTGTGTGTCACCCACCCCCCGATCTCACACTCCCTGTGTGTGTAACCCACCCCCTGATCCCACACTCCCTGTGTGTGTAACCCACGCCCCGATCCCACACTCCCTGTGTGTGTAACCCACCTGCTAATCTCACACTCCCTGTGTGTGTAACCCACCCTCCGATCCCACACTCCCTGTGTGTGTAACCCACCCCCTGATCCCACACTCCCTGTGTGTGTAACCCACCCTCTGATCCCACACTCCCTGTGTGTGTAACCCACCCCCTGATCTCACACTCCCTGTGTGTGTAACACACCCTCCGATCTCACACTCCCTGTGTGTGTAACCCACCCCCCGATCTCACACTCCCTGTGTGTGTAACCCACCCTCTGATCCCACATTCCCTGTGTGTGTAACCCACGCCCCGATCCCACACTCCCTGTGTGTGTAACCCACCTGCTAATCTCACACTCCCTGTGTGTGTAACCCACCCCCTGATCCCACACTCCCTGTGTGTGTAACCCACCCTCTGATCCCACACTCCCTGTGTGTGTAACCCACCCCCTGATCCCACACTCCCTGTGTGTGCAACCCACCCCCCGATCTCACACTCCCTGTGTGTGTAACCCACCCCCTGATCTCACACTCCCTGTGTGTGTAACCCACCCCCTGATCCCACACTCCCTGTGTGTGTAACCCACCCCCCGATCCCACACTCCCTGTGTGTGTAACCCACCCTCCGATCCCACACTCCCTGTGTGTGTAACCCACCCTCTGATCCCACACTCCCTGTGTGTGTAACCCACCCTCTGATCCCACACTCCCTGTGTGTGTAACCCACCCTCCGATCCCACACTCCCTGTGTGTGTAACCCACCCTCTGATCTCACACTCCCTGTGTGTGTAACCCACCCCCTGATCCCACACTCCCTGTGTGTGTAACCCACCCTCCGATCCCACACTCCCTGTGTGTGTAACCCACCCTCTGATCCCACACTCCCTGTGTGTGTAACCCACCCCCTGATCCCACACTCCCTGTGTGTGTAACCCACCCCCTGATCTCACACTCCCTGTGTGTGTAACCCACCCTGATCCCACACTCCGTGTGTGTGTAACCCACCCCCTGATCCCACACTCCCTGTGTGTGTAACCCACCTGCTAATCTCACACTCCCTGTGTGTGTAACCCACCCCCCGATCTCACACTCCCTGTGTGTGTAACCCTCCCTCCGATCCCACACTCCCTGTGTGTGTAACCCACCCCCTGATCCCACACTCCCTGTGTGTGTAACCCACCCCCTGATCCCACACTCCCTGTGTGTGTAACCCACCCCCTGATCCCACACTCCCTGTGTGTGTAACCCACCCCCTGATCCCACACTCCCTGTGTGTGTAACCCACCCCCTGATCCCACGCTCCCTGTGTGTGTAACCCACCCCCCGATCCCACACTCCCTGTGTGTGTAACCCACCCTCTGATCTCACACTCCCTGTGTGTGTAACCCACCCTCCGATCCCACACTCCCTGTGTGTAACCCACCCCCTGATCCCACACTCCCTGTGTGTGTAACCCACCCTCTGATCCCACACTCCCTGTGTGTGTAACCCACCCCCTGATCCCACACTCCCCGTGTGTGTAACCCACCCCCTGATCTCACACACCCTGTGTGTGTAACCCACCCCCTGATCCCACACTCCCTGTGTGTGTAACCCACCCCCTGATCCCACACTCCCTGTGTGTGTAACCCACCCCCTGATCCCACACTCCCTGTGTGTGTAACCCACCCCCTGATCCCACACTCCCTGTGTGTGTAACCCACCCTCCGATCTCACACTCCCTGTGTGTGTAACCCACCCTCTGATCCCACACTCCCTGTGTGTGTAAACCACCCCCTGATCCCACACTCCCTGTGTGTGTAACACACCCTCCGATCTCACACTCCCTGTGTGTGTAACCCACCCCCCGATCTCACACTCCCTGTGTGTGTAACCCACCCCCTGATCCCACACTCCCTGTGTGTGTAACCCACGCCCCGATCCCACACTCCCTGTGTGTGTAACCCACCTGCTAATCTCACACTCCCTGTGTGTGTAACCCACCCTCCGATCCCACACTCCCTGTGTGTGTAACCCACCCACTGATCCCACACTCCCTGTGTGTGTAACCCACCCTCTGATCCCACACTCCCTGTGTGTGTAACCCACCCCCTGATCTCACACTCCCTGTGTGTGTAACACACCCTCCGATCTCACACTCCCTGTGTGTGTAACCCACCCCCCGATCTCACACTCCCTGTGTGTGTAACCCACCCCCTGATCCCACACTCCCTGTGTGTGTAACCCACCCCCTGATCTCACACTCCCTGTGTGTGTAACCCACCCCCCGATCTCACACTCCCTGTGTGTGTAACCCACCCCCTGATCCCACACTCCCTGTGTGTGTAACCCACGCCCCGATCCCACACTCCCTGTGTGTGTAACCCACCTGCTAATCTCACACTCCCTGTGTGTGTAACCCACCCTCCGATCCCACACTCCCTGTGTGTGTAACCCACCCCCTGATCCCACACTCCCTGTGTGTGTAACCCACCCCCTGATCCCACACTCCCTGTGTGTGTAACCCACGCCCCGATCCCACACTCCCTGTGTGTGTAACCCACCTGCTAATCCCACACTCCCTGTGTGTGTAACCCACCCCCTGATCTCACACTCCCTGTGTGTGTAACACACCCTCCGATCTCACACTCCCTGTGTGTGTAACCCACCCCCCGATCTCACACTCCCTGTGTGTGTAACCCACCCCCTGATCCCACACTCCCTGTGTGTGTAACCCACGCCCCGATCCCACACTCCCTGTGTGTGTAACCCACCTGCTAATCTCACACTCCCTGTGTGTGTAACCCACCCTCCGATCCCACACTCCCTGTGTGTGTAACCCACCCCCTGATCCCACACTCCCTGTGTGTGTAACCCACCCTCTGATCCCACACTCCCTGTGTGTGTAACCCACCCCCTGATCCCACACTCCCTGTGTGTGCAACCCACCCCCCGATCTCACACTCCCTGTGTGTGTAACCCACCCCCTGATCTCACACTCCCTGTGTGTGTAACCCACCCCCTGATCCCACACTCCCTGTGTGTGTAACCCACCCCCCGATCCCACACTCCCTGTGTGTGTAACCCACCCTCCGATCCCACACTCCCTGTGTGTGTAACCCACCCTCTGATCCCACACTCCCTGTGTGTGTAACCCACCCTCTGATCCCACACTCCCTGTGTGTGTAACCCACCCCCTGATCCCACACTCCCTGTGTGTGTAACCCACCCCCTGATCTCACACTCCCTGTGTGTGTAACCCACCCCCTGATCCCACACTCCCTGTGTGTGTAACCCACCCTCCGATCCCACACTCCCTGTGTGTGTAACCCACCCTCTGATCTCACACTCCCTGTGTGTGTAACCCACCCCCTGATCCCACACTCCCTGTGTGTGTAACCCACCCTCCGATCCCACACTCCCTGTGTGTGTAACCCACCCTCCGATCCCACACTCCCTGTGTGTGTAACCCACCCTCTGATCCCACACTCCCTGTGTGTGTAACCCACCCCCTGATCCCACACTCCCTGTGTGTGTAACCCACCCCCTGATCTCACACTCCCTGTGTGTGTAACCCACACTGATCCCACACTCCGTGTGTGTGTAACCCACCCCCTGATCCCACACTCCCTGTGTGTGTAACCCACCTGCTAATCTCACACTCCCTGTGTGTGTAACCCACCCCCCGATCTCACACTCCCTGTGTGTGTAACCCTCCCTCCGATCCCACACTCCCTGTGTGTGTAACCCACCCCCTGATCCCACACTCCCTGTGTGTGTAACCCACCCCCTGATCCCACACTCCCTGTGTGTGTAACCCACCCCCTGATCCCACACTCCCTGTGTGAGTAACCCACCCCCTGATCCCACACTCCCTGTGTGTGTAACCCACCCCCTGATCCCACGCTCCCTGTGTGTGTAACCCACCCCCCGATCCCACACTCCCTGTGTGTGTAACCCACCCTCTGATCTCACACTCCCTGTGTGTGTAACCCACCCTCCGATCCCACACTCCCTGTGTGTAACCCACCCCCTGATCCCACACTCCCTGTGTGTGTAACCCACCCTCTGATCCCACACTCCCTGTGTGTGTAACCCACCCCCTGATCCCACACTCCCCGTGTGTGTAACCCACCCCCTGATCTCACACACCCTGTGTGTGTAACCCACCCCCTGATCCCACACTCCCTGTGTGTGTAACCCACCCTCCGATCCCACACTCCCTGTGTGTGTAACCCACCCCCTGATCCCACACTCCCTGTGTGTGTAACCTACCCCCTGATCCCACACTCCCTGTGTGTGTAACCCACCCTCTGATCTCACACTCCCTGTGTGTGTAACCCACCCCCTGATCCCACACTCCCTGTGTGTTTAACCCACCCCCCGATCTCACACTCCCTGTGTGTGTAACCCACCCCCCGATCTCACACTCCCTGTGTGTGTAACCCACCCCCCGATCCCACACTCCCTGTGTGTGTAACCCACCCCCTGATCCCACACTCCCCGTGTGTGTGACCCACCCCCTGATCCCACACTCCCTGTGTGTGTAACCCACCCCCTGATCCCACACTCCCTGTGTGTGTCACCCACCCCCTGATCCCACACTCCCTGTGTGTGTAACCCACCCCCTGATCCCACACTCCCTGTCTGTGTAACCCACCCTCTGATCTCACACTCCCTGTGTGTGTAACCCACCCCCTGATCCCACACTCCCTGTGTGTGTAACCCACCCCCTGAATTCACACTCCCTGTGTGTGTAACCCACCCCCTGATCCCACACTCCCTGTGTGTGTAACCCACCCTCCGATCTCACACTCCCTGTGTGTGTAACCCACCCCCTGATCCCACATTCCCTGTGTGTAACCCACCCCCTGAACTCACACTCCCTGTGTGTGTAACCCACCCCCTGATCTCACACTCCCTGTGTGTGTAACCCACCCCCTGATCCCACACTCCCTGCGTGTGTAACCCAACCCCCAATCCCACACTCCCTGTGTGTGTAACCCACCCCCTGATCCCACACTCCCTGCGTGTGTAACCCACCCCCCGATCCCACACTCCCTGTGTGTGTAACCCACCCCCTGATCCCACACTCCCTGTGTGTGTGTTACCCACCCCCTGATCCCACACTCCCTGTGTGTGTGTTACCCACCCCCCGATCCCACACTCCCTGTGTGTGTAACCCACCCCCTGATCCCACACTCCCTGTGTGTGTGTTACCCACCCCCTGATCCCACACTCCCTGTGTGTGTAACCCACCCCCTGATCCCACACTCCCTGCGTGTGTAACCCACCCCCCGATCCCACACTCCCTGTGTGTGTAACCCACCCCCTGATCCCACACTCCCTGTGTGTGTGTTACCCACCCCCTGATCCCACACTCCCTGTGTGTGTAACCCACCCCCTGATCCCACACTCCCTGTGTGTGTAACCCACCCCCTGATCCCACACTCCCTGTGTGTGTAACCCACCCCCTGATCCCACACTCCCTGTGTGTGTAACCCACCCCCTGATCCCACATTCCCTGTGTGTGTAACCCACCCCCTGATCCCACACTCCCTGTGTGTGTAACCCACCCCCTGAATTCACACTCCCTGTGTGTGCAACCCACCCCCTGAATTCACACTCCCTGTGTGTGTAACCCACCCCCTGATCTCACACTCCCTGTGTGTGTAACCCACCCCCTGATCCCACACTCCCTGTGTGTGTAACCCACCCCCTGATCCCACACTCCCTGTGTGTGTAACCCACCCCCTGATCCCACACTCCCTGTGTGTGTAACCCACCCCCTGAATTCACACTCCCTGTGTGTGTAACCCACCCCCCGATCTCACACTCCCTGTGTGTGTAACCCACCCCCCGATCCCACACTCCCTGTGTGTGTAACCCACCCCCTGAATTCACACTCCCTGTGTGTGTAACCCACCCCCTGATCTCACACTCCCTGTGTGTGTAACCCACCCCCCGATCCCACACTCCCTGTGTGTGTAACCCACCCCCCGATCCCACACTCCCTGTGTGTGTAACCCACCCCCTGATCCCACACTCCCTGTGTGTGTAACCCACCCCCCGATCTCACACTCCCTGTGTGTGTAACCCACCCCCTGATCCCACACTCCCTGTGTGTGTAACCCACCCCCCGATCTCACACTCCCTGTGTGTGTAACCCACCCCCTGATCTCACACTCCCTGTGTGTGTAACCCACCCCCTGATCCCACACTCCCTGTGTGTGTAACCCACCCCCTGATCCCACACTCTCTGTGTGTGTAACCCACCCCCTGATCCCACATTCCCTGTGTGTGTCACCCACCCTCCGATCTCACACTCCCTGTGTGTGTAACCCACCCCCTGATCCCACATTCCCTGTGTGTGTAACCCACCCCCTGATCCCACACTCCCTGTGTGTGTAACCCACCCCCCGATCCCACATTCCCTGTGTGTGTAACCCACCCCCTGATCTCACACTCCCTGTGTGTGTAACCCACCCTCCGATCCCACACTCCCTGTGTGTGTAACCCACCCCCTGATCTCACACTCCCTGTGTGTGTAACCCACCCTCCGATCCCACACTCCCTGTGTGAGTAACCCACTCTGCGATCTCACACTCCCTGTGTGTGTAACCCACCCCCTGATCCCACATTCCCTGTGTGTAACCCACCCCCTGATCTCACACTCCCTGTGTGTGTAACCCACCCCCCGATCCCACACTCCCTGTGTGTGTAACCCACCCCCTGAATTCACACTCCCTGTGTGTGTAACCCACCCCCTGATCTCACACTCCCTGTGTGTGTAACCCACCCCCCGATCTCACACTCCCTGTGTGTGTAACCCACCCCCTGATCTCACACTCCCTGTGTGTGTAACCCACCCCCCGATCCCACACTCCCTGTGTGTGTAACCCACCCCCCGATCCCACACTCCCTGTGTGTGTAACCCACCCCCCGATCTCACACTCCCTGTGTGTGTAACCCACCCCCTGATCCCACACTCCCTGTGTGTGTAACCCACCCCCTGATCCCACACTCCCTGTGTGTGTAACCCACCCCCCGATCTCACACTCCCTGTGTGTGTAACCCACCCCCTGATCCCACACTCCCTGTGTGTGTAACCCACCCCCTGATCTCACACTCCCTGTGTGTGTAACCCACCCCCTGATCCCACACTCCCTGTGTGTGTAACCCACCCCCTGATCCCACACTCCCTGTGTGTGTAACCCACCCCCTGATCCCACACTCCCTGTGTGTGTAACCCACCCTCCGATCTCACACTCCCTGTGTGTGTAACCCACCCCCTGATCCCACACTCGCTGTGTGTGTAACCCACCCCCCGATCTCACACTCCCTGTGTGTGTAACCCACCCTCCGATCCCACACTCCCTGTGTGTGTAACCCACCCCCTGATCTCACACTCCCTGTGTGTGTAACCCACCCCCTGATCTCACACTCCCTGTGTGTGTAACCCACCCCCTGATCCCACACTCCCTGTGTGTGTAACCCACCCCCTGATCCCACACTCCCTGTGTGTGTAACCCACCCTCTGATCCCACACTCCCTGTGTGTGTAACCCACCCCCTGATCCCACACTCCCTGCGTGTGTAACCCACCCCCCGATCCCACACTCCCTGTGTGTGTAACCCACCCCCTGATCCCACACTCCCTGTGTGTGTGTTACCCACCCCCTGATCCCACATTCCCTGTGTGTGTAACCCACCCCCTGATCCCACACTCCCTGTGTGTGTAACCCACCCCCTGATCCCACACTCCCTGTGTGTGTAACCCACCCCCTGATCCCACACTCCCTGTGTGTGTAACCCACCCCCTGATCCCACACTCCCTGTGTGTGTAACCCACCCTCCGATCCCACATTCCCTGTGTGTGTAACCCACCCCCGATCTCACACTCCCTGTGTGTGTGTTACCCACCCCCTGATCCCACATTCCCTGTGTGTGTAACCGACCCCCTGATCCCACACTCCCTGTGTGTGTAACCCACCCCCGATCTCACACTCCCTGTGTGTGTCACCCACCCCCTGATCCCACATTCCCTGTGTGTGTAACCCACCCCCTGATCCCACACTCCCTGTGTGTGTAACCCACCCCCTGAATTCACACTCCCTGTGTGTGTAACCCACCCCCTGAATTCACACTCCCTGTGTGTGTAACCCACCCCCTGATCTCACACTCCCTGTGTGTGTAACCCACCCCCCGATCCCACACTCCCTGTGTGTGTAACCTACCCCCCGATCTCACACTCCCTGTGTGTGTAACCCACCCCCCGATCTCACACTCCCTGTGTGTGTAACCCACCCCCTGATCCCACACTCCCTGTGTGTGTAACCCACCCCCTGATCTCACACTCCCTGTGTGTGTAACCCACCCCCTGATCCCACACTCCCTGTGTGTGTAACCCACCCCCTGATCCCACACTCCCTGTGTGTGTAACCCACCCTCTGATCCCACACTCCCTGTGTGTGTAACCCACCCCCCGATCCCACACTCCCTGTGTGTGTAACCCACCCCCTGATCCCACACTCCCTGTGTGTGTAACCCACCCCCTGATCCCACACTCCCTGTGTGTGTAACCCACCCTCCGATCCCACACTCTCTGTGTGTGTAACCCACCCCCTGATCTCACACTCCCTGTGTGTGTAACCCACCCTCCGATCTCACACTCCCTGTGTGTGTCACCCACCCCCTGATCTCACACTCACTGTGTGTGTAACTTCAATGATAAAGGAGGATATAACGAGAGGTAAGCAGGCAACAGAGACCTTATGGGTTGAATTGAGAAATAGGAAAGGATCTAAGACTTTAGTGGGGGTTGTATTTTGGAGCCCTGGCAGCAGCTCTGAAGTGCTAGATTGTATCAATGCAGAGATTAGACAAGTGTGTAAGAAAGGCATAGTGGTCTTAATGGGGGACTTTAACCTTCACATAGATTGGGGAAAGCAGACTAGCAACTGTCAGATAGGTAGTGAATTTCCTGAGTGTGTTTGGGATAGTTTTCTACAGCAGTATGTCCTGGAGGCAACAAGGGGGCAAGCCATACTAGATTTAGTAATGAATAATGAACCAGATTTAGTTAACAGCTTAACTGTGCGTGAACATCTATCCATTAGCGATCATAACATGATCGAGTTCAATGTAGTGTTTGAAAGGGTAAAAAGTGAATCAGCTGCGAAGATTCTTGACTTGGTAAGGCCGACTTCAATGGGATGAGACAGAGACTGTCCACAGTAAACTGGGCAAATCTGTTAATGGGTAAAACGACTGATGATGAGTGGGAAATGTTTAAAGAAACATTTAACGTGATACAGAATCAGTTTATACCCCTGAGCCATGGAAAACTAAAGAGGTAAGGGACAGTATAAGACATAAGGAAAGGGCATACAAAAAGGCAAAAAATGGCACAGATCCTGGCGAATGGGAAAGATACAAAGATCAACAAAGGGTCACAAAACAGTTAGTAAGAGCTACAAAAAGAGAGTATGAAAAGAAACTTCCAATAGATATCACAACCAATACGAAGAACTTTTATAGTTACACTAGGAAAAAGAGGGTGGTCAGGAGCAGTGTTGGCCCCTTAAAAACTGAAAGTGGGGATATTGTCATTGACAATGGGGAAATGGCGGACATGTTGAATAATTACTTTGCGTCAGTATTTACAGTAGAAAAAGAGGATAGCATGCCGGAAATCCCAAGAAAACTAATATTGAATCGGGGACAGGGACTCGATAAAATTAATATAAGTAAAGCAACAGTAATGAAGAAAATAATAGCACTAAAGAGTGACAAATCTCCAGGACCAGATGGTTTCCATCCCAGGGTTTTAAAGGAAGTAGGTGAGCACATTGCAGATACCCTAACTATAATCTTTCAAAGTTCTCTAGATTCAGGAACTGTCCCTCTAGATTGGAAAATTGCACATGTCCGCTTTTTAAGAAAGGAGAGAGAGGGAAACCAGGGAATTATAGACCAGTTAGCCTGACATCTGTTGTGGGGAAATTGCTGGAGTCTATAATTAAGGATAGGGTGACTGAACACCTTGAGAATTTTCAGTTAATCAGAGAGAGCCAGCATGGATTTGTGAAAGGTAGGTCGTGCCTGACAAACCTGATTGAATTTTTTGAAGAGGTGACTAAAGTAGTGGGCAGGCGAATGTCAATGGATGTTATTTATATGGACTTCCAGAAGGCATTTGATAAGGTCCCACATAAGAGACTGTTAGCTAAGATAGAAGCCCATGGAATCGAGGGAAAAGTACGGACTTGGTTAGGAAGTTGGCTGAGCGAAAGGCGACAGAGAGTAGGGATAATGGGAAGGTACTCACATTGGCAGGATGTGACTAGTGGAGTCCCGCAGGGATCTATCTTGGGGCCTCAATTATTCACAATATTTATTAATGACTTAGATGAAGGCATAGAAAGTCTCATATCTAAGTTTGCCGATGACACAAAGATTGGTGGCATTATAAGCAGTGTAAATGAAAACATAAAATTACAGGTGAGGTGCCTGAAGATTGGAGGGTAGCAAATGTTGTGCCTTTGTTTAAGAAGGGCGGCAGGGAAAAGCCTGGGAACTACAGACCAGTGAGCCTGACATCTGTAGTGGGTAAGTTGTTAGAGGGTATTCTGAGGGACAGGATCTACAGGCATTTGGAGAGGCAGGGACTAATTAGGAACAGTCAGCATGGTTTTGTGAGAGGAAAATCATGTCTCACGAATTTGATTGAGTTTTTTGAAGGGGTAACCAAGAAGATAGATGAGGGCTGTGCAGTAGACGTGGTCTACATGGACTTCAGCAAAGCATTTGACAAGGTACCGCATGGTAGGTTGTTACATCAGGTTAAATCTCATGGGATCCAAGGTGAGGTAGCCAATTGGATACAAAATTGGCTTGACGACAGAAGACAGAGGGTGGTTGTAGAGGGTTGTTTTTCAAACTGGATGCCTGTGTCCAGCGGTGTGCCTCAGGGATCGGTGCTGGGTCCGCTGTTATTTGTTATTTATATTAATGATTTGGATGAGAATTTAGGAGGCATGGTTAGTAAGTTTGCAGATGACACCAAGATTGGTGGCATTGTGGACAGTGAAGAAGGTTATCTGGGATTGCAACGGGATCTTGATCAATTGGGCCAGTGGGCCGATGAATGGCAGATGGAGTTTAATTTAGATAAATGTGAGGTGATGCATTTTGGTAGATCGAATCGGGCCAGGACCTACTCCGTTAATGGTAGGGCGTTGGGGAGAGTTATAGAACAAAGAGATCTAGGAGTACAGATTCATAGCTCCTTGAAAGTGGAGTCACAGGTGGATAGGGTGGTGAAGAAGGCATTCGGCATGCTTGGTTTCATTGGTCAGAACATTGAATGCAGGAGTTGGGATGTCTTGTTGAAGTTGTACAGGGCATTGGTGAGGCCACACTTGGAGTACTGTGTACAGTTCTGGTCACCCTATTATAGAAAGGATATTATTAAACTAGAAAGAGTGCAGAAAAGATTTACTAGGATGCTACCGGGACTTGATGGTTTGACTTACAGGGAGAGGTTAGACAGACTGGGACTTTTTTCCCTGGAGAGTAGGAGGTTAAGGAGTGATCTTATTGAAGTCTATAAAATAATGAGGGGCATAGATAAGGTCGATAGTCAAAATCTTTTCCCAAAGGTAGGGGAGTCTATAACGAGGGGGCATAGATTCAAGGTGAGAGGGGAGAGATACAAAAGGGTCCAGAGGGGCAATTTTTTCACTCAAAGGGTGGTGAGTGTCTGGAACGAGCTGCCAGAGGCAGTAGTAGAGGCGGGTACAATTTTGTCTTTTAAAAAGCATTTGGACAGTTACATGGGTAAGATGGGTATAGAGGGATATGGGCCAAGTGCAGGCAATTGGGACTAGCTTAGTGGTATAAACTGGGCGACATGGACATGTTGGGCCGAAGGGCCTGTTTCCATGTTGTAACTTCTATGATTCTATGATTCTATGATAGATTCGGTGAATGGGCAAAACTGTGGCAAATGGAATTCAATGTAGACAAATGTGAGGTCATCCACTTTGGATCAAAAAAGGATAGAACAGGGTACTTTCTAAATGGTAAAAAGTTAAACACAGTGGATGTCTAAAGGGACTTAGGGGTTTGGGTACATAGATCATTGAAGTGTTATGAACAGGTACATAAAATAATCAATAAGGCTAATGGAATGCTGGCCTTTATATCTAGAGGACTAGAGTACAAGGGGGCAGAAGTTATGCTGCAGCTATGCAAAACTCTGGTTAGACTGCACCTGGAGTACTGTGAGCAGTTCTGGGCACAGCACCTTCGGAAGGACATATTGGCCTTGGAGGGAGTGCAGTGTAGGTTTACTAGAATGATACCTGGACTTCAAGGGTTAAGTTACGAGGAGAGATTACACAAATTGGGGTTGTATTCTCTGGAGTTTCGAAGGTTAAGGGGTGATCTGATCGAAGTTTATAAGATATTAAGGGGAACAGATAGGGTGGATAGAGGGAAACTATTTCCGCTGGTTGGGGATTCTAGGAGTAGGGGGCACAGTCTAAAAATTAGAGCCAGACCTTTCAGGAGCGAGATTAGAAAACATTTCTACACACAAAGGGTGGTAGAAGTTTGGAAATCTCTTCTGCAAACGGCAATTGATACTAGCTCAATTGCTAAATTTAAATCTGAGATAGATAGCTTTTTGGCAACCAAAGGTATTAAGGGATATGGGCCAAAGGCAGGTATATGGAGTTAGATCACAGATCAGCCATGATCTTATCAAATGGCGGAGCAGGCACGAGGGGCTGAATGGCCTACTCCTGTTCCTATGTTCCTATGTATGTTCCTCTGCTGGCAGCAAGGGATTGTGGAATCAGCTTTTCTAGTCTATAATATAAAATACTGATGAGCTGTGAGTGACCGCAGTGTGAATGACATCCTGCCTTCTTGTCCAGCGCGTCTGAGAGCCAACCTGGAGCTCAGCACTTGAGAGGCAGCCAACACAAGTCCAGATCTTCCCTGAAGTCCTTCTTCTCTACGATTGGTCACAGCGCGGTCAGTAAACTGAGCAGACTCCGCTCGTCAAGTATGGAGCAGATTAACAGCCGGTCCACGGCAGACACGTCTGGGGAACTGCGGTCTGAGCAGACCCGAGGGAGGCTGAGGAAGACTCCCTCCCTACAATCACTCGGGCTGGTGCGTACTCTGAACTACTGGGCTTCCTTTCGACAGGGATTGAATTCTGTCTACAGTCCTCCTGACAGCAGCAATGAAGTGGCAGAATGTCTAATTCAGAGATTAGAGAGACTTGTAGCAAAAGCAGAGTCGTTTTAATGGGCCTTCAATTTTCATATAGATTGGAAAGAGCAGAGTAGCTCAAGTCAGAAAGGTAGTGAATTTCTTGAGTGCATTCAAGATAGTTTTCTGGAGCAATATGTTCTAGGACCAACAAGAGGGCAGGCTATACCAGATTTAGTGATGAGCCAGACTTAGATATATGTTCCCTTACTGTTAGATTATTAACTAATAGTGATCATAATATGATTGAATTCAATGTTTAGGTTTGAAAAGGAGAAACTTAATACAGTTCCTAAGATTCTAGATTTCAGTAAGGCTAACTTTAGTGGGATGAGACTAAGACTGACGACAGCAAACTGGTCAAAGCTGTGATCGGGTAAAACTACAGATGAACAGTGGGAGGTGTTCAAAAAATAATTTAGCTTAATACAGACCCAGTATATACCCCTAAGGGCAAGAGTTCTTACCAAATAGAACAGCCATGGTCGACAAAAGAGGTGAGAGAACATAAAACTAAAGGAAAGAGCATTCAAAAGTGCAAAGAATTAGAGTAGATCCAGGGGAGTGGGAGAGATATAAAGAACAGCAAAGGAAGACAAAGAAGATAGTAAGAGCTGCAAAAAGGGAATATGGAAAGGAACTTGCGAAGAATATCAAGATTAACACAAAAATTTTTTACAATTATATTAGAAGAGAAAGGGCAGTCAAGGGTAATGTGGGCCCTTTAAAAACAGGTGTGGGTAATATTGGAAATGAAAATAAGGAAATGGCAGACTTGTTGAATAATTACTTTGTGTCAGCCTTCACAGTAGAGAAAGGATAATATACCTGACATTCCAGGGAAACTAATAATGAATCAAGGACTGGAACTCACTAAAGTTAACGTAAGCAAGTAAACAGTATTAGAAAAAATGATGGCACTAAAAACTGACACATCTCCAGGATCTGATAGTTTCCACCCCAGGGTTTTAAAGGAAGTAGGTGAGGAAATTGCAGATGCTTTAACCATAATCTTCCAATGCTCTTTCAATTCAAGAATTGTCTCTTTAGATTGGAAAATTGTAAATGTAACTCTGCTATTTAAGAAAGGTGTGAGAGAGAAACCAGGAAATTATAGACCTGTTAGTCTAACATCTGTTGTGGGAACGTTATTGGAATCTATAATTAAGGACAGAGTGTCTGAGTACTTAGGGAAATTTGAGCTGATTAGAGAGAGCCAACATGGATTTGTAAAGGGTAGGTCATGTCTAACAAACCTAATTGAATTTTTTGAGGAAGTAACTAAAGTAGTAGACGCAGGGGAATGTCTAAAGATGTAGTTTATATGGACTTCCAGAAAGCATTTGATAAGGTTCCACATAAGAGACTGTTAGCTAAAATTAAAGTTCATGGAATTGAAGGCAAATTATTGACCTGGTTAGGAGATTGGTTAGGCGGTAGAAGACAGAGAGTAGGGATAATGGGTATGTACTCAAATTGGAAGGAAGTGACTAGTGGTGTCCCACAAGGATCTGTGCTGGGCCACAACTATTCACTATTTATTAAAGACTTAGATAACACAATAGAGAGCCATATATCCAAGTTTGCTAATGATACAAAGATTGGTGGCATTGTAAGTAGTGTAGATGGAAGCATAAAATTACAAAGAGACATTGATAGATTAAGTGAGTGAGCAAAACTGTGGCATATGGATTTCAACACAGGTAAGTGTGAGGTCGTCCATTATGGACCAAAAAAGGATCGATCCGAGTATTTTATAAATGATGAAAAGCTAGGAACAGTGGAGGTCCAAAGAGATTTAGGGGTCCATGTACACAGATCACTAAAATGTAGTGGTCAGGCATAAAAAATAATCAAAAAGGCCTTTATATCTGGAGAGCTGGAGAGCTGGAATATAAAGGGGAGAAAGTTTTGCTGCAGCTACACAAAGCCCTGGTTAGACCACATCTGGAGTACTGTGTACAGTTCTGGACTGCACCTTAGAAAGGATACATTGGCTTTGGAAGGAGTGCAGTGCAGATTCACCAGGGCTCCAAGGGTTAGATTATGAGGAGAAGTTACATAAACTAGACTTGTATTCCCTGGAATATAGAAGGTTAAGGGTTGATTTGATTGTGGTTTTTAGGATTTTGAAAGGACTTGATAGGGTAGAGAGAGAGAAACTTTTTCCGCTGGTGGGGGAGTCTAGGACAAGGGGACATAACCTTAAAATCAGAGCCAGGCCATTCAGGAGAGAAGTTATGAAACATTTCTTCACGCAAAGGGTGGTGGAAGTGTGGAACTCTCTCCAGTAGATGATAGATCAATTAATAATTTAAAATCTGAGATCAATATATTTTTGCTAGCCACGGGTAATAAGGGACATGGAGCCAAGGCGGGTGGATGGAGTTAGGATACAGATCAGCTAAGATCTCATTATATAAAGGAACAGGCTCGAGGGGCTGAATGGCCTACTCCTGTTCCTATGTTCCTATGTTCCTAAAAGCAGAGAAGTTACGTTACACAGAATTACATAGAATGTACAGCACAGAAACAGGCCATTCGGCCCCACGGGTCTATACCAGCATTTATTCTCCACACGAGCCTCCTCCCTCCCCTCTTCATCTCACCCTATCAACATATCCTTCTATTCCTTTCTCCCTCATGTATTTATCTAACTTCCCCTTAAATGCATAAATGTATTGAATCTTATTTAGACTACATTTAGAGTACTGCCCACAGTTCTGGTCTCCATATTATAAATAGGATATGGAGGCACTAGAGAAGGTGCAAAAAAGATTTACAAGGATGATACCAGAACTGAGAGGTTTACCTATCAGGAAAGATTGAACAGGCTGGGGCTCTTTTCTCTAGAAAGGAGAACACTGAGGGGTGACCTGATAGAGGTCTTTAAGATTATGAAAGGGTTTGATAGGGTAGATGTAGAGAAAATGTTTCCACTTGTGGGAGAGACCAAAACGAGAGGTCATAAATATAAGATAGGAATATAGTAACAGGAGAAGGCCATTCAGCCCCTCGAGCCTGTTCTGCCATTCAATTAGACCAAGGCTGATCTGTATCTTAACTCTATCTACCCACCTTAGATGGATACTAATAAATCCAATAAGGAATTCAGGAGAAACTTCTTTATCCAGGGAGTGCAATTAAGGGGAAGCTAGATAAATACGTGAGGGAGAAAGGAATAGAAGGGTATGTTGATAGGGTGAGATGAGGTAGGGTGGGAGGAGGCTCATGTGGAGCATAAACACCAGCATAGACCAGTTGGGCCGAATGGCCTGTTTCTGTGCTGTACATTCTATGTAATCCTATGTAATACTGGCGAACCTGTTACATTCAGAGCAATGAACGAGGTGTATAAATAGCACGTGAGCTCCACCTGGTGGGTATGTCAAGAACAGCCACACTGATGTTGCAGTGCAGGTCCACTGTAAGAAGGGTGTGATAGTGTAGTGGTTATGGCACTAGACTGGCAACTAGAGGTTGTGAGTTCAAATCACGACAAATTGAATTCAATAATCTAATGATTGTGGGCTGCTGGATCATTGTAAAAACCCAAATGGTCCTTCAGGGAAGGGAACTCTGCCGCCAATACTCAGTCTGGGCCGACATGACTCCAGTCCCACACGATGTGGTTGACTCTTTATGCCCTCAGGGTAACAAGGATGGGCAGTAAACAATGTCCAATTTCTGCACCAAACCCTTAACTGAGTCAATTTGGAGACAGGCCTCTCCATCTCCAAGACCGCCTACTTCCACCTCCATAACATCGTCCGTCTCCGCCCCTGCCTCAGCCCATTTGCTGCTGAAAACCCTCATCCGTGCTTTTGTTACCTCTAGACTCAACTATTCCAATGCTCTCCTGGCCGGCCTCCCATCTTCCACCCTCTGTAAACTTGAGTTCATCCAAAGCTCTGCTGCCCGTATCTTAATTCGCACCAAGTCCCGTTCTCCCATCACCGCTGTGCTCGCTGATCTACATTGGCTCCGGGTCTGGGAACGCCTCGATTTTAAAATTCTCATCCTTGTGTTTAAATAGCCTTTTCTGTCCTTACCTCTGGAACCTCCCCAAACCCTCCTCCCTTCGCCCCACCATTGGCGGCCGTGCCTTCAGCTGCCTAGGCATCATGTTCTGGAATTCCCTCCCTATACAACTCTACTTCTCCAGCTCCCTCTCCTCCTTTCCGACTCTTCTTAAAACCCACCTCTGACCAAGCTTTTGATCGCCCCTCCTAATGTCTCCTTCTTTGTCCGGGCTCCCATTTTATTCCCCCTACGTCTCTGTGAAGTACCTTGAGATGTTATCGATGTCAAATAGAATTGAAGGCCATTGGTGTTGTCAGATGCAGAGCTCCAGGGATAAAGCAACAGAAAGTGACTAGTACAAAGCTCTGGTCTGCCTTCATGTTGGGTGTGCTGTATAGCTCTGGGCATCGTACCATGAGAAGGGGGAGGAAAAACATCCTGACTTTGGAGAAGTAAAGAAAGAAAGAACTTGCATTGATATAGCACCCCGTCATGCCCTAAGAACACTCCAGGGCTTACTTTTGAAGCGAAGTCACTGTTGTAATGTAGCTCATTGAGCACAGCAAGATCTCACAAACTGCGAGTGAGATAAATGACCAATTAATCTGTATTTTCTTATTTGGTGGCATTGGTTGAGGAGAGAATGTTGGCCAGGACACTGAGAGACCCCCCTGCTCTTCTTCAAATAGCACCCTGTTCTATGTGCACCTGAGAAGGCAGGGGCCACAGTTTACAGCAGGGAGGCAATGTTAGATTTATAAAGAGCATTGGTCAGACTTGGAGAACTGTGTGCAGTTCGGGTCTCCATACCACAAAAAAGGATATAGAAGGACTGGAGAAAACGCAGAAAAGATTTACGAGAATGTTACCAGAATTGAGAAGATGCAACAATCAGGGAAGACTGAGCAGGCTGGAAAAGGGAAGACTGAGAGGTGTCCTGATAGAGGTCTTTAAAATTACGAAGGAGTTCGATAGGGAAGACGTAGAGAAGATGTATCCCACTTGTGGGTGAGTCCCGAACAAAGAGGTGTAAATTTAAGATAGTCACTAATAAATCCAATAAAGAAATTAGGAGGGATTTCTTTACACAGCGAGTGGTGAGAATGTGGAACTCGCTGTCACATGGAGTGGTAGATGCAGATAGCATCGATGGATTTAAGGGGAGGCTTGATGCATACATGAGGGAGAAGGGAGTACAGGGATTCTGGGACAGGATGGGAAGAGATAATTAGAGTGGGAGGAGGCTTGTGTGGAGTATAAACACCAGCATGGACCAGTTGGGCCGAACGGCCTGTTTCTGTTTTGTAGATTCTATGTAATTCTGTGTCTCATTTGGAAGATGGCACATCCATCAGTAAAGCATCTCCCTCAGTACTGCTCTGAAATGCCAGCCGAGATTATGTCCTCGAGTCCTGCTACAAACAAGGGCAACTAAGTTGCTGAGTAGAACTGGGCACTAGGGGTGTGAGGAAAGGCCAAGGCTGTTCGGTGTTTGAATTTGGGGAAAGAGGGCTTAGAGGAAATCTTTGAGGGAACAAGCAAACTGGATCCCAGAAAGATGTTCAATATTAACACAAGCTCAAGGACAATGGGATTCAATCTCAGATCAGAAAAGGTGAATACACAGTTAAAATCTAACTTGCTGCATGTAGAGGGTGAATATGTGGAGCTAGTGGAAAAGGAGGGTGTTGTAAATTTCAAGGGGTGGATGGATACATTTTTGGCAGATTGAAAGATTAGAGCCGTGGCTCAGTGGATAGCACTATTGCTTGCTGAGTCAGAAGGTAATGGGTTCAAGTCCCACTCCAGAAACTTGAGTACAAAATCTAGGCTGTCACTCCAGTGCAGTACTGAGGGAGTGCTGCAGTGTTGAAGGTACCATCTTTCAGCTGAGATGTTAAACTAAGGCCAGAAACACAAGAGATCCCATTGCACTATTCAAAGAATGAGCTGTGGTGTTCCCCCCCAGTTCCCTGGTCAATATTTATCCATCAACCAATGCCACTAAAAATAGATTATCTGGTCAAAAAAGTAAAAGTCCAAGGGAAAGTGGCTAGTTTGGATCCAAAATTGGCTCAGTGGTCAATAGGTGTTTCTGCAACTGGAAGGCTGTTTCCAGTTGGATTCTGCAAGGCTCAGTACTGGGTCCCTTGCTTTTTGTGGTATATATTAATGATTTGGACTTGAATGTGGGGGGCTTGATCAAGAAGTTTGCAGATGATACAAAAATTGGCCGTGTGATTGATAGTGAGGAGGAAAGCTGTAGACTGCAGGAAGATATCAATGGACTGGTCAGGTGGGCAGAGAAGTGGCAAATGGAATTCAATCTGGAGAAGTGTGAGGTAATGCATTTGGGGAGGGCAATCAAGGCAAGGGAATACACAATAAATGGGAGGATACTGAAAGGTTAGAGGAAGAGAGGGACCTTGGAGTGCATGTCCACAGATCCCTGAAGGTAGCAGGACAGGTAGATAAGGTGGTTAAAAAGGCATACGGGATACTTTCCTTTATTAGTCGAGGCACAGGATATAAGAGCAGGGAGGTTATGCTAGAACTGTATGAAACACTAGTTAGGCCACAGCTTGAGTACTGTGTACAGTTCTGGTCACCACATTATAGGAAAGATGTGATTGCACTAGAGAGGGTGCAGAGGAGATTTATGAGGATGTTGCCAGGACTGGAGAATTTTAGCTATGAGGAAAGATTGGATAGGCTGGGGTTGTTTTCTTTGGAACAGAGGAGGCTGAGGGGAGATTTAATTGAGGTGAATAAAATGATGACGGGACTAGAGAGACTGGATAGGAAGGACCTGTTTCCCTTGGCAGAGGGGTCAGTGACCAGGGGGCTTAGATTTAAAGTAATTGGTTGAAGGATTAGAATGGAGCTGAGGAGATATTTTTTCACCCAGAGGGTGGTGGGGGTCTGGAACTCACTGCCTGAAAGGGTGGTAGAGGCAGAAACCCTCAACTCATTTAAAAAGTACTTGGATGTGTGTTTGAAGTGCCGTAACCTACAGGGCTACGGACCAAGTGCTAGAATGTGGGATTAAGCTGGATAGCTCTTTTTCGGCCGGCACGGACACGATGGGCCGAATGGCCCCCTTCTGTGCCGTAACTTTCCATGATTCTATGATCACATTGCTGTTTGTGAGATCTTGCTTGGCTGCTGCCTTTCCCTACATTACAACAATGACTACACTTCGAAAGTCCTTCAACGGCTGTAAAGTGCTTTGGGATGTCCTGAGGTTGTGAAAGGCGCTATAAAAATGCAAATCCTTTCTTTGTTTTATGAGAGGTAAAGTGGGAAGTCTATGAGCGATGAATGAAGATGGTCACCTCTGGTCTTGTGCAGTCTCTGATTCCAAAGGAAATGGGGACGTTTGGGGCAGGGAGGAAGGGTATTAATTTATGTGCATTTTGTGATGGGTAACCAAGGTCTCCTGGAGTCTTGCTTGATTAAGTTAGCGAGTCAAGGAGGAATTTGCCAGAGCTTTTCTTGACAGGGATTTTCTCTTTGTATTGTGGTCGCTCCGAAGAATTAGCATCACTAGCGAGTGGAGACCTGGGGTGGAGGGGGTTTCACTGTCGAGTGGATAATAAGCATTATTGAGGCTGGGGCTCCTTTTTTTTTTGTATATATGTAACCAGAAAAGAGTTTTGGTGTCAACAGTGAAATTGCATGGGACGGCCTGGTAAGTGCAGTTCCGTTATCTCCTGCTAGGTGTCCCCGTTGGCCGAGTTGAGGAAAGCCTCGTCCTTCCAATCTCTTCACTCCCAGAAGAAGAAGCAGCGTTGCAGCTCGTACCTGGTAGGGGAGACGGCAGAGACGGGCTCGGGAGGCAGGTAGGTCGGTGATGGCAGTCAGGGCAGTGGGGGTGGAGGGCGGATGGGCTGAAGTAGGACCCTTACAGGGACCCAAAGCCCACCAGAGGCACAAGTGAAGTGCCATTGGCTCTGCGGTCCGATTCTGGCTGGGCTTGGGTACTGAGCTCCAATGACATCTCGGGTCAGTCGGTCAGTCCCCTGAAAGTCTATGACCGGAATGATAGGGTCGTGAGCACGACTTTTAGGAACATTAGGAACAGGAGGAGGCCATTCAGCCCCTCGAGCCTGTACCGCCATTCAGTTAGATCATGGTTGATCTGTATCTTAACTCCATTTACCTGCCTTTGCTCCATATCCCTCAATACCCTCACCCAACAAAAATCTATCCATCTCAGTTTTGAAATTTTCAATTGACCCCCAGCCTCAACAGCTTTCTGGGGGAGAGAGTTCCAGATTCCCACTCCCCTTTGTGTGAAGAAGTGCTTCCTGACATCACCCCTGAACGGCCGAGCTCTAATTTTAAGGTCTGGGCTCCCCCACCAGAGGAAATAGTTTCTCCGTATCCACCCTGTCAAATCCTTTAATCATTTGAATCACTTGCTGTGCCCGTAATGTAATCGCTACAGCCGCCACCATCTTGCATAGGGGTCCTTTGGATGGGTGCCCGGAGTGCCTGCCTGTATCAGGCGAGAGGTGAGTCGTAACACGCCGTGCGCTCCGCCCGTCTGTACCGGCGTTGAGTGACCGTGACCTACGGTCCTTAAAGGGACTGCTCAGAAACCGCCAACTTTTATTTTTGTGAGTCCAGGAGGATCTCCACCTGAGCTCCGGGGTTTACATTTCGCAGTATATTTCCCTGGAGGAATTTTCTTTGATCTTTTTTACTTGATATTTACTTGGAGCAGGATATTTCCCTGAGGGATATTTTCCTGGGAAATTTCCCTGAGGTATATTTCCCAGTTGTGTATGTCCCTGAGGTACATATTAACTGGGGGTACATTTCCTTGGCATATATCTAGCTGGAGTATATTCAAGCTCCGTTAGACTGAGACTTCAGTGCCTTCATTGCCTTCCTCCTCCGAGTGCTCCATGGTGATGGTGTCAGCCGTCACTCAGTGGATAGCGAGTTTGCCTCTGAGTCAGAAAGGTATGAGTTCAAAGTCCCACTCCAGAGCCCTGAGTGCATAATCCAGGCTGACACTCCCAGTGCAGTACTGAGGGAGAGCTGCACTGTCGGAGGGTCGGCACTGAGGGAGTGCTGCACTGTCCAGGGTCAGTACTGAGGGAGCGCTGCACTGTCCAGGGTCAGTACTGAGGGAGCGCTGCACTGTCCAGGGTCAGTACTGAGGGAGCGCTGCACTGTCAGGGGGGCAGTACTGAGGGAGCGCTGCACTGTCGGAGGGTCAGGACTGAGGGAGCGCTGCACTGTCGGAGGGTCAGTACTGAGGGAGTGCTGCACTGTCAGGGGGGCAGTACTGAGGGAGCACTGCACTGTCGGAGGGTCAGTACTGAGGGAGTGCTGCACTGTCGGAGGGTCAGTACTGAGGGAGCGCTGCACTGTCGGAGGGTCAGTACTGAGGGTGTGCTGCACTGTCGGAGGGTCAGTACTGAGGGAGTGCTGCACTGTCAGGGGGGCAGTACTGAGGGAGCGCTGCACTGTCGGGGGGTCAGTACTGAGGGAGTGCTGCACTGTCAGGGGGGCAGTACTGAGGGAGTGCTGCACTGTCAGAGGGTCAGTACTGAGGGAGTGCTGCACTGTCAGGGGGGCAGTACTGAGGGAGTGCTGCACTGTCAGGGGGGTCAGTACTGAGGGAGCGCCGCACTGTCGGAGGGTCAGTACTGAGGGAGTGCTGCACTGTCAGGGGGGTCAGTACTGAGGGAGCGCCGCACTGTCGGAGGGTCAGTACTGAGGGAGTGCTGCACTGTCAGGGGGGTCAGTACTGAGGGAGCGCCGCACTGTCGGAGGGTCAGTACTGAGGGAGTGCTGCACTGTCGGAGGGTCAGTACTGAGGGAGCGCCGCACTGTCGGAGGGTCAGTACTGAGGGAGCACTGCACTGTCAGGGGGGCAGTACTGAGGGAGTGCTGCACAGTCGGAGGGTCAGTACTGAGGGAGCACTGCACTGTCGGAGGGTCAGTACTGAGGGAGCACTGCACTGTCGGAGGCGCTGCCTTTCAGAGACATTAAACTGAGGCCCCCTTCGGTGTCCTGGCCAATATTTATCCCACAACCAACATCACTAAAAAAACAGATTATCTGGTCATTATCACAATGCTGTTTGTGGGATCTTGCCTCCACATAAAGATTGGAGGAGCCCCCAGCTGCTGTCTGTGAGGCTGGGTACAGGACTCTGGTAAAATCAGCACCCAGCTGACACTCTCAGAAAGTCCCTTTATTTAATGAAAGGCAGGAGCAGCCCAGCCCTGATCAGCTCACAATGACTATTCACTTTAATAACTTCTCCTATAGTAGGAAACACGGCAGCCCATTTTGCACACAGCAAGATCCCACAAACAGCAATATGATAACGACCAGATAATTTTTTAGTGATGTTGGTTGAGGGATAAATATTGGCCAGGACGCCTGGGAGAACTCCCCTGCTCTTCAAATAGTGGCCGTGGGATCTTTTACATCCACCTGAAGAGGGCAGATGGGGCCTCGGTTTAACATCTCATCTCAGCACTGGGAGTGTCAGCCTGGATTATGTGATCGAGTCGTGGAGTGGGGACTGAACCCACGACCTTCTGACTCAGAGGCGAGAGTGATACCCACTGAGCCAAACCTGAGCAGTAAGGATTTACGTTTTCTGACTTTCTGTCGATTTTTTGCCCAGTGACTGCTGTTAACATCACTGGGGAATTGGATAAGGGGCAGTCGCTCGTCTGACAGTTCCTCCCCGTTGTCCCCTTGGAATTCCAGCGGCAGGGTTGAGGCGTGAGAGAAACTGTGGTAGAGTGAGCTCGCGTCCTCCATCCACGTGACTGCGGGAATGCTCTAAGAGCACCTGTGTGTGGGTCTGTCTCACAACAAGAGAGTGTTTAGTCGGGACTATCGTCTTGGGGAAATGGAGGTTTGCGCAGTTGCGTCGTGATGTGTAAGTTCTGTACAACATTCTTTCTTTCATTGTTGGCAGTGAGTCCAAGCCTTTTGGCCGTAGGCCCATGAGATCCCTCAGCGTGGAAGACATAGGGTGCCCCAATCAGCCCAGGGTTATTGGTCGTGTAAGTCAGACATTCCCTGATGCCAGCTTCATGCTTGAACTGTCCAAGCCGGCCCATGGACCTTTTGGGTTCTTCATCTCCCGACAGAGTGGCAAATCTTGCGGAGGTGAGTACTGGATCAGGAGTTTAGTCTCGGTTAATGATCTAAGGGTTTATTTCGGCTTTCACCATAGAATCATAGAAAATTTACGGCACAGGAGGAGGCCATTCGGCCCATCGTGTCTGCGCTGGCCGAAAATGAGCCACCCAGTCTAATCCCACTTTCCAGCACTTGGTCCGTAGCCCTGCAGGTTACGGCTCTTCAGCCCCTCAAGCCTGTTCCGTCATTCAATTAGAACATGCGTAAATGGGGTTTCCGTATCTCTTCCAGCGAAGTTTACAGTTCTGAGAACATTCCGAGGAAATTTCGGGTAAAAGTCTGCCCCCGCTAACATCCCGCTCCCCCCCACCCGCCACCATTGTTCTGGTTATTTTATGTCTTCTCTCTCAGGTCGCCTTGTAACACATACTATTCCCAACCTAGAGAAGGACCTCCTCCCAGAATCTCTCAGCTTTTTGGCTCGTGATATGATTCTGGCCTCTCCCCCCACCCACCACCACCACCCCCCACCTTTTATGGGAAGTACCTCTTCTGATTGACCTGGCTGAGATCAGGACCTTGCTTTGAGGGGAATCAAGGTCTAAAATCCACAGCCTGACACTTCTTGAAGTGGGCATGTCCCAACGCCAAGCTATGGGCCTCATTGCGCCCTGGGATACCTGCCTATCCTGCCTTTAAAGAACTGAGTACCAAGTCTACATTCTAAAGCTGTGCGGAATCCATGCTCATCATATCAAACATAACACAGTTCGTAACATGCAACCTTACCCTTGTGCTAACTGACACAGATCTGTCAAGGCAGATAGGGGGAGTATGTACACAGTCAGTTACAAACAATAAAAGACTTGCATTTATATAGCACCTTTCACGACCTCAGGACATCCCAAAGTGCTTTACAGCCAGTGAAGTACTTTTGAAGTGTAATCACTGTTGTAATGTAGCAAATGCGGCAGCCAATTTGTGCACAGCAAGATCCCACCAACAACAATGAGATAAATAACCAGATAATCTGTTTTAGTGATGTTGGTTGAGGGATAAATTTGGCCAGGACACCAAGGAGAACTCCCCTGTTCTTCTTTGAATAGTGGCCGTGGGATTTTTTACACCCACCTGAGAGGGCAGATGAGGCCTCGGTTTAACGTCTCATAAACTTCATACAACAATTGGATATACTCACCACTCTTAGAACTTGGTGGAAATATTCCTTGCATTTAAACATTCAAAGTTCTCCTTGTGCTTCAATTGCTCACGTGTCCTATTGAACTGGGAAAGCTGGTACTTCAACTCAGCTCAGGGACAATGGTGCTGCCTGCAGTGGAGCACAGAGTTATATTGGCATTGGAATTCGTGTTTGACTATGTGGCCCTGAATGAGGAGACATGGAATACAGGCAAGGAACCGTGACGGGAGGGGAGGAACTTGAATGGTCCAAATCAACCTGCATCTGTCCAGATCTTTGTGAGGCCTTTTGCTACAATGACCATTTAATGACGTCTAACCACTTCCCCATGACATTCAACGGCATTATCATCACCGCATCCTCCACCACCAACATCCTGGGGGTCACCATTGACCAGAAACTCAACTGAACCACCACATAAATACTGTGGCGACAAGAGCAGATCAGAGGATGGGTATTCTGCGGCGAGTGACTCACCTTCTGACTCCCCAAAGCCTTTCCACCATCAACAAGGCACAAGTCAGGAGTGTGATGAATACTCTCCACTTGCCTGGATGAGTACCGCTCCAACAACACTCAAGAAGCTCGACACCATCCAGGACAAAGCAGCCCGCTTGACTGGAACCCCATCCACCACCCTAAACATTCACTCCCTTCACCATCGGCGCACCGTGGCTGCAGTGTGTACCATCCACAGGATGCACTGCAGCAACTCGCCAAAGCTTCTTCAACAGCACCTCCCAAACCCGCGACCTCTACCACCTAGAAGGACAAGGGCAGCAGGCACATGGGAACAACACCACCTGCACGTTCCCCTCCAAGTCACACACCATCCCGACTTGGAAATATATCGCCGTTCCTTCATCGTCGCTGGGTCAAAATCCTGGAACTCCCTTCCTAACAGCACTGTGGGAGAACCTTCACCACACGGACTGCAGCGGTTCAAGAAGGCGGCTCACCACCACCTTCTCAAGGGCAATTAGGGATGGGCAATAAATGCCGGCCTCGCCAGCGACGCCCACAGCCCGAGAATGTATATAATATTTGAACTTATATACCTCACATAGAAACATCTCAAGGGGCTCACCACAATCAATTTATTTTTAAGTGAAGTCACTGTGGTGATGTAGGCAAATGTGTCACCAGCAACACTCCACAAACAGTACTGAGGCTAATGACCAGTTAAACTAGTTTTGGTGGTCTTAGTTGGGGGAGAAATGTTGGCCATGACACTGGAGATCTCCTTGCTCTTCTCCCAGTAATGTCGTTGGATCGTTTGTGTCCCTCAAATCCAGCCGACGGACTACGCCATGCTACAGGTGAAGCCACTGTTGAGTTTGCTGTGTTCAGTCAGCAGAAATACCCGATTGAAAATTATTTTCTTTCCCTTCCGGTTTCCTCCCTTCTGTTCCCAAAGGCGCTCGCTTATGCTGAACTCCACAAGGTGCCCTTTACTACCAGGTGCCTCATAGGAACAGGAGGAGGCCATTCATCCCCTCGAGCCTATTCCGCCATTCAATCGGATTGTGACTGATCTGTATCTTAACTCCATCTACCTGCCTTGCTTCCATCTCCCCTGATACCCTTCCCAACAAAAATCTATCAATCTCAGATTTGAAATTTTCAATTGACCCCCAGTCTCAACAGCTCTTTGGGGGAGTGTATGGTGTGTGGAAAAATAAGACTTAAAAGTGTGCAACTCCCCCAATGCCCAGTTGGTAAAGGGAATGTGTAACTGAGCCACAAGACCAGAAGGATCCTGTGTTTGATTCCCAGTCTATGGTGAACAAGTTGATCTTAGCCAGGAATGTTGTTGGAGCCTACATTGGCCACACCGCCCCTGGGCTAGGAAGGGAAAAATTAGCCAGCGTATCCACTCCTGAGAGCTATCCAATGACCTCCCCCTATCGTGGACTCTACCCACCCATTTAATCTCCCTCCACACACCATGTACACTCTCCCCTATCATGGACTCTCCCCACCCATTTAATCTCCCTCCACACACCATGTACACTCTCCCCTATCATGGACTCTACCCACCCATTTAATCTCCCTCCACACACCATGTACACTCTCCCCTATCATGGACTCTCCCCACCCATTTAATCTCCCTCCACACACCATGTACACTCTCCCCTATCATGGACTCTACCCACCCATTTAATCTCCCTCCACGCACCATGTACACTCTCCCCTATCATGGACTCTACCCACCCATTTAATCTCCCTCCACACTCCAAGTACACTCTCCCCTATCATGGACTCTACCCACCCATTTAATCTCCCTCCACACACCATGTACACTCTCCCCTATCATGGACTCTACCCACCCATTTAATCTCCCTCCACACCCCATGTACACTCTCCCCTATCATGGACTCTCCCCACCCATTTAATCTCCCTCCACACCCCATGTACACTCTCCCCTATCATGGACTCTACCCACCCATTTAATCTCCCTCCACACACCATGTACACTCTCCCCTATCATGGACTCTACCCACCCATTTAATCTCCCTCCACACACCATGTACACTCTCCCCTATCATGGACTCTACCCACCCATTTAATCTCCCTCCACACCCCATGTACACTCTCCCCTATCATGGACTCTACCCACCCATTTAATCTCCCTCCACACACCATGTACACTCTCCCCTATCATGGACTCTACCCACCCATTTAATCTCCCTCCACACACCATGTACACTCTCCCCTATCATGAACTCTAGACTAACCATTTAATTTTCATCTGGGTGTCCGTGATTATCTATCTACCTTTACATCTAAAGCCATTCATTATTGACTGGTTGCCTCCCATAGTGTGAAATTGTAATACACCCAGGAATTCAGGCACCATATTCCATTTGGTATTAGCGATCGGTACTTTTCCTTATAACCCTTAAATTCAGCTCCCAACCAGATTTTCATCAGGCTCTTATTGAATTGATCTCGTAGTTCAATCCAGTCATCAATCTCCATTGCAGATACGTTTACCATGACACAGGCAAGCAGGAGCATTCCAAACTCTAGTATGAGGCACAGATGGACTAACTGTTTTTACAAAGTTAACTTGTGTTTTGTTTCTTTTGCCTTTAGGTATATTTATTCACCAAATGGCAGACAGGAACGCTGAGAAACTCTACGCTGGATTGCTGGAACTGGGGGATGAAATTCTGGAGGTAAACGGGAAACGTGTTGATGGTCTCAGCTTCAATGAGGTCAGCAGTATGATGTTACAGGGCAGCACGGTGTCCATTAGGGTCAGAAGACATAATAGCACCACGCGGCAACAGGAAGGCTAACGGCCGTTACCCACCGGCCCGTGAATCGGGTTCACAGACACTGCCAGCTGTTCGTTCAAAGTACTTTCAGTGTTTACGACTCGCAGACTCACAAGTGTACAAGAGCTCCTCGGACCAGACTGGGCATTGTGGTGTTCTAGATCCGATATTTATGTGCATTAAATCACATGCCCAGGACGTGGGCACAGGACAGTAACAGTTGCCTGTCTTGGTGGCCTATCAAAGGCGAGGTCATTGGGTGGTATCAATGCTGAGTGTCCTTGTCACGTATGACTTTGTTTGTCAACCAAACTCCATCTGCGACCCGGTCGCCGTGGTACTGAGTTGTAAAACCTCCATTCACGCAGGTAGCTGAAGTGACTCCCTTCCTGAACATCTGCCTGATTGGACACAGTTCTGAGTTGACGGTTCTGATTGTTGGACACCTTTCTCTGATTCTGTAGAAATTGGGCTTTTTCTGGCCCTTTTATTTACCAAGCAAACCTCCTGTTATTCCCTGGCACAGGAGATTGGCACTTGTCGGAAGCGTAGATGGTTGAATATGGGGAGTTTCATGAAGCAATATGCTGAGAGTCTCAAACGCAGCACGGACCGGGATTGTCATTTCCTCACGAACTGCGTGAAACTCGGCACCAACTACCAAACTAATTGGGGGTTTACAGCCGGACCGAAGTATCGGGCTCCCACCCGGTCAGTAAGGGTCGTTGAGTTGCTGTCGAGCCGTCGCTGTGCCACCCTTTTGAAAATGATGATAAAATCGGAGTTCCTCACACTCTCATCTTCGAACCTTGCTCCTTGACACCAACAACAGCTGCAGTTGGAGAGGTTTCATTAACTGAACTGCCTCACCTGTGTTTCCTTCACAATAATGTTTTATGAAATTTCATCACGGAAGCATTACTCCTGGAATAAAATCACTATTTATTTAACGGCACAGGCGACAGCCTCTTATTTAAAGAAAGGAAAGAAAAACTTGCATTTATACAGTGCCTATCACAACCTCAGGACTTCCAAAGGTGTAGCCACTGTTGTAATGTAGGGAGATTTACACAAACCCTAATCAGTGCTGGTCTTTTTCCTTCATTCCCCCTTTCAGTTTTCTCCCCTAGTAACATGGAGTTCCATGGACAAAAATTATATTGCTTAACTGAACCCTGAATTGGACCTTTCTGAAAGGCTTCAAACCTATTACTGGTATTTCCAAGCACTCTTGGTACATGTAGATGATTTGGACTCGGGCGTAGGAAGCACGATATCCAAATTTGTTGACAAGACAAAAGTAGAAGGTTTGAGAAGCAAGGTGGAGGACTGTAGAAGATTTGAGGAGGACATAGACACCTTAGGAATTGAGCAGACAGGTGGCAGGTGCAGTTTAATGTGGAGAAGGGCGAGGTCATGCATTTTGGGAAGAAAAGCAAGGAACAGGATTAGAAAACCAATGAAGGGAGTGGACGAAGAGAGTAAACCTTGAGGTTCAAACATCGTAAATCTTCGACAGTGCGAGTGCAGATAGATAAAGTCATAAAAAAAGGCTAATAGTGTTTTGGGTTTTATAAGTTGGGCCATTGAGTACAAGAGAGTGAAACTGGGTTTGGGCAGTAGTGCAAAACTGGTGAAAGTGAAATGGCAGACCATTTTACACACCACCCAATTTACTTGTCTATTGAAGTCAACGGAAAAGAAAATTGATGGGGTGTAAAATGGGTTGCCAATTTTGCCCCCCAAGTGTAAAGGGGTAATGGTAAATTTGTGAAAGGATGTGGTTAGGCCAGGGTTAGAGTACTGTGCACAGATTCGAATGTTCCATTATAGAAGGGACATCAAAACCATAGTGAGCGCATAGCGTAGATTCACCAGGATGGTGCCAAGGATGGGAAACTATTGATAGAAGGAGAGACTTGAGATACTGGAACTATTGTTCCCACTGGCAGGAGGGTCAGTAACCAGAGGACACAGATTTAAGATCATCGGCAAAAAAGCCAGGCAGGAGATGTGGAGAAATGTTTTTACACCGCGAGTGGAATGGATGGTGGAAGCAGATTCAGTAGTAACTTTCAAAAGGGAGTTGGATAAATACTGGAAAAGGAAAAATTTGCAGGGCTAATGGGGAAAGATCAGGGAAGTAGGACTAATTGGATAGCTCTTTCAAAGAGGCGGCACATGCACGATGGGCCGAAAGGCCTCCTTCTGTGCTGTATGATTCTATACTTCCACTGGAGCAGAGAAGGCTGAGGAGATTTAATCGAGGTTTTTAAGGATTTTAGTCGAGTGAATAGGGAAAGACTATTTCCTCTGGTTGGGGAAGTCAGTGATGAGGTGGGTGCTTCCATTTAAAACTGTCGCTAGCAGAGTGGGGAGAGCGGTTAGGAGACATTTCTTCCCACAGATGTTTGTTGGAGCATGGAGTGGTTGAAGGAGAAACCATTGCATTTGTTAAGGGATGGGTAGATAAACATTTGAAGCGGACGATACAGGGCTGCGGGGAGAGCGCGGGGCAGTGGGATTAGTTCTGTAGTAAAGAGCCAACACAGCAGACACGACGGGAGGGTGGGGTTGCCAACCCTCCAGGATTGACCTGGAGTCTCCAGGAATTGAAAATTAATCTCCTGCTGCGAGCAAAAACCCGGGAGAAAAATCACAGGGTCGTTAAATAAAACTGTGGGTTTTTTAAATTTTCTTCGAACGCTTTTTATTTATTAGTTATAAAAATATTGGAGATGGGGCAAAAAGGCTGTTTCATTAACAGTCAAGATTAATCCAATTGGGTAACCAAGAGTCCGTTCCCTTTCCAATTGGCCGTGGGAAGGCAGTGGGCCTGGAGGACGGACTAATGGCGGGAATGTGGGGGTGGGGGGCGCGGTTGAAGGCAGGAAGTCACGTGATGAAACCTCCAGGTATTCACCCAACTGCAGATGGCAACCCCACGAGGGAAGGGGGTTATACTTTTCTGTAGCTTTATCTCCGAGCTCAGCTCGCTGTGAACACGGCTTCCTGCTGGAAGTATGGAATCATGGAGTCCCCTCATAGAGCCAGAGCTGTTTGTTGGTACAATAGTCACTCGCGTCACAGGGTGCCGTTGCTGTACAGTAGCGCCGTCTACACTTGGCCTGCTTTGGGTCAGTGCAGGAAGACTGTGCTTGCAGTTAACACACGTGCATTTTCACATCAGCTGCCAGCCTCCGCTGGTGTTACTCTGCGCCCCAATTTACCAGTTGCAGCCAAATCTCACAGCAATAGTTGGCAGTGACTGATTAAGTGGAGGTATCAGCACAGCGAGGAGAGGTTAATAGCAGAAGCCTGTTCATGTCTATAAATTGCATAGAATGTACAGCACAGAAACAGGCCATTTGGCCCAAGAGGTCTATTCTGGTGTTTGTGCTCCACACGAGCCTTCTATTCCTTTCTCCCTCATGTGATTATCGAGCGTCCCCTTAAATGCATCTACGCCATTCGCCTCAACTGCACCTTGTGGTAGTGAGTTTCACATTCTCTGAGTAAAGAAGTTTCTCCTGAATTCCTTATTGGATTTATCGGTGACTATCTTATATTTATGGCCCCGAGTTCTGGTCTGTCCCACAAGTGGGAACATTTTCTCTACGTCTATTCTATCAAAACCCTGCATAATTTGAAAGACCTCTATCAGGTCACCAATAAATGGACCACTTCCTCATACTTATTCAGCTAATTGGTTATTTAATGGACCCCTTTGTATTGGGGAGTTTTTGTTCCCAAGTGTTGAGAAGTTTCTAGAATTCCCAAAACAACCTGGGCTGAAGACTTTGTTGAAATTCCCCTCCATTGGCCACTGAGGTAATTTCATACAACACAAGAGCCATACGGCCATAGGAGCAGGATTAGGCCATTCAGCCCCTCGAGCCTGTTCCACCATTCAATTAGATCATGGCTGATCTGTATCTTAACTCCACCTACCCGCCTTGGTTCCGTAACCCTTAATACCCCTGCCTAACAAAAATCTATCAATCTCAGTTTGTGTCCATAACGACACAAACCCATGCAATTATCCTTTAAGAAGCTTATCTGATGGAGGGGGTGAAACAGCTAAAGGCTCCGGGGGCGGGGGTCAAAGGTGGGAGTGCGGAGGGGAGGGGGAGATACAAAGGAGGCCAGAGTGAGAACGCCTGCAGGAACATTGGGCAAGAAAGAGGTTACAGAGGAAGGGAGGGATGAGGCCGTGGTGGGACCAGCAGATGAAGACAAGGCTTTTGAAATCGTCGCTGGGTCAAAATCCTGGAACTCCCTTCCTAACAGCACTGTGGGAGAACCTTCACCACACGGACTGCAGCGGTTCAAGAAGGCAGGCTCACCACCACCTTCTCAAGGGCAATTAGGGATGGGCAATAAATACCAGCCTGGCCAGCGACGCCCAAATCCCTGGAGAAGGCGAGAAGGTGTTTGTAGCTCGCTGGTCTGATGTAAATGAGGCCCAATATCAGGTGGGCCCTTGGCCGATCTGTTCCGGTGTAAGGATCGTTCCCTGTGCCAGTTCACACTGGCCAGGCCATGTTAGTGAAGCTAGGCCAGATCCCAACCCCCGCTCTCCCTCCAGATCCCCGCTCTCCCCCCCAGATCCCCGCCCCCGCTCTCTCGCCCCCGCTCTCCCCCCAGATCCCCCGCCCCCGCGCTCCCCCCAGATCCCCGCCCCCGCTCTCTCGCCCCCGCTCTCCCGCCCCCGCTCTCCCCCCAGATCCCCGCCCCCCGCGCTCCCCCCAGATCCCCGCCCCCGCTCTCCCCCCAGATCCCCCGCCCCCGCTCTCCCCCCAGATCCCCCACCCCCGCTCTCCCTCCAGATCCCCACCCCCGCTCTCCCTCCAGATCCCCACCCCCGCTCTCCCCACAGATCCCCCGCCCCCGCTCTCCCCCCAGATCCCCACCCCTGCTCTCCCTCCAGATCTCCCTCTAGATCCCCGCCCCCGCTCTCCCTCCAGATCCCCACCCCCGCTCTCCCTCCAGATCCCCACCCCCGCTCTCCCCACAGATCCCCCGCCCCCGCTCTCCCTCCAGATCCCCACCCCTGCTCTCCCTCCAGATCTCCCTCTAGATCCCCGCCCCCGCTCTCCCTCCAGATCCCCACCCCCGCTCTCCCTCCAGATCTCCCTCTAGATCCCCGCCCCCGCTCTCCCTCCAGATCCCCACCCCCGCTCTCCCTCCAGATCTCCCTCTAGATCCCCGCCCCCGATCTCCCTCCAGATCCCCACCCCCGCTCTCCCCACAGATCCCCACCCCCGCTCTCCCTCCAGATCTCCCTCTAGATCCCCACCCCCGATCTCCCTCCAGATCCCCACCCCCGCTCTCCCCACAGATCCCCACCCCTGCTCTCCCTCCAGATGTCCCCACCCCTGCTCTCCCTCCAGATGTCCCCCTCTCTCCCTCTAGATCCCCACCCCCGCTCTCCCTCCAGATCCTCTACCCCCGCTCTCCCTCCAGATCTCCCTCCAGATCCTCTACCCCCGCTCTCCCTCCAGATCCTCTACCCCCGCTCTCCCTCCAGATCTCCCTCCAGATCCTCTACCCCCGCTCTCCCTCCAGACCCCACTCTCCCTCTAGAACATGATTGGTTGCTCCTTGTCCTTTGTCCTGTTGAAGCTGCTCATTGTTGGTTGAACTTGCTTTCTTCTGCTGGCCCGGAGCGGTTATTCTGATTGATCAAGCTGGCGATGATGACCCCTGCTCTCTCCAATGGTGTTTGTGTTTCCATGGTGCTGTAGTCCGGAATTTTCACCCGTGTTACACACCATTTTCACCCGTGTTACACACCATTTTAGCAGATAACCAATAAGGAGTAACCAAGGAACTTAACACTCTGAACGATCAAAAAATACTCATAAGAACACAAGAACATGAAGAAATAGGAGCAGGAGTAGGCCATATGGTCCCTCGAGCCTGCTCCGCCATTCAATCAGATCATGGCTGATCTTTGACCTCAACTCTACTTTCCTGCCAGATCCCCATATCCCTATTGGATTTATTAGTGACTGTTTTGTATTTCTGGCCCCTAGTTCTGGTCTCCCCCACAAGTGGAAACATCTTCTCTACATCTATCCTATCAAACCCTTTCATAATCTTAAAGACCCCGATCAGGTCACCCCTCACACACTCTGCTTTTCATCTGATCATTGTACCAACAAACGCACAAAAAGGTTAAAGTTCACATGCATATGCCGTTATTTGGAAATAATTAAAAGACCCGAGAAGAGGCTGGGGCTCTTTTCTCTGGAAAAGAGAAGGCTGAGGGGTGACCTGACAGAGGTCTTTAAGATTATGA
The DNA here is from genome assembly GCF_035084215.1 of Heptranchias perlo. Taxonomy (NCBI): domain Eukaryota; kingdom Metazoa; phylum Chordata; class Chondrichthyes; order Hexanchiformes; family Hexanchidae; genus Heptranchias; species Heptranchias perlo. Next base: position 81,934,924 of record NC_090333.1, on the reverse strand, counting down.
AAGGGTTTGATAGGGTAGACGTAGAGAAGATGTTTCCACTTGCGGGGGAGACCAGAAATATAAGCTAGTCACTAATAAATAGGGAGTTCAAGACAAACCTCTTTATCCAGAGAGTGGTTAGAATGTGGAACTCACTACCACAAGGAGTGGTTGAGGTGAATAGCATAGATGCATTTAAGGGGAAGCTGGATAAACACATGAGGGAGAAAGGAATAGAAGGATATGCTGATAGGGTGAGATGAAGTAGGGAGGGAGGAAGCTCGTGTGGAGTATAAGCACTGGCATAGACCAGTTGGGCCGAATGGCCTGTTTCTGTGCTGTACATTCTATGCAATTGTATGATTAAAGTTCTCTTGGTCCAGGTACATTGACACCCAATCATGAAAAGGATGTGGGTGACAGATGTGCAGAGCCCCAGGTGCAGGGAGCGAAGGGACACTGGCAATGTCCTAGGGTCAGAGGCTTGAGTATCAGTGAAAGGCCCCTCAGCTAATCCCATGCAGGCTGCCTGAGCCTCCCCCCTCCGACTGCATTGCAATGCTAATGAACCCAGCTGGTCTGACAGCTTGTCTTGCTGTCCCTGGAGAGGGAGGGGGGGTTTCTGAATCCCAGCTGCCGATTGTCGATTCCGCCCAGGGGGATTAAAGGGTCCTGATGCTTTTCAAATCCGCCCTCACCTGCTGTCAGAGGAACTTTCATTTCAGGCACTGATGTCATTGGCAGAAGCCATGGTTCTTTGGTTCAGTGTTAACCCTTCGCGTGCTGCTGTTCCAAGATCCCTGCAGCATTTGTAAATCCCAGAAATTGTTGAAACAACTATGTTCTCTGTAAACAGTGGGCATATACTCTCTCTTAAATGGGGTACACAAACTCTCTCTTAAATAGTGTACACAAACTCTCTCTTAAATGGCGTACACACAGATATCCATTAAATGGTGTACACAAACTCTTAAATGGTGTACACAAATTCTCTCTTAAATGATGTATACAAACTCTCTTAAATGGTGTACACAAACTATTAAATAGTGTACACAGATATCCATTAAATGGTGTACACAAGCTCTCTCTTAAATGGTGTACACACAGATATCCACTAAATAATGTACACAAACTCTCTCTTAAATGGTGTACATGCAGATATCCATTAAACAGTATACACAAACTCTCTCTTAAATGGTGCATACAAACTCTCCATTAAATGGTGTACACACAGATATCCATTAAATAATGTACACAAACTCTCCATTAAATGGTGTACATGCAGATATCCATTAAATGGTGCACACAAACGCTCTTTTAAATAGTGTACGCAAACACTCTTAATAAAGCGTCTTTAACGTAGTAAAATGTCCCAAGGCACTTCACAGGAACGTAATCAGAGAAAAATTGACATTGAGCCAAAGGAGGAGCCATTAGGACAGGTGACCAAAAGCTTGGTCAAAGAGGTAGGATTTTGACATGGCGGCACTGAGCCAACAGGAGCTGACCAGACGGTGCCTGCTCCGCACCACGCAGATGGGCTTCAAGCAGGTCTGGCAGATTCCCATCGTCCGCCTCTGATGTCTGGTTCTCTGGAGACTGGGTGAGTCCAAGCGTACACCATAGTCCGGGAGCTCAATCCTGTCATGAAGACATTGGGCCCTTTCCAGGAGCAGTGTTGGGCCTGGTGTGAGGAAGCTCGTGAACTACCCTAGTATTGCTGTATTGATGGGTGTAAGTGCGCCACTCCCTTCCCCAGCTCTCCTGAAGTCACTGAATCGTAATCTGCTGCCTGTATCCTAACTCGCACCAAGTCCCGTTCACCCATCACCCCTGTGAATTAAAAGAATTTAAAATTCTCATCCTTGTTTTCAAATCCCTCTATGGCCTCGCCCCTCCCTATTTCTGTAACCTCCTCCAGCCCAACAACTCTCCGCAATCTATGCGCTCCTCCAATTCTGGCCTCTTGTACAGTAATAGTAATTAATGGGCACTGCGGTCTATAGCAATAGTGATTAATGGACACTGCTGTATACAGTACTCGTGATTAATGGACACTGCTGTATACAGTACTCGTGATTAATGGACACTGCTGTATACAGCACTCGTGATTAATGGACACTGCTGTATACAGTACTCGTGATTAATGGACACTGCTGTACACAGTACTCGTGATTAATGGACACTGCTGTACACAGTACTCGTGATTAATGGACACTGCTGTACACAGTACTCGTGATTAATGGACACTGCTGTACACAGTACTCGTGATTAATGGACACTGCTGTATACAGTACTCGTGATTAATGGACACTGCTGTATACAGTACTCGTGATTAATGGACACTGCTATATACAGTGATTATGATTAACGGGCATTGCCCAATACAGTAATAGTGATTAATGGACACTGCTATATACAGTGATTATGATTAACGGGCATTGCCCAATACAGTAATAGTGATTAATGTACACTGCTGTATACAGTACTTATGATTAATGGACACTGCTGTATGCAGTGATTATGATTAACGGGCATTGCCCAATACAGTAATAGTGATTAATGGACACTGCTGTATAGATTAATAGGCACTGCTGTGTATAATAATAATGATTAATGGGCACTACTGTATATAGTAATAGTGATTAATGGGCACTGCTGTATAGATTAATAGTGATTAATGGGCACTGCTGTATACAATAATAGTGATTAATGGACACTGCTGTATAGATTAATAGTAATTAATGGGCACTGCTGTATAGATTAATAGTAATTAATGGGCACTACTGTAGATAGTAATAGTGATTAATGGGCACTGCTGTATACAATAATAGTGATTAATGGGCACTACTGTATATGGTAATAGTGATTAATGGGCACTACTGTATATGGTAATAGTGATTAATGGGCACTGCTGTATACAATAATAGTGAGTAATGGGCACTACTGTATATAGTAATAGTGATTAATGGGCACTACTGTATATAGTAATAGTGATTAATGGGCACTACTGTATGCAGTAATAGGGATTAATGTGTACTACTGTACACGTAATAGTGATTAATGTACACTGCTGTATACAGTACTCATGATTAATGGACACAGCTGTATGCAGTGATTATGATTAACGGGCATTGCCCAATACAGTAATAGTGATTAATGGACACTGCTGTATAGATTAATAGTAATTAATGGGCACTGCTGTATACAATAATAATGATTAATGGGCACTACTGTATATAAGTGATTAATGGGCACTGCTGTATGCAGTAATAGTGATTAATGGGTACAACTGTACACATAATAGTGATTAATGGCTACTACTATATACTGTAATAGTGATTAAAGAACATTGCTGTTTACAGTAATCGTGATTGATGGGCATTGTTGTTTACAGTAATAGTGATTAATAGGCCCTAGAGTAATAGTGATAATTGGGCACTGCTGTTTATAGTAATAGAGATTGATGGGCACGATTGTATTCAGAAAGTGTTTACTGTATACAGTAAGTGATTAATTGGCAATACTGTGTACAGTAATTGTAAATAAAGGTCCTGTTGTGTACAGTAATTGTGAATAATGGACGCTGCCGTGTACGGTAATCACGATTAATGGATGCTGCCGTGTACAGTAATTGTGAATAATGGATGCTGCTGTGTACAGTAATCGTGAATAATGGACATTGCCGTGAACAGTAATCAGTATTAATGGATGCTGCCTTGTATAGTAACCGTGAATAATGGACACTGCTGTGTACAGTGATTGTTAATAATGGCCACGGTGTACTGTAATTGTGATTAATGAGCACTACTGTATACAGTAATAGTGATTAATAGACACTAGTATACAGTAAGTGATTAATAGGACCTAGAGTAATAATAATAATTGGGCACACCTGTATGTAGTAATAGTGATTAATGGGCACTACAGTATATGGTAATAGTGATTGATAGGCACTACTGTATAGTGATTAATAGGCATTACTGTATACAGAAATAATTAATAGGCATTGCTGTGTACAGTAATTGTGAATAATGGGCCCTGCTGTGTACAGTAATCGTGAATAATAGGCCCTGCTGTGTACAATGATCGTGAATAATGGGCACTGCTGTGTACGGTACACATGAATAATGGGCACTGCTGTGTACAGTAATTGTGAATAATGGGCACTGCATTATTCACAGTAATCGTGAATAATGGGCTCTGCAGTGTACAATAATCATGAACAATGGCGTACAGTAATTGTTAATGGGCACAACTGTGTACAGTAATTGTGATTAATGAACACTGTTGTATACAGTAATTGTGATTAATGGGCCCTAGAGTAATAGTGATAATTGGGCACTGCAGTGTACAGTAATCATGAATCATGGGCACTGCTGTGCACAGTAATCGTGAATCATGGGCACTGCAGTGTACAATAATTATGACTAATGGGCACTGCTGCGTACAGTAATCGTGACTATTGGGCATTGTTGTGAACAGTAATCAAGAATAATGGATGCTGCCATGCACTGTAAACGTAAATAATGGACATGGCCGTGAACAGTAATCAGGATTAATGGATGCTGCCTTGTATAGTAACCGTGAATAATGGACACTGCTGTGTACAGTAATTGTTAATAATGGGCACTGTGAAATATAATCTTGATTAATGAGCACTATTGTATGCAGTAATAGTGATTAATAGACACAGTTGCATACAGTAATAGTGATTAATGGGACCTAGAGTAATAGTGATAATTGGGCACTGCTGTATGTAGTAATAGTGATTAATGGGCACTACAGTATATGGTAAGTGATTGATAGGCACTACTGTATACAGTGATTAATAGGCATTACTGTGTACAGTAATAATTAATAAGCATTGCTGTGTACGGTAATCGTGAATAATGGGCACCGCTGTGTACGGTAATCGTGAATAATGGGCACCGCTGTGTACGGTAATCGTGAATAATGGGCACCGCTGTGTACGGTAATCGTGAATAATGGGCACCGCTGTGTACGGTAATCGTGAATAATGGGCACCGCTGTGTACGGTAATCGTGAATAATGGGCACCGCTGTGTACGGTAATCGTGAATAATGGGCACCGCTGTGTACGGTAATCGTGAATAATGGGCACCGCTGTGTACGGTAATCGTGAATAATGGGCACCGCTGTGTACGGTAATCGTGAATAATGGGCACCGCTGTGTACGGTAATCGTGAATAATGGGCACCGCTGTGTACGGTAATCGTGAATAATGGGCACCGCTGTGTACGGTAATCGTGAATAATGGGCACCGCTGTGTACGGTAATCGTGAATAATGGGCACCGCTGTGTACGGTAATCGTGAATAATGGGCACCGCTGTGTACGGTAATCGTGAATAATGGGCACCGCTGTGTACGGTAATCGTGAATAATGGGCACCGCTGTGTACGGTAATCGTGAATAATGGGCACCGCTGTGTACGGTAATCGTGAATAATGGGCACCGCTGTGTACGGTAATCGTGAATAATGGGCACCGCTGTGTACAGTAATCGTGAATAATGGGCACCGCTGTGTACAGTAATCGTGAATAATGGGCACCGCTGTGTACAGTAATCGTGAATAATGGGCACCGCTGTGTACAGTAATCGTGAATAATGGGCACCGCTGTGTACAGTAATCGTGAATAATGGGCACCGCTGTGTACAGTAATCGTGAATAATGGGCACCGCTGTGTACAGTAATCGTGAATAATGGGCACCGCTGTGTACAGTAATCGTGAATAATGGGCACCGCTGTGTACAGTAATCGTGAATAATGGGCACCGCTGTGTACAGTAATCGTGAATAATGGGCACCGCTGTGTACAGTAATCGTGAATAATGGGCACCGCTGTGTACAGTAATCGTGAATAATGGGCACCGCTGTGTACAGTAATCGTGAATAATGGGCACCGCTGTGTACAGTAATCGTGAATAATGGGCACCGCTGTGTACAGTAATCGTGAATAATGGGCACCGCTGTGTACAGTAATCGTGAATAATGGGCACCGCTGTGTACAGTAATCGTGAATAATGGGCACCGCTGTGTACAGTAATCGTGAATAATGGGCACCGCTGTGTACAGTAATCGTGAATAATGGGCACTGCTGTGTACAGTAATCATGAATAATGGGCACTGCTGTGTACAATAATGATGAATGGTGTACAGTAAATGTTAATGGGCACAGCTATGTGCAGTAATTGAGATTAATAAGCACTAGTGTATACATTAATAGCGATTAATGGACAATGTTGTATACAGTAATAGTGATTAATGGGACCTAGAGCAAGTGATAATTGGGCACTGCCATATCTAGTAATAGTGATTAACGGGCACTACAGTATATGGTAATAGTGATTGATGGGTACTACTGTATATAATAATAGGCATTACCATATACAGTAATTAATAAGCATTGCTGAGTACAATAATCGTGAATAATGGTGTACAGTAAATGTTAATGGGCACAGCTGTGTACAGTAATCATTAATGAGCACTACAGTATACAGTAATAGTGATTAATGGGACCTAGAGTAATAGTGATAATTGGCACTGCTGTATCTAGTAATAGTGATTGATGGGCACTACAGTATATGGTAATAGTGATTGATGGGCACTACTGTATATGGTAATTAATAGGCATTACCGTAATAATTACCATAGTAATAATTACTAAGCATTGCTGTGTACAGTAACTGAATAATGGGCCCTATGTACAGTGATGAAATGGTGTACAGTAATTGTGATTAATTAGCTTTACTGTATACAGTAATAATGATTAATAGGCCCTAGGGTAATAGTAATAATTGTGCACTGAAGTGTACAGTAATCATGAATCATGGGCACTGCTGTGCATAGTGATCGTGAATCATGGATGCTGCTGTGCACAGTAATCGTGAATAATGGGCACTGCGGCATAGAGTAATTGTGAATTATGGCCGATGTGTACAGTAATAAATAATGGGCACTGCTGCGTACAGTAATCGTGAATAATGGCCGCTGCTGCGTAATCGTGAATAATGGGCCCTGCTGCGTGTAGTAACAGTGCATGATGGGCGCTGTGTACAGTAATCGTATATATAATGGGCACTGTCCTGTACAGTAATGGTGAATAATGAGCACTGTCCTGTACAGTAATCGTGAATAATGAGCACTGTCCTGTACAGTAATCGTGAATAATGGGCACTGTCCTGTACATTAATCGTGAATAATGAGCACTGTCCTGTACAGTAATCGTGAATAATGAGCACTGTCCTGTACAGTAATCGTGAATAATGAGCACTGTCCTGTACAGTAATCGTGAATAATGGGCACTGTCCTGTACAGTAATCGTGAATAATGAGCACTGTCCTGTACAGTAATCGTGAATAATGGGCACTGTCCTGTACAGTAATCGTGAATAATGGGCACTGCCCTGTACAGTAATCGTGAATAATGGGCACTGCTGTATATAAACCTTGCCGCTGAACTCCTCCAGCACGGGACCCCACATAATGTGTAGGATTATACCAGTTCCCTATTATAAATGCCCATTTATGAGCTCACCCTCCCCAATACCCCACTGGGTAAATGCTGCACCCTGTGTGGTGCCAAACCACACCAATCAGACATTGCCACATGTGTGTTCGATCCCTGGCTTGTGCGACCTCAACAGATCGGGGCGGGGAATCAGCCAGAGTTCCCACTCCTGACTGTTATCCAGTGACCCCTGCCAGAGAGTACATGGTCCCTGTAACTGTCCAGAGTTGAATGATTTCATTGAAAGCTCTGTGGAGGTAAATCCATGATAAAGTGTTGAAACTGAAGTTATTGTAGCTAACTGGATGAGGTAATGTAGAAACATGCAGATTCTCACATAGCCAGAGTGAAAGAAAGCTTTAAAAAGGTAGATGATCAGAACGGATACTTCAGAATTCGACAAAGGCTTCATCAGCCTCGAGCTCGAGAACTGCAACGTGTGAATTCTCCGGTAACTGGTATTACCGTTAAATGTGCTCTCAAATATATGAGTAATTGTTATTAATAATAGTTATCATTGTATGCTTAATTCCTATGATTGCCAATAAATGCCTTTGAATCCTATTATCTCGAGGAATTACTTATAAACTTTTAAGAACACCCTTTCCCTAACACCCATCATAATGCCCGTTTAAGAGCTCGCCCACCCAATGCCCCACTGGGTAAATACTGTGCCCTGTGTGGTATTGAACCACACCCATCGGGCATTGCCATGGGTGTTCGACCCCTGGTCTGTGCTGAATGTATTGGCCTCAACAGACCAGTGCCGGGGTGGGCAGAAGGGAGATTTGAATGAGCCAGTGTTACCATTCCTGACTGTTATCCAGTGACCCCTGCGTGTGTGGGCAGCAAAGGAGAAGGGCTGAAAGGCCACTTGGAACTATGCCCGTGGAACTGGCCCTCACTGCGGCACAACGGGGGGAAAAGAACTGGCAAAGGGCAAATGTCTAGTGCGTTCCCCGCACCGGTCGATGTCACGAAGGGCACCCTCCCTTGTGAAAGAATATATTTCAGCCAAACAGCTGAGGTGATTTGCCTCCAAGAAGTCAACTTTGGAAGCAAAGCAGGTTGTTTACTGCATAGGTACAAACTTTTCCCAGTTATTTCCACCATTCCCGATAAAGTAAATTCAGCCCCCCCCCACCCCCATGGCCGGGGAAGGGGTGTTACCAGGGGGTCCCCATCGATCGAGGTCTCTGCTCAGTTCAGGTTCTACGCACCAAGTACTCGGGTGAAGCCAAATTCAGCCCAGAGAGTGGTGTGAACTGAGCATTTATCGGGGTGTGCCGGATTAACCAGGTCAGCGGAGATGTGATGCTCGCGGCTGGTTACAGTGTGAACAGTCACCGTGCTCAGCACAATCCAGTAACGCTGCATTAACATGTATAGTTCACATAGCAGAGCATCGAAATCACCAATCAATAAATGAAAGGGAAAGACACCACAAGACACTTTTCACACACAACTCTTCTAAAAAAAAAAAAAAAAAAAAATTTCCAAAATTACAATGAACATCGCTTTTGCACGGCCCATTTCACAATGATTATTCCCCCCAAGGGTACTGACTCGGGTTACAAACCCATGGGTGCTGGGGGTACAGACTCATGGGTTCTGGGAGCTACAACACGGGTTGATGCAGAGTAAAGCTCCCTCTACACTGTCGCAACAATGTGTCACAACCCCAGTAGAGTGCCTCCTACTCCACAAGTGAGGCACTGTCCCATGTCCTCCATTGACCACATGGTCTGTAAGGTTTCCAACTTTCTGAATAATGCCCAGTGATGTGTTGCCCCAAATGCGAGCAAAGAGGAGACTTTCATGCCTTGGGGGCCTGAACTCAAATCCAGATCCCAGCAGTGTATCACACCGCATCTTACAGTCCCTGCCCCTCGCCCATAGAGTTTTGCTTTTTTTAAAAAAAAGTGCATCTATGAATAGCCAGAAGAGGAAGCAGAGGAGTATAACCGTGCATCATTTATTTACACACCAGATTGTGGACATGGAAATCAGAAGACATAAAGTAACCTTGTAAAGAAAGATAGACTTGTATTTCTATATTGCCTTTCAAGACCACAGGACGTCTCAAAGCGCTTTACAATCAATTAAGTACTTTTTGACGTGTAGTCACTGTTGTAATGTAGGAAATACGGCAGCCAATTTGCGCACAGCAAGATCCCACAAACAGCAATGAGATAATGACCATCTAATCTAGTTAAGTGTTTTTGTTTGAAGGATAAATATAGGCCAAGACACCAGAAGAACTCCTCTGCTCTTCTTCGAAATAGTGCCATGGGATCTTTTACTTTACAGACAGGACTTCAATTTGAGGTCTCATCCGAAAGACAGCATCTCCGATAGTGCAGCACACCCTCAGTACTGCACTGGAGTGTTAGCCTGGCTTGATTGCTCAAGTCACTGGAGTGGGACTCGAACCCACAACCCTCTGAATCAGAGGTGAGAGTGCTACCCACTGAGCCACAGTATAAAAGGCCAGCGTGTGGAAATTAGCCACGACTGAGCTCGAGAATTATTAACACAAGGACCCCCCCCTCCCACACCGAAAAGAGTAAACTGGTTGAGGGTGAGTTTTGGTCAGGGTTAAAAGCCACAAGTGTTCAGAGCGGCAGGCTACATTCTCAATCCTGTGACCGCGGCAAACTCTCTGCCTGAAAAATGTGCAAAGCAGCCTGGGGAATCTGGTCTAGTCCACTGCGAGCATTACCGGCAGAATCTGCTGCTCACCCCTCCCCGCCAAAACGTCAACCATCAAAGCTCCACAGGCTGCAAGAATCTCCGGACAGCAGATGCTGCAGTCCCATGAAGCCATCAGCGATTACCAAACCGCAAGACCTCTGTGCAATCACCCTCTAGCCCCAACTACAACCTTCTGAAGTGAACCTCCCGACCCAAAGGTGATTAGAACTGCTCAACATCACGTCTGTCGTGGGTTTTGGACCAGAGTAAAACATTTTTCGATGATTTAAATTTTCCAGCTATTGCAACTGCCCTAAAGCCATTTATTTTTAAATTAAACACCTGAATATATCTCCTGATAATACCGTATTGGAAAAATTAAAACGTTTCATCTGGTAAAAAGGGAAAAATAACAAAGGAACAGCAGTAGGCCATTCAGCCCCTCGAGCCTGTTCCTCCATTCAATCAGATCACGGCCGATCTGTATCTTAACTCCATTTACCCGCCTTTATTCCGCAACCCTGAATACCCTTACAGAACAAAGATCCATCAATCTCAGTTTTGAAATTTTCAATTGACCCCCAGCCTCAACAGCCTTTATGGGGAGAGAGTTCCAGATTTCCACTCCCCTTTGAGTGAAGAAGTGCTTCCTGACATCACCCCTGAACGGCCTAGCTCTAATTTTAAGGTTATGTTCCCTTGTTCTGGACTCCCCCACCAGAGGAAATAGTTTCTATCTACCCTATCAAATCCTTTAATTGTCTTAAACACCTCATTTAGATCACCCCTTAATCTCCCTCAAATTAATTACTGCGCCCTCAAATTCCCCCACCAACTCCCATTATCGCCCCTCTTTTCTGGAGATGCTGGGTGCCCATGGTTATTTTCAATGGGTTTCAATGGATTTTCAATGGATTTTCACTCAGATCATGGCTGATCTTCTACCTGAACTCCACTTTCCTGCTCTATCCCCATATCCCTTGATTCCCCTAGTGTCCAAAAATCTATCGATCTCTGTCTTGAATATACTCAACGACTCAGCATCCACAGCCCTCTGGGGTAGAGAATTCCAAAGATTCACAACTCTAAGTGAAGAAATTCCTCCTCATCTCAGTCCTAAAGGCCTACCCCTTATCCTGAGACTACATACCCTAGTTCTAGACTCTCCAGCCAGGGGAAAACAGCCTCTCAGCGTCTGCCCCCAAAGTCCAGGGGCACGCAGGCAAATTTCAGCACCCCTGCCACTGCACTGAGATAAGCACAAATCAAGGATTGAGCGTCCTAGTCTGCAGGGTTCAGTTACACACTAGGCAACGAGGTGCACCACGGGTGGATTTTTTTTTGGGGTGGTGGGGGGGGGGGGGGGAGGGGCAGAGTTTTAGTGCAGATTGTTGCAAGTGGCAGGAAAAGGAAGCCCTTGGGTCTACAAACACAAACTGGAAACATGAAAAGGAAAATAAGGATTCTTCAAGTGGCATTCACCGGCAGTGGAATTACTTTGGCTGCTACTCCCCCACAGGAAGAGGAGACCATGACATCGTGAGACTGTGACAGCAGAAAAATCGTGGCGCATTGCTGTCAGTGCAAAATCAAAGTACACAGTGTAGACGACAGACACACACACACACACTCACATATACACACACACTAAAATATAACAGCAAGGTTGCCTTAACAGTGCCAACTGTAGTGTAGAGTTTTGTGTACATTCTAAAGGTTTACTCCCTTGGAAATACTCTGCGTTAACCTTTTGTATTCTGATGGACTGGAGAGGAGCTGTTTTAAAAAGGGAGACACTACATTAGAAATGCCTGCGGTCTAACTTTACTTGGGTGGGAGAGGAGGAAGGTAGAACAAATATAAACAGAGTCGGTTGAGGATGGTGAAGAGTAACCATTTGAAAATTAACTATCTGCTCAGGTTATGCTTGAAATGCAATGACCACAGAATAATCCATCTGCACATTTTGGGGATCCCCCCCCCCCAAGCAATTTACTTGGCCTCCTCTAGCTCATCGCACCTCTGCTTTTAAAGCCAAATCGGAACCCTGTTGCTGATCTTTAATTGAAGGGGGGGGGTGGGTGGGGTGTAGTACATTTGAGCAAGATCAGCTCGTGCCAACACAGATGAAGAACTCCACCCTCCGAAAGAAATGGGCTTTCAAAATGTACAGAGGTGTTTTTGGTGGGACGGTTAAATGCCAGTCGTTCCAAGCCTGAGTTGGTCTGCTGCTCATTACCCACTCAGCCTGCGTATGGCGAGAACAAGCGGGAATGTGTCAGCCTTGGTGCAAGTGTGAGATCGTTGCTAGTTTGCCAGCCGTGTAGCCAGAAACAGTCAAAGCTGCTCACTTCTGACTGCATGATTCCAAGTGTTAATGGGCTGTACCACACTGGTCAGACTCACTGCCTTAACTGGCTACCAGCAAGTTAAAAAGGGGGAATTATGTATTTTATTCCCTCAAGGCACTAAAAAAGGTTGATCTGAAATGCATCTTTTTTTTAAAAATATATAATTTGTAAAATAGGTTTTGGAGGATAATTTGAAATGGGTTCTCTTCCCAAGGGGAAGTTAGGGGTTTTCAGAAGCTTTGTGTTCTTCACTGTGGGAGCTGTGAATCCCTGCTCCCTATGAATAAACTGGACATTGCCATTCACCACATGTCACACCTAAAGCCTGTTAGTATGGAGGCCGGTCCAAACTTAATTATGGCTCCCCCTCCCCTCTGCTCAAGGAGCTGGGAGGGGGTTACTGTTCCACAGAGGGCAACCCTCAGTTACTCTGCCAGGTGCAAGCTGAGGCAGCGAGCGGCGGCAGGCTATTCGACAGTGGAAGGCACCGCAGCCTAGCCCGATCCTGCACGCACCTCACGCCCACACACACGCACCACCTGGATAGCAATCAGGAGCAGGAGCCTAGTCTGATAATTCCCCATTCCTTAGCCCTGGGGCACCGAGACCAATTATAAGGGCCTCAACTGCAGCCTTTAGGAACATAGGAACAGGAGTAGGCCTTGGCTGAGGTTAGCTGACTGGGCACAGACCAGGGGTCGAACCTGCGGGCCTTCTGGTCTGCAGGGCCCAGCACTGTACCGGGCAGCTTCCTTTACCTATCCGCCCCATCAAGGGAGCCTTACAGGAGAAATTTGAACCGTTTAAAAAAGACAGAAACATTCTTCCTCAAGAACGAGAAAAACAACACATTCCCCCCCCCCACCTTGTCGAGGGGCGGGGCTCTTTGTGTGACCTTTGACATCCGTTGCTCACGTGGTCCTGCTTAAACACTTCCCCGTTTCTGTGAATGGACGATTGAACAAAAAAAAAGCAAAATAAATTCTGCGGTAACTCTGCAGTTGGAAAATGCAATGGGCAGAGTTAGGAGGACACGTTCGCTGGAGAAACACTTCACACTCAGCAACAGAAAGCCCACAGCCTGGCCTGGCCTGGCCTGGCCCGGCCCGATCGACTGATGGAAAGCATGCACCACAGAATGGAAAAGCTGTTCTTTTGTTTTTCCTCTTTCCGCCCCCTCCTCCTTTCTTCCTCTCTCTGACGCAAACAGTTCAGATCCGACTGTACAGATTTAGATAATGAAGAATAATATCAGCACCACAATCAGGATGATCAGCAGAATGATGATTCCACACCACTGGCGCCGATCTAAGGGAGGAAAGGAAATGGCATTGTGTGTTTTTTTTAAAAAAGAAGAACGCATTATTATTTTCTTCACAACCTCTTTGCGCACCTTCAAGAGGGAGCTGGACTGGGGCAAAGATTGATAAAGAAAGCAAGTGTCTTTACAGATAACACATGGTCCATGTGATCTCCTGGACTGGTTTCAATCACCTGAGGGGGTCAGAGAAAAATTTTCCAGAGTTTTTTTTTCCACTTATTGGCCCTGCATGAGAGCAGCCTGTGTCAACCCTCCAGAGTCGGCAGGAAGCCCGTTAAGGTCCTGCGTGCTGTGGTCGACTTTGCCCTCAGGTGACACTTCACCGATGGTGCACTTTCACTGAGGGCTGAAAGAGTTGGGTTAGCTCCAATAAAAAGACTTGAATTTATATAGGGCCTTTCATGACCTCAGGACGTCCCAAAGCCCTTTACAGCCAATGAAGTACTTCAGTAATGTAGGAAATGCGGCAGCCAATTTGCGCACAGCAAGCTCCCACAAACAACAATGTGATAAGTGACCAGTCTGTTTGAGGGATAAATATTGGCCAGGACACCGGGAGAACTCTGGAGTGAGAGCTTCACACAGGGAAAAAAAAAAAATTGACTTTGGAAGCTTTTTTTCATTTTCCTTGTACATCCATCCAAGGGCAGACGGTGCCTCGGTTTAACATCCCACCTGAAAGACAGTGAAAGCGCAGCACTCTCTCAGTACCTTACTGGAGTGTCAGCCTGGATTATGTGCTCAAGTCTCTGGAGCGGGACTTGAACCCACGACCTTCTGACTCAGAGGCAGAGAGTGCTGCCCACTGAGCCACGGCTGACAATGGCGATCCACCTTACCCACAGTGCTCTGCAAGAGTGAAGCTGCTCTATAACCTGCACCGGTCTCACTTTTGCCGAAGGAGGGTGGAATAAGCTCTGTCTACATTGGAGTAAAAGTGACCGCCTCTCAACCGGGAGAGGTCGCAGGAGCAAAAATAACAAAGGAACAGTAGTAGGCCATTCAGCCCCTCGAGCCTGTTCCACCATTCAATCAGATCATGGCAGATCTATAATACCCTTACCTAATAAAAATCTATCAATCTCAGTTTTGAAATTTTCATTTGACCCCCCCCCCCAGCCTCAACAGCATTTTGGGGGAGAGAGTTCCAGATTTCCACTACCCTTTGTGTGAAGAAGTGCTTCCTGACATCACCCCTGAACGGCCTGGCTCTAATTTTATTATGTTCCCTTGTTACGGACTCCCTCATCAGAGGTAATAGTTTCTCCTATTTACCCTATTAAATCCTTTAATCATCTTAAGCACCTCAATTAGGTCACCCCTTAATCTTCAATACTCAAGGGAATACAAGCCCAGTTGAGATAGGAGATTGACACATGTGGCCTGTACGAAGCACTGAGGACCAGTAGCCTGGGAAGGCACACAATGGCTCTCAGTTGGGGAAACACTATGTGGAGGTATAAAGTTCAGGCAGTGGGACTGTGCATAGAAAGAGCTAAATGAAATAGTGACAATAAACAGCTGTAAGAAATGACAGAGGCGAGAGTGAGATGGTAAGGTCTTGTGAAGTCTCGCCAACACAATTATGAAAGCTTGTACTAACTGACAGTACAAACACAGGCTGTGGTACTAGACCCTTACTATAGTGTTTATACTGACAGTACAAACACAGGCTGTGGTACTAGACCCTTATTATAGTGCTTATACTGAGTACAAACACAAGGCTGTGGTACTAGAACCTTATAGTGCTTATACTGAGTACAAACACAGGCTGTGGTACTAGACCCTTATTATAGTGTTTATACGGAGTACAAACACCGGCTGTAGTACTAATCCCTCACTGTATTGTTTATACTGACAGTACAAACACAGGCTGTGGTACTAGACCCTTACTATAGTATTTATACTGAGTACAAACACAGGCTGTAGTACTAGACCCTTACTATAGTGTTTATACTGACAGTACAAACACAGGCTGTAGTACTAGACCCTAACTATAGTGTTTATACTGACAGTACAAACACAGGCTGTGGTACTAGACCCTTACTATAGTGTTTATACTGACAGTACAAACACAGGCTGTAGTACTAAACCCTTACTGTATTGTTTATACTGACAGTACAAACACAGGCTGTAGTACTAGACCCTTACTATAGTGTTTATACTGAGTACAAACACAGGCTGTAGTACTGGACCCTTACTATAGTGTTTATACTGACAGTACAAACACAGGCTGTAGTACTAAACCCTTACTGTATTGTTTATACTGACAGTACAAACACAGGCTGTAGTACTAGACCCTTACTATAGCGTTTATACTGACAGTACAAACACAGGCTGTAGTACTAGACCCTTACTATAGTGTTTATACTGAGTACAAACACAGGCTGTGGTACTAGACCCTTATTATAGTGTTTATACTGAGTACAAACACAGGCTGTAGTACTAGACCCTTATTATAGTGTTTATACAGAGTACAAACACCGGCTGCAGTACTAAACCCTTACTGTATTCTTTATACAGAGTACAAACACAGGCTGTAGTACTAGACCCTTACTATAGTGTTTATACTGAGTACAAACACCGGCTGTAGTACTAGACCCTTACTATAGTGTTTATACTGACAGTACAAACACAGGCTGTAGTACTAGACCCTTATTATAGTGTTTATACAGAGTACAAACACCGGCTGCAGTACTAAACCCTTACTGTATTCTTTATACAGAGTACAAACACAGGCTGTAGTACTAGACCCTTACTATAGTGTTTATACTGAGTACAAACACTAGGCTGTGGTACTAGAACCTTATTATAGTGCTTATACTGAGTACAAACACAGGCTGTAGTACTAATCCCTCACTGTATTGTTTATACTGACAGTACAAACACAGGCTGTGGTACTAGACCCTTACTATAGTATTTATACTGAGTACAAACACCGGCTGTAGTACTAGACCCTTACTATAGTGTTTATACTGACAGTACAAACACAGGCTGTGGGACTAGACCCTTACTATAGTGTTTATACTGACAGTACAAACACAGGCTGTAGTACTAAACCCTTACTGTATTGTTTATACTGACAGTACAAACACAGGCTGTAGTACTAGACCCTTACTATAGTGTTTATACTGAGTACAAACACAGGCTGTGGTACTAGACCCTTATTATAGTGTTTATACTGAGCACAAACACCGGCTGTGGTACTAGACCCTTATTATAGTGCTTATACTGAGTACAAACAGCAGCTGTAGTACTAGACCCTTATTATAGTGTTTATACTGACAGTACAAACACAGGCTGTAGTACTAGACCCTTACTATAGTGTTTATACTGAGTACAAACACAGGCTGTAGTACTAGACCCTTACGATAGTGTTTATAGGGAGTAGAAACACAGGCTGTAGTACTAGACCCTTACTATAGTGTTCGTACTGACAGTACAAACACAGGCTGTAGTACTAGACCCTTACTATAGTGTTTATACGGAGTACAAACACCGGCTGTAGTACTAGACCCTTACTATAGTGTTTATACTGACAGTACAAACACAGGCTGTAGTACTAGACCCTTATTATAGTGTTTATACAGAGTACAAACACCGGCTGCAGTACTAAACCCTTACTGTATTCTTTATGCAGAGTACAAACACCGGCTGCAGTACTAAACCCTTACTGTATTGTTTATCCTGACAGTACAAACACAGGCTGTAGTACTAGATCCTTACTATAGTGTTTATACTGAGTACAAACACCGGCTGTAGTACTAGACCCTTACTAAAGTGTTTATACTGACCGTACAAACACAGGCTGTATACTAGACCCTTACTGTAATGTTTATACTGACAGTACAAACACAGGCTGCAGTACTAGACCCTTACTATAGTGTTTATACAGAGTACAAACACAGGCTGTGGTACTAGACCCTTACTATAGTGTTTATACTGAGTACAAGCACAGGCTGTAGTACTGGACCCTTACTATAGTGTTTATACTGAGTACAAACACAGGCTGTAGTACTGGACCCTTACTATAGTGTTTATACTGAGTACAAACACAGGCAATACTACTGGACCCTTACTATAGTGTTTGTACTGACAGTACAAACTCAGGCTGTGGTACTAGACCCTTATTATAGTGCATATACTGAGTACAAACACCGGCTGTAGTACTAGACCCTTACTGAAGTGTTTATACTGAGTACAAACACAGGCTGTAGTACTAGACCCTTACTGAAGTGTTTATACTGAGTACAAACACAGGCTGTAGTACTAGACCCTTACTATAGTGTTTATAGGGAGGAGAAACACAGGCTGTAGTATGAGACCCTTATTATAGTGTTTATACGGAGTACAAACACAGGCTGTGGTACTAGACCCTTATTATAGTGTTTATACAGAGTACAAACACCGGCTGTAGTACTAGACCCTTACTATAGTGTTTATACTGACAGTACAAACACAGGCAATACTACTAGACCCTTACTATAGTGTTTGTACCGACAGTACAAACTCAGGCTGTGGTACTAGACCCTTATTATAGTGTTTATACAGAGTACAAACACCGGCTGTAGTACTAAACCCTTACTGTATTGTTTATACTGAGTACAAACACAGGCTGTGGTACTAGACCCTTACTGTTGTGTTTGTACTGACAGTACAAACGCAGACTGTAGTACTAGACCCTTACTATAGTGATTATACAGAGTACAAACACAGGCTGCAGTACTAGACCCTTAATATAGTGTTTATACTGAGTACAAACACAGGCTGTAGTACTGGACCCTTAATATAGTGTTTATACTGACAGTACAAACACCGGCTGTAGTATTAGACCCTTACTATAGTGTTTATACTGAGCACAAACACAGGCTGTAGTACTAGACCCTTACTATAGTGTTCGTACTGACAGTACAAACACAGGCTGTGGTACTAGACCCTTACTGTTGTGTTTGTACTGACAGTACAAACGCAGGCTGTGGTACTAGACCCTTACTATAGTGTTTGTACCGACAGTACAAACTCAGGCTGTGGTACTAGACCCTTATTATAGTGTTTATACAGAGTACAAACACAGGCAATACTACTAGACCCTTACTATAGTGTTTGTACTGACAGTACAAACTCAGGCTGTGGTACTAGACCCTTATTATAGTGCATATACTGAGTACAAACACCGGCTGTAGTACTAGACCCTTACTATAGTGTTTATAGGGAGGAGAAACACAGGCTGTAGTATGAGACCCTTATTATAGTGTTTATACGGAGTACAAACACAGGCTGTGGTACTAGACCCTTATTATAGTGTTTATACAGAGTACAAACACCGGCTGTAGTACTAAACCCTTACTGTATTGTTTATACTGAGTACAAACACAGGCTGTGGTACTAGACCCTTACTGTTGTGTTTGTACTGACAGTACAAACGCAGACTGTAGTACTAGACCCTTACTATAGTGATTATACAGAGTACAAACACAGGCTGCAGTACTAGACCCTTAATATAGTGTTTATACTGAGTACAAACACAGGCTGTAGTACTGGACCCTTAATATAGTGTTTATACTGACAGTACAAACACCGGCTGTAGTATTAGACCCTTACTATAGTGTTTATACTGAGCACAAACACAGGCTGTAGTACTAGACCCTTACTATAGTGTTCGTACTGACAGTACAAACACAGGCTGTGGTACTAGACCCTTACTATAGTGATTATACAGAGTACAAACACAGGCTGCAGTACTAGACCCTTAATATAGTGTTTATACTGAGTACAAACACCGGCTGTCGTACTCGACCCTTATTATAGTGTTTATACTGACAGTACAAACACAGGCTGTAGTACTAGACCCTTACTATAGTGTTTATACTGAGTACAAACAGAGGCTGTGGTACTGGACCCTTATTATAGTGTTTATACTGACAGTACAAACACCGGCTGTAGTATTAGACCCTTACTATAGTGTTTATACTGAGCACAAACACAGGCTGTAGTACTAGACCCTTACGATAGTGTATATAGGGAGTAGAAACACAGGCTGTAGTACTAGACCCTTACTATAGTGTTCGTACTGACAGTACAAACACAGGCTGTAGTACTAGACACTTATTATAGTGTTTATACTGACAGTACAAACACAGGCTGTTGTACTAGACCCTTATTATAGTGTTTATACGGAGTACAAACACAGGCTGTAGTACTAGACCCTTACTATAGTGTTTATACTATTGCCAGCAGTCCTTCATTGCTTTGTCCAAGTGACCATTCTTCACTTCACTGGCTAACAGCAGGCAGTGCAGCCACGGATGTTGCAGATAGAGCGCTATCCCCTGCTCATACAATGCACAGGTGCAACTTTCCAGCAGGACTCGCCAGTAATCAGGAGCGGAAACCCCAGCTGGCGATTCCCAGATAGCAATCAAACCCTGTGACATCACCACACCATCTGGTGCCTTTTGAACGATCGTTCAAGCAAAACATTCAAACAAAATAAAACAGAATAACGTAACCGGAAGGACATAAGTAATAGGAGCAGGGGTAGGCCATACGGCCCCTCGAGCCTGCTCCGCCATTCAATCAGATCATGGCTAATCTTCAACCTCAACTCCATTTTCCTGCCCAATCCCCATATCACTTGATTCCCCTGGAGCCCAAAAATCTATCTCTCTCAGCCTTGAATATACTCAACGACTGAGCATCCACAGCCCTCTGGGGTAGAGAATTCCAAAGATTCACAACCCTCTGAGTGAAGAAATTCTTCCTCACCTTGGTCTCAAATGGCCAAACCCTTATCCTGTAATTAAACCCTGTGGTTCTGCATTGGCCGGGAATTGAACCCGGCTCTCTCCCGTGTCGCAGGAGAGAATTCCGCCCCTGAACCACCAGTACATGCTAATAATTCTTGATCACTCTTCATCACAAGGGCTTAGGACCACAAAGCCTGTGCTTGTACGGTCAGTTCATACATCTTGCAGTTATTTCACCACTTGCTGCAAGTTTCTCAGACAAAGATTTAACCCATCCTGTGAGTGAGTCAGTGACCAACCAGAAAGCAAACCACACACGCCCGTGTCACTTCCTGGAAAGTCCCCCCCCCTCACACTTCCTGTTCCATCCCACAGCTTCCTGCCAAGCTGTGGTTCAGTTCTCTGAATCAAAACTAGTACCATAAATGGGGATTTCCAACCTGCTGCCCACTCCTTGTTTCTGAGCGGGACACTGTGCAGCAACACTCCACCATCAGAAGCCTGAGCCAGCCCAGACAAACAGAAAAAAACTGCATTAATTGTGACTCAGTCAATCTCATTAACACTGGCTTCTCACAACAAACAAGCAAACCAGTTTGCTTTTTTTCCCCACTTGTTGGGTTTAAATACAGCAGTTCGTTAGCATACCCCGATAACGAACACTGCATAAATTACTGGTCTCTGAGAAGTAGTTTTAATTGAAGGGCACCGCTATTTCTTTCTCAGCAATAACCACCATTCCTGATAGGATTTTATTTCTCCATTTCGATTTTCTTCCCTCCTCTCGTGAAGGCATCAAATCCAGAGGGTCGGCAGCCCTTCCTCATCTACAACAACAACTTGCATTTATATAGCGCCTTTAACACAGTCAAACGTCGCAAGGTCCTTCACAGGAGCGTAATCAGGTAAATTTGACTATGAGCCACATGAGGAGATATTAGGACAAGTGACCATAAGCATGGTTAAAGAGGTAGGTTTTAAGGAACATCTGAAAGGAGGAGAGAGAGGTCGGGAGGTTTAGGGAGGGAATTCCAGAGCTTAGGGCCCAGGCAGCTGAAGGCACAGCTGCTAATGGTGGAGCGATAGAAATCGGGGGTGCGCAAAAGGCCAGAATTGGAGAACGCAGAGATCTTGGAGGGTTGTCGGGCTGGAGAAGGTTACAGAGATAGGGAGGGGCGAGTGCTGGCAGGCTATTCTCATATGGAGGACATCACAGACAATGTGGTCCTCATCTGATGTCGACGTGTGTATTGTTCAGGGGGAAATCGCTGGATAGCGAAGAGCAGAGGAACCCTGGCTGATTTCCCTTGTACCCCACCCCACCCACCCTCCCTAGTCCAGGGCAGCCAAGTGTCTCAACAGCCGAGGCCAGCTGACCCTCTTTGGGTCCTCCAATTCTCTCCCCCTAGCCCCACCCTCACCAGTGACGATCCAGTACGTCACTCTTCACGTGGAGCCGGCACAAACCGTGCACCAGGGAGGCCACGGGCACCGAGCCTGCTCCCACCCTCGCCCAATGGTCATGCGTGCAATTCTTCGCACGGGTCACTGGATATCAAACGGGAGGGCAATCGTTTCCCTCTCCAGCCCCAGGACATGGACAGAATGCAGGTTATTGTTACATCGAGTCTACGGCACAGAAACAGATCATTCGGTGTTTTTGCTCCATACGAGCCTCCTCTCTCCCTACTTCATCTGACCCTATCAGGATATCCTTCTATTTCTTTCTCCCTCATGTGTTTATCTAGTTTCCCCGTAAATGCATCTATGCTCATCACCTCAACTACTCCTTGTGGTAGTGAGTTCCACATTCTAACTACTCTCTGGGTAAAGAAGTTTCTCCTGAATTCCTTATTGGGTTTATTAGTGACTATATTGTATTTATGATCTCCAGTTTTGTAGTAAAAACCCAAGTGGTTCAATAACTAGGGAAGGAAACCTGCCGTCCTTACCCAGTCTGGCCTGTATGTGACTTCGGTCCCACACCAATGTGGTTGACTCTTAACTGCCCTCTAAAGTGGCCTAGCAAGACACTCAATTGAACCTCTATAAGGACTGCAGCGGTTCAAGAAGGCGGCCCACCATCACCACCTTCTCAGGGCAACAGGGGATGGGCAATAAATGCCAATGGCTGTGCTGGATGTCAGTAAAGGCTGCAGCTAGTACAAGCTGGCACTTTCCATTCACAGGAAAGTAAGTCTCTCAACCTGAGGCAAGGGGAAAAGACAAGGTAAACAAAAGTAAGAAACAGCTAATAAAGGTGGGGGAGGGGGGTGGGGGGATGCAAAAGATGAATAAAGTACTTCACACGCTGGGCAGAGATGCTCGCCATTCTGCTTTACTGAAAACCTGACGACAATTTGTGTGTGTGCAATATTGCACCACAAAAGAACGTCCCAGGATTGAGATCTCTGGCTGCATTGACTGGACTCAGTTGGGGTGGTGTTGAAAGCCTTTCTAAGTGGCCTCCTCATCCTTGGGCTAGGGAAGGGATCTTAAATTCTGCCAGGGCTCTCTCTCCCGAATGCTCCCCAGGGACTCCTGCGAGTGTGTTGATGCTGACGGAGGACAGGACTAGGGCGTGCTGTGGCAAACAGCCTGCCAACACTCACAATCCAGAAGCAGAAATAAATAATGGCCACATGTATGGGGCACTTGATGCCCATGAAACAGGACCCCAGCAAAGAGGCAACAACTTCAAGAGATCCTCAGGGGAAAAAATTCCTGGTCCATCCAGCTCAGCATAACATGAGTCTGCCAACTCAGCCATTGGAGGAACTTGCACTGATTTTTACAATGAGACACCCGAGGCGTTTCCTTAACTGCATATTGGCAGCAGTGTAAACCAATGGAGGCAGCCTTCATGGCTGGACTCTGGGTAAATACTCTTCTTTGCAGTTTTAAGGATCGTGTTAACAAGATAACTTCACCGCGGCTAAATTCACAGCATCAGTTGCAGGCAGGATTGGACCTTTGGTCCATCTATCCACCTATCCCTTGGTGCATTTCTAATAACCCTGAATCCCATTTGTTGACAAGAACCCATCTAATTCCTTGTTTATTAAGGTTTCCTGTTCCACCACCCGTGCTGTTCCACATACTTACTGCTGTTCTGCTATACCATTTACACCTCCTCTGGACTCATCTTTTGTTTCTATACTTGTCTCATTATTACCTCCTTTTGTCTCACGCAATCATCCTTTTTGTCGTTGAATCACTCCTGCCCTCTACCCTGTCACAGACCTTCCCCACCACCACCCCGGCTCTGTATTTGCTTAAAAGCTGTTCCTCTCTAACATCGTCCAGTTCTGACGAAAGGTCATTGACCTTTGCATTTTGGAAGGATGAGGAGGGGCATGGAACGTACAGCACAGAAACAGGCCACTCGGCCAAACAGGTCCAAGCCGGTGTTTATGCTCCACACGAGCCTCCTCCCTCCCTACTTTATCTCACCCTATCAGCATATCCTTCTACTCCTTTCTCCCCCAGCTTCCCCTTAAATGCATCTATGCTATTCGCCTCAACTACTCCTTGTGGTAGTGAGTTCCACATTCTCACCACTCTCTGGGTAAAGAAGTTTCTCCTGAATTCCCTTTTGGATTTATTTGTGACTATTAAAATACACTCGTGGACATAATCCATTCATGAGTGTCCTTTTCAAGTTTTTAAGTTGCTCGTCAACTTGTAAAATCCAGCGAATCATGGATCAGGGGACAAGCCACGCTGTAAAAACAATGTCATTGCAAGCAGAATTCATCAAGTGGTGGAGAGACTGAAAAATTAAAATAACAACTACCTTTGAGATAATAAAACCATTAAAATAAAATATAAAAGTTATTAAATGTAACGGCTCAGATATTTAACCCCAACACAAATAACAAAATTAAGAATCCATAAAAAGACTTAAAATGTGGAGAGTGAGTTGGATAGTGAGTCTTGAAATCCTCATCGCGAAAGTTTTAAAATGTTCAATTCCGAGGAATTTCATTAACTGATTATTTTGGGTGAGCCATTTTCCTTTAGCACCCATTACAAAACCAAAAAAATCTGATATTTTTGGCACCAGTCATGTCCTTGATCTTGGGTGCTAGCAATCGATATTTGTTGGACTTTTCTGTCCAGGCTAAATCAAGGGATTTGTTGTTGTGGTCTTCGAAGCGAACAGTGACATCAACAACCGCTATGTTATCGTCCTTATGGAATATGATATCTGGTTTCCAATGTTTGCCGTCGTCGGTATGTAATCTGGGTTCGATATATGCAACCCATCCGTAACTTGTAATCTTGTCTTTCATTGATCAAGGATTACATTGTGACGTTTAATCCTCCCATTTTTAACGTTTAAACAATTGCCCTAAATGTGAGAGACTGTCTCCTTAACCAGCGAACATCTTCCACATAGTTTAATTGCCTTAAGATTTCACAAAGTGAGTATCTTGTAGGCAAAAATAAACTGAGAATGCTGCAGACCGAATTTATTACTTAACCAGTTATTTTGATAGTAGACTATTCTAGAACCCTGAAACTAGTCCACTTATGATACTCTAGACTCCATGTGCCGTAAATATTAGGTTCACACTTCTTTCTTCTCTGAAGTTGTAAGGGATTTACTTCCCGAAGATGATTTTCTATATCGGCGATAATGAAGGAATTACCTAACTTAGAAGAATATGTAACGATCTCCTGTAATACTTTATAGTGCTCCACACTTTCAATATTGTCATGATTGATTTGGCCGCAGAACTGAAAGGATGCTTTTAAAATTGGATCTGGTGATTTTTCAAAGGCTATTAATTTCCTCACCACAGCAGAGGGAATCTGGGTCCAAGCTTTTGTAAGCAAAGATCACCATCTCTGTTCTATCCGTAGAGGAGTCCGGCACAGATAAGGTTGGGAAGATGTAAGATCATCTTCACAGTTTTCGTGATTATATTATCCATCTTGATCAGGAGATTCTGCGATACCTCCTCGAGTGTTAAATGAAAATAAAAACGAGGTATCATGTAAGTTTTTAAAATACAGAAATTTTGGTTTTAATTTAGTTTTCTTCAAATTCACAATCCAATCCTGAAGCTTGACCAACCAATTGTCCTCAGATATTCCAGCCCAGGGGTTAACACAGGTGCAGAGGTATTTCTCTACACTACCAGGTTCAATGAAGTTGAGATCAGTGCCAGTAATCCTCCATTGTTTGAGGTTTTCTTGATATTAAATCGATAATCCAATTTTCTTGCAGAACGATTTGATGATCTTTAAATTGGCCTCCATTCCTTTGTACAAATCGCTCAAAAAGGTGATATCATAAGCAAAGGCGAGGGCACTACATGTTATCTGACCGTTCGCTGACTACTTCACACCAGAACCCTCATTTTTAAAGTGTACATAGTAGAGGATCAATCGCAATATTGAAGAGGTGGGGGGGGGGGGGGGGGGGGGAACAAGGGATGCCTTTGTTTAACCTCTTTCTTAATTATTATAGCATCTGTTTTGCCAATCGCACTTTCAATAACTGTGGTATTGTCAGTGTAAAGACTATCAATCAATTTAATAAAGTTCTTCCCGATTCCCATTCTTGCCAGGGATTTCAATATTAGTTTACGGCCAACAAAATCGAAGGCCTTTGCCAAATCAACAAACACTACAGCGAGATTTTTGCTTTTGTATTTAGAGCCCTTTAAAATATTTTGTAAAATGGCAATGTTTTCATTGCATCCAGATGTGGCTGTGACAAATCCCTTCTGACGAGGGTTCAATGTTATGGCCTCATTGATTCTAGAGGCTATAATCTTATTGAATAACCTAAGTACCACTGGTCCAATTGTAAGCAGCCTCCAGTTGTTATCTTTTAAAATTTCTGGCTCCTCACTCTTCGGAATCAGGACAGTGCGACTTTTCTTCAGAGCATTTGGAATATATGATGTTCTGAGCATGAGTGGGAATAATCTTGGGAGAAGAGAGGAGTCACCGCCATCTACCTTTTTAAGATCTTGCACGGTAACACCATCCAGACAGGAGACACTTCCTTCTCTCATTCCCTCGAACGTGAAATTGACTTCAGACACACTAATCGGCCGCATGAGATTAAAATTGTTGGCCATCATCGTACACCCAGAAAATTTGCCGATGTCGGCCTTGTTGTTTGGAATCTATAATTTGTTTCCAAAGTGGGTCTGAAGCTCTTCCTCGTTCAACGGACATACGATTTGTGCGGGTCCACCCATTATTTGGCAGGCCAACTTCTTTGTCTTTACAATACATGGATTGTATAGTTTTGAATTCTGCTTTGCGCATGGCGTACCTCCTAAGGTGTCCACTATTACGCCTCCCCGTGGAATTATAGCTCTTATTTCTGCGAGTAGGTCTTGACTTGATCTTTCGTTGAGGTTGCTTTACCTCCTTGTCAATCAACCTCACAGTAATTTCCTCAATGTTATCCATAACTTGTTGTTCGAGCGGGGGAACTAAGTGGTCCTTTTAAAATCTCTTTGGAGGTATTATGAATATCGCGGAGATGTGTAAACCCTTTTGCTGGGTTTTTCCTTGTGGTATGATTGGACTGTAATAATTGACCAATTGGGGAATCACCCTCATTATTTGTATCGTCCTGAACAGTATCGCTATCCGCGCTATTATTATGTAGAGTTAATACTGCATCTTTGTTGACCTTCGTCAGGCAACGTCTTTTATCAGAAATCTGTTCATTTGCTTTTGTAACCAATTTTGATATTCCGATGTCCTAATTAACTTCTTTTTAAGGATAATGAGATTTTCCACTTCCTCCATATTGATCTTTTATTTGCCGCCTTCTTAGGACCAGAAGCTGCTATTCTCTTCTTATTCCTTAAGTCGGGATGGATATGTCTCTCATGTTGACCCAGACCAATCCTCGAAGAAAAGGACAATGGACACAATGAACGGGCAGACTGAGTGTCCAATGTATTCTGTTGGGTTCTCTTGCACTTTGAAAAGTGACATGCAATCGGGTGATATTCTCGTTACTATTACATTTAGAACATTCTGTAATCAATTTCGAAGTTGAATGTTTAACATTCATATGTTTTTTGAATATTGTATAGGTACTATAGTACACACTGCATAGTGTACATAACAGGCAGTCACTGGGATACAGTATTATTACCTCATTCTGTTGACTAGAGGTATTTTGAACATTAAAATTTAGTACTGCCGATTTTGTAGTTGTATCCGTTATATGGAAATCTGTATTATCATATTTATCCATCTCCTCTCTCCACAGGGTCGATGAATTACTAAAAGTCGAATTATAAAATATCTTGGTACGAACATGAGAGCTCCCGTCGGGAGGACCCCGATCGGTAATCATCTCTCAATATGTACTGGAGTCTCTTCTTTCAGCCCTATTGACCGAGGAACTCCTCTGCACCAAAGGCTGTTCAGAAATTAAAACAGGTCTAGTGTCTAAATGGTCACCCTCGTAGGTTTGCGTACACGAGTCTTTAGTTGTTGGGACCCCAGGAGCAGTTCCGACCATAATGCAGTTAAAACATTTTGCACCGGCAGTAACTGCGTATATATCGGCGGGGGAGTTTTCTCCCCCCAGACCTTCCCAACCGGATGTAGACACCCCGTAGGGTTGTCTAATAATTTAACATTTCCCCTCTTCTGCGGGTACTTGATCTTCGCAGATCGCTGTGACTTCTATAAGGAGATGTCAACTTAGCCGCACACAGAGCACATAATGTGTATGTTGTTTAGCGGGAACAACGTGGAGGTACGGCACCAAAGACCGAGAAGTCTAGGAGTCTTTCTATCTGTAACTGATTGTCATAGTTACTCCCGTTATTTCTGGCTCCTAGTTCTGGTCTGCCCCGCAAGTGGAAACATCTACCCTAGGCTACGTCTACCCTGTCAAACCCTTTCGAAATCTTCAAAGACCTCTATTGGGTCACCCCTCAGTCTTCTCTTTTCTGGAGAAAAGAGCCCCAATCTTTCCTGATAAGTATAACCTCTCAGTTCTGGTATCATCCTAGTAAATCTTTTTTGCACCTTCTCCAATGCCTCTATATCCTTTTTATAATATGGAGACCAGAACTGCGCCCAGTACTCCAGGTGTAATCTAACCCAGGTTCGATACAAGTTTAACATAACTTCTCTGCTTTTCAATTCTATCCCTCTAGAAATTAACCCCAGTGCTTGGTTTGCTTTTGTATGGCCTTACTAACCTGCGTCGTTACGATTAGTGATTTGTGTATCTGTACACCCAGATCCCTCTGCTGTTCTACCCCATTTAGACTCTTATTATCCGAGCAGTATGTGGCCCCCTTATTCTTCCTACCAAAATGTAATACGTCACACTTATCTAAAGAAACTCATTTGCCAATTACACACCCATTCTGCGAGTTTATTAATGTCTTCCTGTACTTAGTTGCAGTCCTCCTTGGTATTAACTATACTCCCCAATTTGGTGTTGTCTGCAAATTTTGAAATTGTACTTCCGATTCCTGAGTCCAAATCGTTTATGTAAATGGTGAACAACAGTGGTCCCAGGACTGATCCTTGTGGAACACTACAGTCTGAGTAACTACTTTTAACCCTTACTCTCTGTTTTCTGTTTTGTAGCCAGCTTCCTATCCATTCTGCTACCTGTCCCCCGACTCCACGTGCTCTGACCTTACTCTGCGGTACCTTATCAAAGGCCTTTTTAAAATCCAAATATGTTACATCTACTGCATTACCCTTATCTACCTAAATTAAATGGTATAATTTTAAAGGGTGTGCAGGAACAGAAAGACCTGGGGGTTCACATAACCAAATCTTTGAAGGTGGCAGGAAGCTGTTAAAAAAGCTCACAGGACCTGGGCTTTATAAATAGAGGCATAGAGTACAAAAGCAAGGAAGTTATAAATCACTGGTTAGGCGTCAGCTGGAGTATTGTGTCCAATTCTGGGCACCACACTTTAGGAAGGATGTCAAGGCCTTAGAGAGGGTGCAGAGGAGATTTACTCGAATGATACCAGGGATGGGGACTTCAGTTATATGGAGTGACTGGAGAAACCGGGATTCTTCTCCTTGGAGCAGAGAAAGTTAAGGGGAGATTTAATAGAGGTGTTCAAAATTATGAAGTGTTTTGATAAGAGTAGATAGGGAGAAACTGCTTCCACTGGTAGGAGGGTCAGTAACCAGAGGATACAGATTTAAGATAATTATAGAATCATAGAATCATAGAAGTTACAACATGGAAACAGGCCCTTCGGCCCAACATGTCCATGTCGCCCAGTTTATACCACTAAGCTAGTCCCAATTGCCTGCACTTGGCCCATATCCCTCGATACCCATCTTCCCCATGTAACTGTCCAAATGCTTTTTAAAAGACAAAATTGTACCCGCCTCTACTACTGCCTCTGGCAGCTCGTTCCAGACACTCACCACCCTTTGAGTGAAAAAATTGCCCCTCTGGATCCTTTTGTATCTCTCCCCTCTCACCTTAAATCTGTGCCCCCTCGTTATAGACTCCCCTACCTTTGGGAAAAGATTTTGACTATCGACCTTATCTATGCCCCTCATTATTTTATAGACTTCTATAAGATCACCCCTTAACCTCCTACTCTCCAGGGAATAAAGTCCCAGTCTGTCTAACCTCTCCCTGTAAGTCAAACCATCAAGTCCCGGTAGCATCCTAGTAAATCTTTTCTGCACTCTTTCTAGTTTAATAATATCCTTTCTATAATAGGGTGACCAGAACTGTACACAGTACTCCAAGTGTGGCCTCACCAATGCCCTGTACAACTTCAACAAGACAATTAGCAAAAGAGCCAGGGGGGAGATAAGAATTTATTTTACGCAGCGAGTTGTAATGATCTGGAATGCGCTGCCTGAAACGGTGGTGGAAGCAGATTCAACAGTGACTTTCAAAAGGGAATTGGATAAATACTTGAAAGGGAAAAATTTGCAGGGCTATGGGGAAAGGGCAGGGGAGTGGGACTAATTGGTTAGCTCTTTCAAAGAGCTGGCACAGACACAATGGGCTGATTGGCCTCCTTCTGTGCAGTATGATTCCATGATTCTACCTGAAACGTCATCTCTGTTTCTCTTTCCACAGATGCTGCCTGGCCTGCTGAGTGTTTCCAGCATCTGCTGGTTTTATTTCAGATTTGCAGCATCCGCAGTATTTTCCTTTTGTCATATACGTACCATCCTATTTTCTTTTGTTGTCCTTAATTTATAAACATGACTCCATGCGCTTAAATTCTGTACACGGCAAGAAAGCTTAGTGGATCCAATGGGTCCAAACCTTTCATAATTTTCAACAATTCTATCATATCCCCTCTCAGTCATCTCTTTTCAAGACAGAAAAGACCCAGGGAAGTCAAACTTTCCTCGTACTAAGTTCTGGGATCAACCGTGTAAATTCAACACACCGCACGTACACATAAAACAGGCTACAATGAGAGCTCAGCCTCCTCTAACTCACCGCTGGTCATGTGGGACACTTTGGCCAGCTTCTTCATTACGTTATCCAGCCGCGACTGCGTGCTATCCAACTCATAGGAGAACTCGTCAAGCATACTGTGGAGAGAAGAGGATATGCAGGCTGAAACATAAAACTGAAGAGCCGGCTCCAATTTCACCCTGTACATGCACTGAATTATTTATAGCACTGGTTCTTGACTCTGCTTTACATTTTATTTTCCTCCTCTCTCTCACATCAGGAGCCCAGTTATTATGCTTCTGCCAAGGCTACTCTAGCAACAAGGCAATTGATACCCACACCCTCACCACACATACAAACGCACATGCGTATGCACATGCACACCCTCCCCTCAAACGTGCACGCAAGACCCCCTCCCCTCCAATCACTCACCCTTCTCTCAAATGCACGTACAGACCCCCCCCAACCCCTCAAATACACACACAACCCCACCCCACCCCACTCCATACACAAGATAAAATATGTACTGTCAAGGCCCCCCCACCCACCTCGCTCAGCAACCTCTGCTCTTAAGTTCTTGTTTCGAATTATACTGATATAGGGGTCCCAGGTCCCAGATGCCATATTCCTACTTGTCATGTCACCTAAATGTTTGACAGCTTCGCTCCCTAATAGCTGAAAACAGGAGTGCTGGGAGGCTCAGCAAATCCAATAAGCATTAGGAATCAATGTATTTGTTTTGGCTCAAGGTGTGTGGTTAAGCAGGGAGAACAGTTTCATGCAGGTGAGAAGTACGAGACTGAGCCCAGTAGACCCAATGGCCTACTGAGTAAAGTCAATGCCAGCTCTAGAGACCAGATGGTCCCAGTTCAGTTTGCACTCTGTGCTCAGGTCAGCTGACCTCAGCCAAGGGACTAAAATGAGCATCAGTCAGCAAGGGGAAGAAATAACTCAGCACAGTTCCATTCATACCTATCCGAATGCAGCCAGTACCTGTCCAGCAATGCATTTTCTTCCCTTCCCCACATCTCTAGGATCCCCCAAGGATCTACCCTTGGCTCCCTCTTCTTGCTTATCTACAAGCTGCTTTTCTGTGACATCACCCACAGGATAAGGGTCAGCTTTTACACGCACTCCAACAATACCCAGCTCTACCTCTCCATCATCTCTCTCCACCCTTCCACTGTTTCCGTGTGTCAAGACTGACATCCAGTCTTGGATGTGTCACAACTTTAGTTCAGCATTGGGAACACCAAAGCCATTGTCCTCGACCCCCAACACAAACTCCACTCTTTTGTCACCGATTCCACCCCAACCCCGCCCCGCACTCTCAGGCTGAAGCAGACTGTTTGCAAATTCAGTGTCCTGTTTGACCCCGAGCCAAGCTTTAAACCCAACATCCTCTCCATCACCAACAGCGCTTAATTCCACCTTCGTAAGGTCATAGGAACAGGTGGAGGCCATTCAGCCCCTTGAGCCTGTTCTGCCATTCAATTAGATCATGGCTGATCTGTATCTTAACTCCATCTACCTGCCTTGGTTCCGTAACCTTTAATACCCTTACCTAACAAAAATCTATCAATCTCAAGTTTTGACATTTTCAATTGGCCCCCAGTCTCAACAGCTTTTTGGGAAAGAGTGTTCCAGATTCTCACTACCCTTTGTGTGTGGAAGTGCTTCCTGCCTGTGTAAAGAAGATTGCCCACTTTCTTCCTACCTCTGCTGCTGAAACCCTCATCCATCTCAGTCACCCACATTTGACTACTCCAACGCTCTCCTTGCTGGTCTCACCACTTCCACCCTCCAAAAATTCTGCCACCTATATCCATTCTCACATGAGGTCCCGCTCACCCCTTACCCCCCATCCTCACTGACCTACACTGCCTCCCTGTCCCCAATGTATTACATGTAAAATTATCACCTACAAGTCATTCCATAGCCTTGCCCCGCCCTATCTCTGGAATCCCGTGCAGCTCTAAATCCCCCTCCAAGTGCTCTGCTCCTCTGACTCTGGTGTTCTGCGTATCCCCCTCCTCCCTTCAGGCCATCATTGGAGGCAGAGCCTTCAGTCCCCTTGGGCCCACTCCCTGGAACTTGTGCGCTAAAACCTCGTCACTTTCAAAAACCTTTCAGTCACCCCTTGTAATCTCTTCCTTTCCAGCTCACCATACCTCTCCTTACACATATTTGTGAAGTACCTTGGGACGCCTCTTTTTTACATTAAAGGCGCCACCCAGGAACCTCTACCGGAAAGCATATGCGTGTCGGCACTGAGCGAGAGTAGGTTAAGGCTGGGCCATGGAACTCTTCCTGGTCGAATAACCTGCCGACACTTGCAGTCTAGGCTGGCACATGAAGAGAGGGCACTTGGCAAAAGGCTGCCAGGATTTGTGGAACTGCGCTCCAGCGCGAGTCAGTCGGTGACTTCAGGCGAAGAGGGGAGGAATGATTTTCACTCAGAACAAACCCACTTCCGTAGCATTAAGCATAGGAGGGGGGAGAAAGAAGGAAACTTAAAGCAAGTGAATGGCTGAACTGACACTCACACAGCTTGCTCGTCCAGCTCATTGCCAATCTTCTGCGACATGTTCTTCAAAACTCCAATACTGCCCGACACTAGCTCCAGCTGATCGTCCTGCTGCTCCGCGATCAACTGAACGGGACGGGAGACACAAAAATCATTACAAGATCCAAAAGTAGAGGTCATGCCCCACTAAGCTGTCACCACCCCCGCCCCCCCATTACCTGCCTTGGCCTCTCCCCACCAGCCTGTCACCCCCTATTACATAGGAACAGGAGTAGGCCATTTAGCCCCTCAAGCCTGTTCTGCTATTCAATGAGATCATGGCTGATCTGTGACCTCACTCCATATACCCAACGTAGCCCCATATCCCTTAATACCTTTGGTTAACTAAAATCTATCAATCTCATGTTTAAAATTAACAATTGAGGTAGCATCAACTGTCGTTTGCGGAAGAGAGTTCCAAACTTCTACCACCCTTTGCGTGTAGAAGTGTTTCCAAACTTCACTCCTGAAAGTCCTGGCTCTAATTTTTAGGCCATGTCCCCGAGTCCTAGATTCCCCAACCAGCGGAAATAGTTTCTCTCCATCTACCCTATCAGTTCCCCTTAATATCTTGAAAACTTTGATCAAATCACCCTTTAATCTTCTGAATTCCAGAGAATACAACCCTGGCTTGAGTAATCTCTCCTCATAATTTATCCTTTAGAGTCCAGGTATCATTCGAGTAAATCTACTCTGAACTCCCCCTAAGGTGTGGTGCCCAGAACTGAACACAGTATTCCAGGTGTGGTCTAACCAGGGCTTTGTATAGTGTAGCACAACTTCTACCCCCTTGAATTCTAGTCCTCGAGATATAAAGGCCAGCATTCCATTATCCTTTTTAATTATTTTCTGTACCTGTCCATGACATTTTAATGATCTATGTACATGGATCCCTAAGTCTCTTTGGACCTCCACTGTTTCGAGCTTTTCACCATTTAGAAAGTACTCTGATCTACCCTTTTTAGGTCCAAAGTGGATGACCTCACGCTTGCCTACATTGAAATCCATTTGCCGCAGTTTTGCCCATTCACTTAATCTATTAATATCTCTCTGTAATTTTATGCTTCCATCTACACTGCTTACAATGCTGCCTATCTTTGTGCCATCGGCAAACTTGGATATGTGGCTCTCTATCCAGTCATCTAAGTCGTTAATAAATACAATGAATAGTTGAGGCCCCAACACAGATCCCTGTGGGACATCACTAGTCACATCCTGCCAATCTGAGTACCTGTCTATTATCCCTACTCTATGTCTCCTGCCGCTCAGCCAATTTCTTAAACAGGTCAATAATTTGCCCTCAAGTGCACAAGTATTTTATACTTTCTGGCAACGATCAGGCCGCAAACAGCAGTTTTTCCTTGTCCAGTCCTTCTCCCTTTTTCACCTGAAGCACTGGCCTTTTGTTGCTGTTGTTCCGTGGGCATTCTGACAAATTTATTAGAGTTCTTTGAGGAAGTAACGGGCAGTGTGGATAAAGGGGAACCAATGGATGCAGTATATTTAGATTTCCAAAAGGCATTCGATAAGGTGCCACATAAAAGGTTACTGCACAAGATAAGAGCTCCTGGTGTTGGGGGTAATATACTGGCATGGATAGAGGATTGGCTAACTAACAGAAAACAAAGAGTCGGGATAAAAGGGTCATTTTCAAAATGGCAATCTGTAACTAGTGAGGTGCCGCAGGGATCAGTGCTGGGGCCTCAACTATTTACAATATATATCAATGACTTGGATGAAGAAAAGTGTGTCTTGTGGCCAAATTTGCTGATGATACAAAGATAGGTGGAAAAGCAAGTTGCAAGGAGGACACAAAATGTCTGTAAAGGGATATTGACAGGTTAAGCAAATGGGCAAAAATTTGGCAGATGGAATATAATGTGGGAAAATGTGAAGTCATCCACTTTGGGAGGAAAAATAAAAAAGCAAAATATTATTTGAATGGAGAAATACTACAAAATGCTGCAGTACAGAGGGATCTGGGTGTCCTCGTACATGAAACACAAAAAGTCAACACACAGGTGCAGCAGGTAATCCGGAAAGCAAATGGAATATTTGGCCTTTATTTCTAGGGGGATGGAGTATAAAAGCAGGGAAGTCATGCTACAACTGTACAGGGTGCTGGTGAGACCACACCTGGAGTACTGCGTACAGTTCTGGTGCCCTTATTTAAGGAAGGATATACTTGCATTGGAGGCAGTTCAGAGAAGGTTGATTCCGGGTATGGAAGGGTTGTCTTATGAGGAAAGATTGAACAGGTTGGGTCTATACTCATTGGAGTTTAGAAGAATGAGAGGAGACCTTATTGAAACATACAAGATTCTGTGGGGACTCGATAGGATAAATGCTGAGAGGATGTTACCCCTCATGGGGGAATCTAAAACTAGGGGGCATAGTCTCAGAATAAGGGGTTGCCCGTTTAAGACGGAAATGAGGAGGAATTTCTTCTCCCAGAGGGTCGTGAATCTTTGGAATTCTTTACCCCAAAAAGCTGTGGAGGCTGAGTCATTGAATACATTCAAGGCTGAGTTAGACAAATTTTTGATCAGCAAGGGAGTCAAAGGATATGGGGAAAGGGCAGGAAAGTGGAGTTGAGGTAAAAATCAGATCAGCCATGATCTCATTGAATGGCAGAGCAGGCTCGAGGGGCCGAATGGCCTACTCCTGCTCCTATCTCTTATGGTCTTATGGCAATCGCTCCAGCAACACGCGCAACTGGTCAGCCACCACCTATCAGTCCAGGGAGTGGTGGCAGGCCATTCGACCGTGAGGAGCATCACAGCCTGGCTCTGTGCTCCGCCGGTATCCACAGACATGCACACTGCAGAATACATCACTGGACATCTATCAGGAACAGGAACCCGGGCTGATTTCACCCCCCCACCGCCACCTCCACCGCCCTGCCCCCCCCGCGCCCCACCCCCCACCTCCCCCGGGCTGATGAAGCCAGTTTAACGGTCCCTACAGCTGAGATTAGCTGGCTCAGCGCAGCCCTGGAATCAAATTTGCAACCTGCTGGTGTGCACTGCACTGTCGGACAGAGGGTACCTTTACCCCCGTCCTCTCAGCCTGCAGACACACTGCTCACTCCCTGCCCGGTTACCTGCTGTTGGACGTGTTGGTCCTCGATGAAATGTGAATTGACCGCTTGCAGCTCTTGATCCAGCCGGCTGTACTTATCTGAAGTGGAGCTCGGTCCCTGACTTGTCCTGGAGCTTAGCAGTGCCTGCACACAGACAGCAAAAATAAAAAATAGACCATTCAATGGACAGCATGTGCCTTGTATTTCACTGACAGGCAAAGAAAGACTTGTATTTACAAACCACCATATGTTTCACAGAAATGCCTCAAGGCACTTTACATACAGTGAATCACTTTAGAGTGAAGTGCCTTGCAGCAGCCATTTTGCACACAGCAAGGTCCCACATTAAAAACAATGAGAATAAAAGAAAAGAAAGAAAGACTTGCATTTGATGACCTCAGGATGTCCCAAAGCACTTTACAGCCAATGAAATATTTTTGAAATGTAGTCACTGTTGTAATGTAGGGAAACATTGGCAGCCAATTTGCACACAGCAAAATCCCACAAACAGCAATGAGATAACAATCAGATAATCTGATTTTAGGTGTTGGTTGAGGGATAAATACTGGCCAGGACACCGGGGAGAACTCCCCTGGTCTTCTTCAAAATAGGACTGTGGGATCTTTTACATCCACCTGAGAGAGCAGAAGGGGTCTCAGTTTAACATCTCACCTCATCGGCACGGGCTCAATGGGCCAAATGGCCTCCTCCTGTGCAGTAACCAGTCTATGAACACCTGCATAGACCTGTTGGGCTGAATGGCCTGTTTCTGTGCTGTAAAATTCTATGTAATTCTACATGAAAGACGGCACCTCCTACAGTGCAGCACTCCCTCAGTAATGCATTGGGAGTGTAAGCCTAGATTATGTGCTCAAGTCTCTGGAATGGGACTTGAACCCACAACCTTCTGACTCAGAGGTGAGAGTGCTACCCATTCAGTCATGGCTGACACCCTAATGACCAATTAATCTGATTTTAGTGGGATCGATTTGAGGGAATGTTGCCCAGCATTCCAGAAGAATTCAGAGAGCGGACAGCCAATGTTCACCAGATTTCTGTGACATGTGGTTTCCAGCTGGGGTCATCCAGGCAGCAATCAGGAGCAGGAAAACTGGCCATGTTTTCCTCCCCGGGGGATACTGAGGCCAACTGGAGCACCCAACAGCCGCCCCAGCTGAAAATGGCCAACTCAGCCGAAGGGACGGAACCTATATCCTGGGCATCTTGGTACCACACTAGCCCATGCTGGGCCATCAGGGGAGCTCATTGAAATAAGAGTGCCTTCAGAGGAACGTTACAATAGTGAGGGTTATTTTAATGAAATCACAGTTCTGGTTAATTGTGCCGAACAGCTTAAAGTGGATAAGTGCTCTGCATGGTACGTGCATATCTACATGTGGGGAGGAATGCTCTTCAGACTCTTCAACCCATTGCAAAATGCCGTTAATTTTTCAGACAAGTGATTCCAAACTCATGGAATGGAGTTCTTGGCTAATCTGTGTAATATTAAAAGGTGCTGCTGACACTATCTATGAATATCCCACCCAGAAAACCAGGTTGGCTGCAGACATTACCCAAAGAGCCATGAGATGTCTCAGCTGTGGTGACGTTTACTGATGAGGTTTCTTAGTATGCTTAGTTGTAAACACACCACTAATCGGCAATAATAAAGTCCAGTCAGAAATATAAGATAGTCGCTAATAAATCCAATAAGGAATTCAGGAGAAACTTCTTTACTCAGAGAATGGTTAGAATGCGGAACTCACTACCACATGGAGTGGTTGAGGTGAATAGCATAGATGCATTTAAGGGGAAGCTAGATTAACACAAGAGGGAGAAAGGAATAGAAGGATATGCTGATAGGGTGAGATGAAGTAAGGTGGGAGGAGGCTCGTGTGGAGCATAAACACCGGCACAGACCAGTTGGGCCGAATTGCCTGATTCTGTGCTGTAAAATTCTATGTAATTCTACGTCAAACGCAGGCTACTAACCAGTCTGTTCTTTTGATCCACCAGCGCCTGCACCGAGGAACTGGACATGTGATCTTTCATTTCCTGTAAAGACAACTAAAAAGATTGGTATTCACGATAGCAGATAACTGCGTAAATCTCATCAGAAAAGGAAGTTATCTGCGGCAGTGAGCCAGCCTCTGTCTGTTGGGTTACTGATTTACATCTGTACCGAGTAAAGCTCCCTTTACACTGTCCCATCAAACACTCCCAGGGTAGGTACAGCATGGGTTAGATACAAAGTAAAGCTCCCTCTACACTGTCCCATCAAACACTCCTAGTGCAGGTACATCACGGTTTAGATACAGGGTAATGCTCCCTCTACTCACCCCTACTGCATTAGTGAGACATTTTTGCACTTCCCACACCAGTGGTCCTGTGGGACAGTTCTGTGACATGAGCCCCCGTGACCATTAGGGTTCTCTGACTCATTAGACCTCTCCATGCCAAGTCCTAGACAGCTTTGAGCCAGTCACTTAGTGATTCACCCTCTGATTTTCACACCCTCGCCCTGCTCATCGCTTTGCTGGCTGAACACGCGACCTCATGTTTCTAGGGGTAAATCATGGCTACAAACCCCACCTTAGCAGTGAAAAAAACACAAAGTCCATGAAAACCCCACCGCTGCAAATATTGCAACAGCTCCAGGGCTTTTTGTCTCAGCTGTTCCCACTATTCCCAATGAAATAATGTGATCATAGGAATAGGAACATAGGTACAGGAGTAGGCCATTCAGCTCCTCGTGCCTGCTCCGCCATTTGATAAGATCATGGCTGATCTGTGATCTAACTTACCATATACCTGCCTTTGGCCCATATCCCTTAATACCTTTGGTTGCCAAAAAGCTATCTATCTCAGATTTAAATTTAGCAATTGAGCTAGTATCAATTGCTGTTTGCGGAAGAGTTCCAAACTTCTACCACCCTTTGTATGTAGAAATGTTTTCTAATCTCGCTCCTGAAAGGTCTGGCTCTAATTTTTAGACTGTGCCCCCTACTCCTAAAATCCCCAACCAGCAGAAGTAGTTTCTCTCTATCCACCCTATCTGTTCCCCTTAATATCTTATAAACTTCGATCAGATCACCCCTTAACCTTCGAAACTCTAGAGAATACAACCCCAATTTGTGTAATCTTTCCTCGTAACTTAACCCTTGAAGTCCGGGTATCATTCTAGTAAACCTACGCTGAACTCCCTCCAAGGCCAATACGTGCTTCCGAAGGTGCGGTGCCCAGAACTGCTCACAGTACTCCAGGTGCGGTCTAACCAGGGTTTTGTATAGCTGCAGCATAACTTCTGCCCCCTTGATCGACAGAGCATCTGGGACGCAAAGGAGGCTGTCTGTGAAAATCTTCACAGTTTCAGCATTTCCACAAGGCTGTGGAAGTCCTTTTCTCTGCTTCCCATAAGAACTCAGCAATATCATAAGAGTACAGTCCGTGTAAAGATCCCCCGTACAGAGCCAGATAACATGGTCTTCCAACTTTTAAAAAAAAATTATTCTTGGCTGTGGGCGTCACTGGCAAGGCTGACATTTAGTGCCCATCCCTAGTTGCCCTGATGACTGAATGGCTAGCTGGGCTACTTCAGGGGGCACTTAAAAGCATGGGACTGGAGTCACATACAGAGCAGACCGAGAAAAGGCAGCAGGTTCCCTTTCCTAGAGAGCTGGGTTTGTAACAACAATACGACAACTTCTTGGTCACTTTTACTGATTCCAGCTTTTTACCTGCCATGGCGGGATTTGAACTCACATTCTCTGAATTATTAGTCCAGCCTCTACGACACTATACTACCGTTCTCCATGTGTTTAATAATAAAGTATTGGTGGTACAATTGAGAGGGCAACAGCACTTGGCCTTCTGCCTCTCCCTGTCGCCACAAAACCTTCCAGGTCCTGCTTTATATACCCAACTTCCCCTTCCCCAGCAGTGGGAGCAGCCAGTAACCTCACCTTCCCACAGCCCAGCCCCTCTGGACCGTTTTTAGTGTAACTCATAGAAAGCACACACTTTCTCATCTGTCTGTAACACGTCAACAGGACTTACCTTTACAATTTGCTTTGTGCTGGTGATGAATGCTTTCCTTTTGCTCAGTTCCGCTGGATCGAGGTTAAACTTCCGAGGGTTTGTCTCCACGATACGTACATTGCAGTTAAGGCAAAGTGACTTACATGTGCATGGTAGACTGATAGTTTTATACTCAACAACAACAACTTGCATTTATATAGCGCCTTTAAAATAGTAAAATATCCCATGGCGCTTTACAAAAGTGTAATCAGACCAAAAAATAATTACTCAGATGACTGGCACATTTTACAGCTTTACAATCCAAGACAAATTCTGTAATTCGACAGAATGATGGCCTTGGCACCACAGAATGGAAACGTGCCCTTAATACCGAATCTCAACATTACACCTTTTCCCTCCCTCTTTCCGCACCATGCAACTTCCCAGCCAAGCGTGCAAGTGGTGACCTCCTCCCAACCTGACACTCTTAAGACCTGCCTTTAGTTAGTACGAGAGGGTGACTCATCCTGTGATCTCCCATCCCTGTGGGTGATGCATGACCTCCGTTTGGTGCCACAATACCATCACTTACTGTAAAGATGGCAGATCCGATTTCACCGCTGCCTATACCCAACCTTACATAAAATTACAGTTTATACCTTTATAAAACACTGGTTCGTCCACAACTGGTGTATTGTGTCCGATTCTGGGCAGGGCACTTTAGGAAGGATGCGAAGGCCTTAGAGAGGGTGCAGAAAAGATTTACTAGAATGATTCAGGGATGAGGGACTTCAGTTACGTGGATAGACTGAAGAAGCTGGGATTGTTCTCCTTAGAGCAGAGAAGGTTGAGAGGAGATTTGATAGAAGTATTCAAAATCATGAACAGTTTAGATAGAGTAAACAAAGTGAAACCGTTCCCATTGGCGGAAGGGTCGAGAACCAGGGGGCACAGATTTAAGGTGATTGGCAAAAGAACCAAAGGCGACATGAGGAAAAACTTTTTTCACTTAGCGAGTAGTTATGATCTGGAACGCGCTGCCCGAAAGGGTGGTAGAAGCTGATTCAATCGTGGCTTTCAAAAAGGAATTGGATAAGTACTTGGGGGAAAAAAATTTGCAGGGCTACGGGGAAGGAGCGGGGGAATGGGACTAACTGGATTGCCCTTACAAGAGCTGGCACAGGCTCGATGGGCTGAGTGGCCTCCTACTGTGCTGCAACTTTTCTTTGATTCTATTCTAGCAATTGATTTTCCCACTTGCTAACATGGTAGAGACTCATTCTCCTCCCTTGCTGCGTGCCACCAAGACCCCGTGAAATTAATTAGCTTCCGTGAGGGTAAGCTCACTAAAACTATGAGCATTATCGATTTGCTACTTTGCTTAGTAAAGCACAAGTATCGATGCAATACAACATTTAATGGAAAAGGTTGAATTCTCCCAAATATTAGCTATTAGAAATGCTGATATTTGGGATTTTTCAGAATCTTTGGTGTATTTGCATGTTGGAACTTTCAATGTATGCTGAATCTCACCTCCAACAGGGTAACACATGGCCTGAGGTGCACTACAAAGCATGGACACAGCACAGTGAATATGTCAATCTCAGAGTGATTCTCTTGCAACCTCTCACAAAGTTATATTGGTAGCCCTCGAATCTCTCGGGGCTTCGACAGGCCGCGGCATCACGGCATCTTAGGGCTTACCTGCCAAACTGGACATGTGACATTGATACAAACATTGGGACCTCTGCTGTAAACACCAACCGGTTATTCGCACACGCAGCACCAATGAGGCAAAACCGTCACGATGCTGTTGGAAATGGCTTTGAAGGAGGAACCATGGCAGTACAGTGTTACCCTCACTTTGAACAGCTGCAATTAAAGGATATTGATTGTCTCATCGAGGTCCTCCAGGTCCCACTCGATACTACGGAGACTGTTCCTCAACTCATTGGTTGTCCAGTCACACTCTTCTTTGCTGGCCGAAGAGGGATCTTCCAGCAGCTCGGCCCATCGCTGGTACAGTCCTTGAGCAGTATTCACTGCTTTCTGCACTTCGCTGGAAGAAAGGACACAGCATTAAACTTGTAGGCACTGGCTACTGCTACCATCCAGATCTTGAAACAGAGCGGCAAAGTCCCATTAATCCCCACTCGTGCACTTCCATGTACCTTCTTAGAGTGAGCCAGGGCTCAGTGGGTAGCACTCTCGCCTCTGAGTCAGAAGGTTGTGGGGTTCAGGCCCCACTCCAGAGACCTGAACCCATAATCCAGGCTGACACTCCAATGCAGTATTGAGGGAGTGCTGCACTGTCGGAGATGCCGTCTTACAGATGATACATTAAACCGAGGCCCTGTCTGCCCCCTCAGGCGGATGTAAAAGATCCCATGGCACTATTTCAAAGAAGAGCAGGAGAGTTCTCCCCGGTGTCCTGCCTAATACTTATCCCTCAACCAACATCACTAAGATTAACTTTGTCGCATTGCTGCTGTTTGTGGGACCTTGCTGTGTGCAAATTGGCTGTAAAGTGCTTTGAAACGTCTTGAGGTTATGAAAGGTGCTACATAAACCCAAGTTTCTTTTTCTATAGAGTGCCCCCAGCTAGTGGCATTGCAGGGGTCATGTTTGGCTCCATTAGTCCTTGTTGCACACGTTCATTGTTTTTTGCTGGTCCACTTTTTCTGTGCTGGTCACTTTCTCAACAAGATTGGTCTGCATTCTACAGAACAGCAGCGCTGTGTGGAAATTGTCCTCAGCACCACCGGGGCAGGAAGCAGCCTGTTCCTAATCGCTAGCTTGTGACTCCTGGACTGGAGAGTCTGCACGCTTGGGTGGAGACTACATTGAGCTTAGCTGTGATGGCCCTCAGTTGAAAAACCAGTCTGGGCTCACACCTGAAGAACAGCCACTTGGGCCAGGAAACAGAAGGTGGCTGATGCCTGAGGACAACGAGCAAGAGTCAGCGCATTCAGGATAGGAAGGGTGAAGAACAGAGGAGACAAAAATGGGGAGGATCTCATCCTCTTTTAATCCATTAACAATAAAATTGATGGCATTATGAAGAACATTGCAGTGCTGGAGAGGGAGGATACCCTTGAGGGGTCAAAGACAGAATCTATTTGGTTAGCGTTAAGAAACAATAGAAGCGCCATTAAACAAAGTAAGAAATAGGAGCAGAAG
Organism: Heptranchias perlo; assembly: GCF_035084215.1. Taxonomy (NCBI): domain Eukaryota; kingdom Metazoa; phylum Chordata; class Chondrichthyes; order Hexanchiformes; family Hexanchidae; genus Heptranchias; species Heptranchias perlo. The sequence goes on along the minus strand of NC_090333.1, from coordinate 81,891,050 downwards.
CTGGCCCTACGGCCCCTCGAGCCTGCTCCGCCATTCAATCAGATCATGGCTGATCTTCAACCTCAACTCCACTTTCCTGCCCGATCCCCATATCCCTTGATTCCCCTAGCGTCCAAAAATTTATCTCTCTCAGCCTTGAATATACTCAACAACTCAGCATCCACTGCCCTCTGGGGTAGAGAATTCCAAAGATTCACAACCCTCCGAGTGAAGAAGTTCCTCATCTCAGCTGACCCCTTATCCTGTGTCTATGCCCTCCGGTTCTAGACTCTCCAGCCAGAGGAAACAACCTCAGCATCTACCCTGTCAAGCCCCCTCAGAATCTTGTATATTTCTATGAGATCACCTCTCATTCTTCTAAACTCCAGAGAGTATAGACCCATTTTACTCAACCTCTACTCATAGGAAAACCCTCTCATCCCAGGAATTAATCTAGTGAACCATCGTTGCACTGCCTCTAAGGCAAGTATATACTTCCTTAGATAAGGGGACCAAAACTGTAGACAGTATTCCAGATAAGGTCTCACTAAAGCCCTGTACAATTGTAGTAAGACTTCCTTACTCTTGTACTCCAACCCCTACTTTCACTACTGGGTGTATTCTATAGGCCACCAACTAGTGGGAAGGATATGGAGAAGCAAATTTGCAGAGAAATTACAGAGAGGAGCAAGAACTATACAGTAGTCATAATGGGGGACTTCAACTATTCTAATATAGACTGGGATAGTAATAGTGTAAAAGACAATGAGGGGAGGAATTTCTGAAATGTATTCAGGAGAACTTTCTTGATCAGTATGTTTCCGGCCCAACAAGGAAGGAGGCATTGCTGGATCTAGTTCTAGGGAATGAAGAGGGTTAAGTGGGGGAACATTTAGGGAACAGTGATCGTAGTATCATAAGGTTTAGATTAGTTATGGAAAAGGACAAGGAGCAATCTAAAGTAAAAATACATAAAGGAGGAGGGCCAATTTCAGTGGAGTGAGAACGGATCTGGCCCGGGTAAACTGGAATCAAAGATTGGCAGGCAAAACTGTAATCGAACAATGGACGGCCTTTAAAGAGGAGATGGTTCGGGTACAGTCTAGGTACATTCCCACGAGGGGGAAAGGTAGGGCAACTAAAGCCAGAGCTCCCTGGATGGTGAAAGAGATAGAGAGTAAGATAAAGCAGGAAAAGGAGGCGTATGACAAATGTCAGGTTGATAATACAAGTGAGAACCAGGCAGAATATAGAAAGTACAGAGGAGTGAAAAAGGCAAAGAGACAGTATGGGAATAGACTGGCAGCTATCATAAAAGGGAATCCAAAAGTCTTCTATAGGCATATAAATAGTAAACGGGTAGTAAGAGGAGGGGTGATGCCTATTATGGACCAAAAAGGAGATCTACGCATGGAAGCAGAGGGCATGGCAGGGGTACTAAATGAGTACTTTGCATCTGTCTTTACCAAGGAAGAAGATGCTGCCTAAGTCACAGCAAAAGAGGAGGTAGTTGAGATGCTGGATGGGCTAAAAATTGATAAAGAGGAGGTACTAGAAAGGCTGGCTGTACTTAAAGTAGATAAGTCACCAGGTCCGGATGGGATGCATCCTAGGTTGCTGAGGGAAGTAAAGGTGGAAATTGCAGAGGTACTGGCCATAATCTTCCAAACACCCTTAGATACAGGGGTGGTACAATTTCAAAATTTACAGATGACACAAAACTTGGAAGTGCAGTGAACAGTGAGGAGGATAGTGATAGACTTCAAGAGGATATAGACAGGCTGGTGGAATGGGCGGACACGTGGCAGATGAAATTTAACGTAGAGAAGTGCAAAGTGATACACTTCAGCAGGAAAAATGATGAGGTGCAATATAAACTAAATGGTATAATTCTAAAGGGGATGCAGGAACAGAGAGACCTGGGGGTATATGTGCACAAATCTTTGAAGGTGGCAGGACAGGTTGAGAAAGTAGTTAAAAAAGCATAAGTTATCCTGAGCTTTATAAATAAAGGCAGAGTACAAAAGTAAGGAAGTTATGATGAACCTTTATAAAACACTGGTTCGGCCACAGCTGGAGTATTGTGTCCAATTCTGGGTACCGCACTTTAGGAAGGATGTGGAGGCCTTGGAGAGGATGCAGAAAAGATTTACTAGAATGATTCCAGGAATGAGCGACTTCAGTTATGTGGATAGACTGGAGAAGCTGGGGTTGTTCTCCTTAGAAAGGATGATGGAAGCAGGTTCATTCGTGGCTTTCAAAAAGGAATTGGATAAATACTTGAAGGGAAAAAAATTTGCAGGGCTACGGGGAAAGAGTGGAGGAATGGGACTAACTGGATTGCTCTTACAAAGAGCCGGCACTGGCTCGATGGGCCAAATGGCCTCCTTCTGTGCTGTAACCATTCTATGATTCTATGGTCTGCTTAGTTTAATCACTATAAATATCTTCAATTTACCCATTATTTCAACTTATCACTATATACATACACTTCCTTCACCCCCATTTCCTGGTGTATCAAAAAAAGTACACACGTGTGCATGAACACAATCCTATCCTCACCAAACACACCCACATTTTGCAGCAGCACTCAATGGATAACTGTCTGAACAGGGATCTTGGCTGATATTTGCCCCTTCCTAACCCAAGGTCAACTTGAATTGACCCGAGATAAACTGCAGCACCCCAACTGCAATCAGTTAACTCAGCAAAGGACAGGGAACATCCAGGAGCATATTTACCCAAAAGCAGAGAAAATCTTTCATCTCCACTTTTAGCTCTCATTAGCAGGTCACCATTTTAGTCAGAACAAGAGAATAAAAAACATCAGTGGGGAGTATAAAGGCTGAAAATTACACCTACAGTTTAGATCATATCAGTAAAACATTCAGGCTTCACTCGTGACTTAAGATGTAACCCGAAGCCATACATGTTCTATGCATAAATTATTCAAATCTCTGTAACTCAATCCCGGGTATCCGTTATTCTATATATAAACCATCCAAACCAACTCGATTAAAGTCCAGCCTGTAACTTACTCCCGGGTATCTGATATTCTGTATATAAACCATCCAAACCAACTTGATTAGAATCTAGCCTGAAACTCACTCACAGATATATTATTCTATAAAAAAAAACAACCGAACCCCTCGATTAGATTCCAGCCTGTAACTCACTCCTGGGTATCTGTTATTCGATATATAAATCCCCCGAACCCCTCGATTAGATTCCAGCCTGGAACTCACTCCCGGGTATCTGTTATTCTATATATAAACCCTGCAAACCCCTCGATTAGATTCCAGTCTGTAACTCACTCCTGGGTATCTGTTATTCTATATATAAACCCTGCAAACCCCTCGATTAGATTCCAGTCTGTAACTCACTCCCGGGTATCTGTTATTCTATATATAAACCCTGCAAACCCCTCGATTAGATTCCAGTCTGTAACTCACTCCCGGGTATCTGTTATTCTATATATAAACCCTCCGGACCCCTCGATTAGATTCCAGTCTGTAACTCACTCCCGGGTATCTGTTATTCTATATATAAACCACCCGAACCCCTCGATTAGATTCCAGCCTGCAACTCACTCCCGGGTATCTGTTATTCTATATATAAACCACCCGAACCCCTCGATTAGATTCCAGCCTGTAACTCACTCCCGGGTATCTGTTATTCTATATATAAACCACCCGAACCCCTCGATTAGATTCCAGCCTGTAACTCACTCCCGGGTATCTGTTATTCTATATATAAACCCCCCGAACCCCTCGATTAGATTCCAGCCTGTAACTCCCTCCCGGGTATCTGTTATTCTATATATAAACCACCCGAACCCCTCGATTAGATCCCAGTCTGTAACTCACTCCCGGGTATCTGTTATTCTATATAAAAACCCCCCGAACCCCTCGATTAGATTCCAGCCTGTAACTCACTCCCGGGTATCTGTTATTCGATATATAAACCCCCCGAACCCCTCGATTAGATTCCAGTCTGTAACTCACTCCCGGGTATCTGTTATTCTATATATAACCCCCCGAACCCCTCGATTAGATTCCAGCCTGTAACTCACTCCCGGGTATCTGTTATTCTATATATAAACCCCCGAACCCCTCGATTAGATTCCAGCCTGTAACTCACTCCCGGGTATCTGTTATTCTATATATAAACCACCCGAACCCCTCGATTAGATTCCAGCCTGTAACTCACTCCCGGGTATCTGTTATTCTATATATAAACCCCCCGAACCCCTCGATTAGATTCCAGCCTGTAACTCCCTCCCGGGTATCTGTTATTCTATATATAAACCACCCGAACCCCTCGATTAGATCCCAGTCTGTAACTCACTCCCGGGTATGTTATTCTATATATAAACCCCCCGAACCCCTCGATTAGATTCCAGCCTGTAACTCACTCCCGGGTATCTGTTATTCTATATATAAACCCCCCGAACCCCTCGATTAGATTCCAGTCTGTAACTCACTCCCGGGTATCTGTTATTCTATATATAAACCCCCCGAACCCCTCGATTAGATTCCAGCCTGTAACTCACTCCCGGGTATCTGTTATTCTATATATAAACCCCCCGAACCCCTCGATTAGATTCCAGCCTGTAACTCACTCCCGGGTATCTGTTATTCTATATATAAACCCCCTGAACCCCTCGATTAGATTCCAGCCTGTAACTCACTCCCGGGTATCTGTTATTCTGTATATAAACCCCCGAACCCCTCGATTAGATTCCAGCCTGTAACTCACTCCCGGGTATCTGTTATTCTATATATAAACCCCCGAACCCCTCGATTAGATTCCAGCCTGTAACTCACTCCCGGGTATCTGTTATTCTATATATAAACCCCCTGAACCCCTCGATTAGATTCCAGCCTGTAACTCACTCCCGGGTATCTGTTATTCTGTATATAAACCCCCGAACCCCTCGATTAGATTCCAGCCTGTAACTCACTCCCGGGTACCTGTTATTCTATATATAAACCCCCCCGAACCCCTCGATTAGATTCCAGCCTGTAACTCACTCCCGGGTATCTGTTATTCTATATATAAACCCCCGAACCCCTCGATTAGATTCCAGCCTGTAACTCACTCCCGGGTATCTGTTATTCTATATATAAACCCCCTGAACCCCTCGATTAGATTCCAGTCTGTAACTCACTCCCGGGTATCTGTTATTCTATATATAAACCCCCTGAACCCCTCGATTAGATTCCAGCCTGTAACTCACTCCCGGGTATCTGTTATTCTATATATAAACCCCCCCGAACCCCTCGATTAGATTCCAGCCTGTAACTCACTCCCAGGTATCTGTTATTCTATATATAAACCCCCGAACCCCTCGATTAGATTCCAGCCTGTAACTCACTCCCGGGTATCTGTTATTCTATATATAAACCCCCTGAACCCCTCGATTAGATTCCAGCCTGTAACTCACTCCCGGGTATCTGTTATTCTATATATAAACCCCCTGAACCCCTCGATTAGATTCCAGCCTGTAACTCACTCCCGGGTATCTGTTATTCTATATATAAACCCCCTGAACCCCTGGATTAGATTCCAGTTGGGGCGTGCACGTGAGAGAGACGGGGGAGGGGCGGAGGTGTTTGAGAGAGAGAGATGTGTGTGTTTGTGAGCGGGCGAGAGGGGGGGGTGCGTTTGAGAGAGAGATTTAAATACAGAGGCCTACTATTCTGTGCAGTTTTTGAAGAGGTGCGGCCCTCGGTCAGATTGACAGCAGCAGCTCACCACCTGCACCCCGGCCACCTTTGCCTGTGCCCGTGCCCGCGGTGCGGCCCGGCCCGGGGCCCCTTCCCCCACAGACCGGCCCGGCCCGGCCCGGGGCCCCTTCCCGTTGCTTACCCTTTAACCACGAAGAAAGGGTCCGCCATGGACATGATGACGGCGAGGTTGGTGGAGATGAGTCCCTTTAAGAAGCGGCGCTCATACCAGGGCCGGGAGCAGACGCGCACCCCGCGGCTCTCTCTCTCTTTCCCTTTAATTCTTTCTCCTCAATCCGTCTCCACCGCCGCCATTTTCCTCCCTTCTTACCCACAGTAACTACTGCCGGGTCAGAGGTCATTGGGCGCAGTCTCAGCGGCAGGGCGGTTGCTATGGGTTACAGTGCCAGCTTGCCCCTTCACCTGGGACTCCTTTCCTCATTTTCTCTCACTCCCTTTTCTTTCTCTTATGCTCTTTCAGACGCATTCTTTCAATCCCTCGCTTTTCTCTCTCTCATGCTCTTTCTCTTCTCACTCTCCTTTCTCTTACTCTTTCACTCTCTTCTTTCTCAGAGGTTCATATACATTGGAACCTCACTCTTTGGAATCTATATGCTGCCAAGTTTACCAATCCTGCTTCCCTCCAATGACTTTGCTCCATCCTACCACTGCAGCCTCCTCCAGCCCTATGTCCTCTCTGGCTCCCCACACCCTCACTCTCCTTCATGACCAATGGCAGAGTCTTCACTCACCTCTTCCTAAACCCATTGGCCTTGCCACATCACTCCCTACTTTTAAAAGCCTCCCAAAAACCTATCTTGCCAAACTCAGTCTCAATGTCTGACTCCCCACCGTTTATAAAGCACTGAGGGACATTTTGCTATCTGACCTCTGACCTGGCAGAAGTGACTGTGGGAACAAAGGAGGAAGATGGCAGCAGTGATAATGAACTGAAGAGAAATAGATTGAGAGAGTACAGAGAAACTAGACCCTGAGAGAGACAGAGCAATTGTTATAAGTGAAAGTTATTGTTGTAGATCTCTTGTTGTAGGATTGCCATCTTTTGCCAAATCCAAAAGTAAAGAAAGCTTTCAACCTGAGATTCCTGAGAGAAATATTATGAAGTTGAAGATTCAGCCAAGTATTGAGGATGCGAGATAAAGCCACATTGGTTGGGGAATCGGGAGCTGCTTTGGGCCATCAGAAGGTTTGTGTTGTAATAAATCCCTCATTATATTTCATACTAAATATACCAGTGATTTGGAAAGTCTGGGCAAAGCTTTAGCAGACTTAACAACATACCTTCATTCATTTGGGGTGATAATTCAAATAATTTTGTTTCTAAGCATTTTAGATGTCAGCTTGGTTCAATTGGAAGTATTCTCACCTCTAAGTCAGAAGGTCGCGCGTTCAACCCCTATTCCAAGACTGGAATCCATAATTTAGGCTGACAATTCAGTGCAGTATTGAGGGAGTATCTTTTGGATGAGATGTGAAACGGAGGCCTGATCTGGGGGCTCTATTTGAAGAACCTTAGGGAGCTCTGGTGTTCTGGCCAACATTGCTCCCTTAACCAACACCACATTTACTGTGTATGGAATCTTGCTGGCAAATTGGCTGCCGTGTCCACCTACATAATGACAGTGACTACACATCTAAAGGTGAAGTGCTTTGATGTCCTTTGGATGTGACTAGGAACTATAAAATTGCAAGGTGGGTCTCTCTTTAAACAACTTTGTCCTACCAATCCTAAAGGGAAACTAAGGCCTATTTACAAAAGCAAAATACCACGGATGCTGTAAATCTGAAATAAAAACAGAAAATGCTGGAAACACTCAGCAGGTCAGGCAGCATCTGTGGAGAGAGAGAAACAGAGTTAACATTTCACCAGAACTGGAAGAAGTTAGAGATTTAACAGTTTTTAAGCAAGTGCAGGGCCAGGGAAAGAGGGAGGGAGGAAAGAACAAAAGGGAAGGTCTCTGATAGGGTGGAGGACAGGAGTGATTAAATTACAAAAGGGATGATAGTGCAAGGCAAGGAGGGTGGGAATGGGACAAGTAAAGAAACAAAAGATGGGTCTAGAGGAGCCGTAAATGGCAACAGCAGAATCATTACCAGCACCTGGTGTTTGAAAAAATGGGAGCAGTGGTTATGATCCGAAGTTATTGAAATCAGTGTTGAGTCCGGAAGGTTGTAAAGTCCCTAATCGAAAGATGAGGTGCTGAATTAGGGTTAAGCTGCTGTTGAGCTTCATTGGAACAGTGTAAGAGGCCATGGACAGAGAGGTCAGATTGGGAGTGGGACGGGGAATTAAAATGGCAAGTGACCGGCAGGTCAGGTCACGCTTGCAGACTGAGCGGAGGTGTTCACCAAAGCGATCACCCAATCTGCGTTTGGTCTCTCCAATATAGAGCAGCGACTACAGTAGACTAAATTGAAAGAAACACAAGTAAATCGCTGTTTCACCTGGAAGGAGTGTTTGGGGCCCTGGATGGTGGGAAGGGAGGAGGTGAAAGGGCAGGTGTTGCATCTCCTGCGCTCGCACGGGAAGGTGCTGTGGGGAGGAGAGCGGGTGTTGGGGGTGATGGAAGAGTGGGCCTGGGTGTCGCGGAGTGGGCGGTCCCTTTAGAATGCTGAAAGGGGAGGGGACGGGAAGGGTGGTGGCATCGCGCTGGAAATGGCGGAGGATGATACGTTGAATGTGAAAGCTGGTGGGGTGGAAGGTGAGGGGGACCCTATCGTGATTCTGGGAGGGAGAGAAAGGTGCGAGGTAAGAAGTGCGGGAAATGGGACGGACACAGTCGAGGGCCCTGTATATATTTTTTACTGGGATTGTGATCTTTTTGATTATAAATCTCAGTCTAGGGAAAGGGATCATGGCTTCACTTTCTAGGGGCCAATTCCCCCCTTTGTTTCACCCTGAGGAACACTTAGTTCCCAGGTGCAGTGTGAAGGGAATTGGGGGCGTCTGAGGCTTGTTGCTCCAACAACCCCCCCCCCCCCCACTTCATTACTGCCCCAGCATTTCTGTGGCTTCCCTACTGTAAAATAAGATGGCCTTCATCCACACTCTCCTCTCTCTGCACCAAACAGAGGGGCGCCCAAGACTCAGGGCGATGGGGCTGTGGGGTTCCAAGAAGGGGCAAGATCACAAAAAACAGAAGGTTGGTGACCTATACTCCCCATCCACTCCAGCCCCAGTACGATGCTCGGACCTTGGACCTTCTGCCTGCTACCTCGTGGCTAACTCATGCCTGAGCTACACTCCTGCTCCTAGCCCCCTCTCCACACCCCCTCACTCCCGGTGCAAAATGACCTGTGTTGGGAATGGACCCAGGCCATGCAATGGCACAGGATGCACCAGAGGTTGCAGCCCCGATTTCACCATTTGAAGGGGCTTCTCCTAAATGTCTGGCTACACTTCTCCCCTATGCTTTTTAACACCAGGTGCATGGGGAGTGGAGTGGGGGGGACAGGTCGGTGGATAAATTGACGAGACAAAAAAAGTACAATTTGGTCTCCTGGATGGCTGACGTACTCACAAACACCCTTGAACCGCAGCATTCCTTGTGATGAAGGTTCTCCCACGGTGGTGTTAGGAAGGGAATTCCAGGCTTTTGACGAGGAAGGAAAAGCGATATATGTCCAAGTCAGCATGGCATGTAACTTGGAGGGTAAACCTGGAGGTGATGGTGTTCCCATCACGATGTTGCTCTTGTCTTTCTCGGTGGTACAGTTTGCTGGGGCTACACAGGCGCCTGGTGCCCTCTTGTACGTTGCCAAAGTGGCATTACTCACGTGTGAGCCTGGACAGGTGGTGTCGGCCAACTATTTGATTGTGGGGGGCATCACACCTGAGCCTGACCCCCTCCTGACTGATCTGTACGTCTCCACCATCGATCTGGGGTGGGGACCCTGGCCAATTCTCCCCTTCCCTGACCCAATTGTAGTATCTATATCACTGGCCCTGAGTTCCCCGGGTTAGGGAGGGCAAGGTCGAGGGCTCCTGCTCCTGATCGCAATGCACTGATCCCAGCAGAAGCATCGGACTCAGCTGTGATGCCTCCTGTGGTAGGAAAGCCTGCCACCACTCCTGCCAGGCTCACACATGAAGAATGGCCGTTTAGGGAGAAGGTATCGTGGGCTCCCGGGCCCTGTGGAACTGTACCCCAACAACATTCTGGGCCTGCAGGACAGCAGTGGGAAAATCCAGGACAAAACGGGAAAGGCAGTTGTTCATTCGGCAAAACCAGCAGCAGATTTGCAAAGTGGACAGGTTGCATTGACTGGGCTTGTATTCCCTGAAGTATAGAAGATTAAGGGATGATGTAATTGAGGTGTTTAAGATGATTAAAGGATTTGATAGGGTAGATAGAGAGAAACGATTTCCTCTGGTGGGGGGAGTCCAGGACAAGGGGGCATGACCTTAAAATTAGAGCTAGGCCATTGAGGGGTGATGTCAGGCAGCACTTCTTCACACAAAGGGGAGTGGAAATCTGGAACTCTCTTCCCCCTGTTGAGGCTGGGGGTCAATTGAAAATTTTAAAACTGAGATTGATGGATTTTTGTTGGGTAAGGGTATTAAGGGTTATGGAACCAAGGCGGGTAAATGGAGTTAAGATACAGATCAGCCATGATCTAATTGGATGATGGAACAGGCTCGAGGGGCTGAATAGCCTCCTCCTGTGCCTATGTTCCTGTGTCTCCAGAATTTATCGGACTGTATTTTCCTGTACAGTGGAAAAGGTTCAAAGGTGCACAGAACCGTTTTGGTACGTCACTGAATCGGGGACTGGGAGGCCCATATACATTCTGAGTGTCAGCTGTGGCTCAGTGGGTAGCACTCTTACCTCTGAGTCAGAAGGTCGTGGGTTCAAGCCCCACTCCAGAGACTTGAGCACATAATCCAGGCTAACACTTTAGTGCAGTAGTTTGAATGTGACAGCACAAGGCTGTTTTAAAAAGAGCATACGGGATTGTGGGCTTTATAAATGGAGGCATAGGGTACAAAAGCAAGGAAGTCATGCTAAACATTTATAATACACTGGTTAGGCCTCAGCTGGAGTATTGTGTCCAATTCTGGGCATCACACTTTAGGAGAGGGTGCAGAGGAGATTTACTGGATTGTACCAGGGATGGGGACTTCAGTTATGTGGAAGATTAGGGAAACTGGGATTATTCTCCTTAGAGCAGAGGTGGTTAAGGGGAGATTTACTAGAGGTGTTCAAAATTATGACAGGTTTTGATAGAGTAAATAGGGAGAAACTGTTTCCAGTGGCAGGAGGATCGGTAACCAAAGGATACAGATTGAAGGTAATTGACAAAAGAACCAGAGGGGAGATGAGGAGAATTTTTTTCTGGAATGCACTGCCTGAAAGGGTGGTGGAAGCAGATTCATTAATAACTTTCGAAAGGGAATTGGATAAATACTTGAAAAGGAAAAATTCGCAGGGCTATGGGGAAAGAGCTGGGAAGTGGGACTAATTGGATAGCTCTTTCAAAGAGCTGGCACAGGCACGATGGGCCGAATAGTCTCCTTCTATGCTTTATGATTCTATGAGTGCTGCACTTCCTCAGTACTGTGCTGGAGTGTCAGCTTAGATTATGTGCTCTGGAGTGGGACTTGAGCCTACTGATTCAGAGCCTACTCTATCCCATTTCAGACTTTATATACCTCAGACTGTAGAGCTTTAACCTCTGAATATTTCCTTATAGCTCTACTCTGAACCTTCTGCAATATATGTTGTCCCTTTTGGAGTGTGGTGACCAAAGCTGCACCTACTATTCCTCATTGAGATATGCCCAGTGCATTATAAATAATGCCTCAGCATAATCTCTTAGACTTGGTCAGGCTATGTATCCCAACATCCCATTTGCATTTTCAATTGTTTCTCCACATTGTCTCAACATTGAAAGTGGCAAGTCTTCTATCATTTTCAGATCCCTTTCGAAGTCCCCTCGTGCATTTTCCCTCATTATATGCCTATCTCATTCATTTTTCACCCAATGGGCAATACTTTTCTGATACTTTACAAGGTCTTGGCACCTCCATGGTCTTGATCACCAACAAAGCTATCTCCGATCATGTTCTCATTTCTTTCACCGCTTACACTTCCCTGCTGCCTCCAACCTCTTGATTATCACCTTCCTATCTGAACAAAACTACCGCCCACCTCCTTCACCTGCACTCTCTAACTCCCAAATTCCTCTCCTTTAGCCCTCCACCCACCACAATATTGTCGACCCATTCAGTGTGTGTCTTACATAAGAACATAAGAAATAGGAGCAGGAGTAGGCCATACGGCCTCTCGAGTCTGCTCTGCCATTCAATCAGATCATGGCTGATCTTCAACCTCAACTCCACTTTCCTGCCCAATCCCCATATCCCTTGATTCCCCTAGAGTCCAAAAATCTATCGATCTCAACCTTGAATATATTCAATGACTCAGCAGCTGCAGCCCTCTGGGGTAGAGAATTCCAAAGATTCATAACCCCCTGAGTGAAGGAATTCCTCCTCATCTCAGTCTTGAATGGCTGACCCCTTATCCTGCAACTATGCCCCCTAGTTCTAGACTCTCCAGCCAGGGGAAACAACCTCTCTGTCAAGCCCCCTCAGAATCTGATATGTTTCAATGAGATCACCTCTCATTCTTCTAAACTCCAGAGAATATAGGTCCGTTCTATTCAATTTCTCCTCATAGGACAATCCTCTCATCCTGTTCACCGATGTTCAGTTTGGGTTCCGCCAGGACCACTTGGCTCCAGAACTCATCAATTTTGGTCCAAACATGGACAAAAGAGCTGAATTCCAGAGGTGAGGTGAGAGTGACTGCCCTTGACATCAAGGCAGCATTTGGCACCAAGGAACCCTAGTAAAATTGAAGTCAATGGGAATCAGGGGGAAAACTCTCCAGTGACTGGAGTCATACCTAGCACAAAGGAAGATGGTAGTGGTTGCTGGAGGCCAATCATCTCAGCCCCAGGACATTGCTGCAGGAGTTCCTCAAGGCAGTGTCCTCGGCCCAACCATCTTCAGCTGCTTCATCATTGATCTTCCCTCCATCATAAGGTCAGAAATGGGGATATTCGCTGACGATTGCACGGTGTTCAGTTCCATTCGCAACCCCTCAGATAATGAAGCAGTCCGTGCCCGCATGCAGCAAGACCTGGACAACATCCAGGCTTGGGCTGATAAGTGGCAAGTAACATTCATGCCAGACAAGTGCCAGGCATTGACCATCTCCAACAAGAGAGAGTCTAACCACCTCCCCTTGACATTCAACGGCATTACCATCGCCGAATCCCCCACCATCAACATCCTGGGGGTCACCATTGACCAGAAACTTAACTGGACCAGCCACATAAATACTGTGGCTACAAGAGCAGATCAGAGGCTGGGTATTCTATAGCGAGTGACTCACCTCCTGACTCCCCAAAGCCTTACCACCATCTACAAGGCACGAGGCAGGAGTGTGATGGAATACTCTCCACTTGCCTGGATGAGTGCAGCTCCAACAACACTCAAGAAGCTCGACACCATCCAGGACAAAGCAGCCTGCTTGATTGGCACCACATCCACCACCTTAAACATCCACTCCCTTCACCACCGGCGCACCGTGGCTGCAGTGTGTATCGTCCACAGGATGCACTGCAGCAACTCACCAAGGTTTCTTCGACAGCACCACCCAAACCCGCGACCTCTACCATCTAGGGCAGCAGGCACTTGAGAACAACACCACCTGCATGTTCCCCTCCAAGTTACACACCATCCCGACTTGGAAATATATCGCCGTTCCTTCATCGTCGCTGGGTCAAAATCCTGGAACTCCCTACCTAACAGCAATGTGGGAGAACCTTCACCACACGGACTGCAGCGGTTCAAGAAGGCGGCTCACCACCACCTTCTCAAGGGCAATTAGGGATGGGCAATAAATTCTGGCCTTGCCAGCGACGCCCACATCCCATGAACGAATAATTTAAAAAATTAATCTGGACAACCTTCGTTGCACCTCCTTTAAGGCAAGTATATCCTTCCTTAGATAAGGAGACCAAAACTGTTCACAGTACTCCAGATGAGGTCTCACCACAGCCATTTTCCAATGCAGTAAGACTTCCTTACTCTTGCATTCCAACCCCTTGCAATAAAGGCCAACATACCATTTGCTTTCCTAATTGCTTGCTGTACCCGCATGCTAACCTTTTGTGTTTCTTGTACGAGGACACCCAAATCTCTCTGAATACCAACATTTAATAGTTTCTCACCATTTAAAAAAATTCTGTTTTTCTATTCTTCCTACCGAAGAAACCTCACATTTCCCCACATTATACTCCATCTGCCACATTCTTGCCCACTCACTTAACCTGTCTATATCCATTTGCAGACACTTTGGGCCCGATATTACCAGGGTGGCGGGTTCGCGGCGGGGGGTAGATTGGGCGCGTGGGTAACAAGGGTGTTCGAAGGTTTGTCATGGTTTTTACTTATATTTAATTTCTGATCAACTCACATTACATATTATATTGGCACCACTACTGCCACATCTTTGCGAATCTTGTCAGGTTTGTGCAATAATGTCCTTTCCTGAGGATCACAATGAAGACCCACAACTGATGCCACCCATTGTGTCACTGCAGAGTGGGTGTAGGTGTATTTGCAGGGCTCTTTTGTGCAGACGACTGAGAGACGTTGGCAATGTCCCCGGTGGCACCCTGGAAGGATGCGGAGGAGAAGTTGTTGAGGGCAGTGGTGACTTTGACAGCGACAGGTAAGAAGATGGTGCTCGGGCCAGCCGGAGCAGCTCGGGATGAAGGAGGCTGCAGATGTCCACGACCACATGTCGAGTGACTCTGAGCCTCCGTGTGCACTGCTGCTCAGAGAGGTCCAGGAAGCTGAGCCTCGGTCTGTAGACCCTGTGGCGAGGGTAGTGCCCTCTGCGACGCCTCTCTCTCTGCGGTTGCGCTCCCTCCTGCTGTGCAGGTGGAAAAGTCACAGCACTGTGTTGTGGAGCTCCACGTGTCAGAGGTGGACGGCGTGGCTGGTGATGCTGTTCGCCCTCCGAGGAGGTCATGACTGCAGCTACGGCGGCCCCCATCCGGAAGATGTACATCTGAGGGGGTCCGCAAGGTAGATACATGTGTCTGGACACCGGGGTAAGTGTGCAAGTTGGTGAATGTTAGTATTAGGAGGAGGGTGGTGGAGGCCAAACTTTGTCCAAAGTGACAGAGTGGCCTCCTGCAATGAGTGAGGGTCTCCCCCCCCCCCCCCCCCCCCCCCCCCCCACCTGTCAAATGGACCTTTACAGCTGCTACAGGCTGATGGCTGCAACACGTCCATTTGAACTGGAAGTGTTTCCTCCAGTATTGGAAACAGTCTGAGTCAGTTGCAATATCCCATCCCTGCTAAAATAACAGGTCAATCAGGTCTGTAAACAACCTGAAGTACCTGTTCAAGTACTTTAAGTGGCACCCCGCTGGCTTTAATTGCCGGCGGGAGTCCCACATGCGGGGGCTGCGCACGCATGTGAGCGCGTCAGTGGGGAACCTGGAAATGGGGCGGGTTGGAGCCGGGCTCCCGACCCGCCCTGGGAATCCCCAATTTTCGCAGCCCCCCCGCCACGAACGCACCCGATCGCGGGTGCAAAAATCGAGCCCTTTGTGTCCTCCTCACTGCTTACTTCCCCACCTAGCTTTGTATCGTCAGCAAACTTGGATACATTACACTTGGTCCCTTCATCTAAGTTATAATATAGATATAATATAAATAGCTGAGGCCCAAGCACCGATCCTTGTGGCACCCTACTAGTTACAGCCTGCCAACCTGAAAATGACCCGTTTATCCCTACTCTCTGTTTTCTGTCTGTTAACCAATCCTCTATCCATGCCAACCCCATGAACCCTTATCTTGTGTAACAACCTTTTATGTGGCACCTTATTGAATGCTTTTTGAAAACCCAAACATACTACATCCACTGGTTCCCTTTATCTACCCTTCTAGTTACCTCCTCAAAAACTCTATAATAAATTTGTCAAATACGATTTCTCTTTCATAAAACCATGTTGACTCTGCCTAATCATATTATGATTTTCTAAGTGCCCTGTTACCACTTCCTTAATAATGGATTCCAGCATTTTCCCGACGACTGATGTCAGGCTAACTGGCCTGTAGTTCCCTGTTTTCTCTCTCCCTCCTTTCTTGAATAACGGGGTTACATTTTCTACCTTCCAATCCTCTGGGACCGTTCTAGAATATAGGGAATTTTGGAAGATCACAACCAATGCATCCACTATCTCTACAGCCACCTCTTTTCGAACCCTAGGATGTAGGCCATCAGGTCCATGGGATTTATCGGCTTTTAGTCCCATTAGTTTCTCAAGTACTTTTTCCTACTGATATTAATTACTTTAAGTTCCTCAGTCTCATTAGCCCCTTGGTTCCCCACTATTTCCGCAATGTTATTTGTGTCTTCTACTGTGAAGACAGGTACAAAATATTTGTTGAACGCATCTGCCATTTCCTGATTCCCCATTATAATTTCTCTTGGCTCAGCCTCTAAGGGATCAACGTTTACTTTTGCTACTCTCTTCATTTTTACATACTTGTAGAAGCTTTTACAATTTTTTTTAATTTCTTGCTAGTTTACTTTCATATTCTATTTTCTCCCTTTTTATCAATTTTTTGGTCATCCTTTGATGGTTTCTAAAACTCTCCCAATCCTCCGGCTTATTACTCTTCTTGGCAACATTATAGGCCTCTTCTTTTAATCTAATACTCTCCTTAACTTCTTTAGTTAGCCACGGATGGATCACTTTTCCCATGTAGTTTTATTTCTCAATGGAATGTGTATTTGTTGAGAATATTGAAATATTTCTTTACATGTTTGTCATTGTTTATCAACCGTCATACCCTTTAATCTAATTTCCCAATCCCAAGTCTTGCTTCTGCTTTTGACACTCTTGTCCCCACCAGATCGTTCATGGTGTCCCACACCCCTCCTATTTTCCCCAACTACCCACCTTCACAACCTCAAATTCAAAGGCCGGGACTTGGGCGCACTTGGTGTTTGACCATCCTGGTTGTCCATCATCAGATCTGGCACCTCAATAGGTTTTCTCTCTCTCTCTCTCTCTCTCTCCTCTTTTCCATCACAACCACCTCCGACAACCTTCCTTTCTTCCCCTTCACCCTGACCTCTGATTCTAGGTACGGGGAGCTCATGGATTTCTTTGTCTGCAGAACTGAAGCTATCCATTTGGCTAGCTTAGCTCCATCCTGCCCTACGACCTGACCCTTCCTCCCCCCTCACCCCTGACTCCACAGCACTCTATCCTATCATCCCTGAGTACTTATTATACAATTCTCCTCCCTAAAGACCCACAAGCTAGTCTCCTGACCCTCTTCTGACCCAGCTCCTGACTACTCGACTATCTCTCCTTGACCCAAGTGCTTGCTGACATGATGAACTGTTCCCTTTCCCCACCTTCTAGATTGCTGTCATCACTCCCTCCTTAGAAAGCCCACCCTTGACCCCCTCTAACCTCTTGTACTGCCAGACCTATCTCTAACTTCGCCCTCGAAGGTGCTTGAAGGCATTATCCCCATCTAATTTTGCACTCGCCTTTCCCACCCACTCGCTGTTGGATTCCTTTTAGTCTGGTTTCCATCACCACCCACGCTACCAGATGGTTCCAGTCAAAGGCATCATGTGAGTCTGTGACCACAACATGTTATCCCCCCTTGTCGATCTCTCTGTAGTCTTTGACCTGGGTGTCCCTTCAGTCCTCCGCTACCACCTCTTCGTTCTGATCCTCCTCCGTGGCATCTTTCTTTCCATTCCACCTCGCCCTAATGAATCTGGCACATTTTCCGCAGTGACTTTTCTTCTTGTGCCTGCACAGTTATCTCTGTTGTTGCCCAATGTCTTAGCTGGCTCCTACTTGCTGCCTCTCGGCAACATTATCGGTAAGCATGGGGTCAGCTTCCTTAAGTATGCCACCGGCACTCAGCTTTTTGTCTCTGCCATCACCCTCTCCTCCACGATTGCTACCGTGCTGTCTAACTGCCTGTGAATGAGTTTCCAACTTTCTCCAAATGGCTGATATTAGCGGCACTAACTACCAGCAGTGCCATTAGAAAGAAAGAACTTGTATTTATACAGCGCCTTTCACAACCTCAGGATGTCCCAAAGTGCTTTACAGCCAATGAAGTACTTTTGAAGTGTAATGTAGGAAATGCAGCATCCAATTTGCGCACAGCAAGGTCCCATAAACAGCAGTGAGATAAATGACCAGATCATCTTTTTTTGTTTAGTGATGTTGGTTGAGTGATAAATATTGGCCAGGTCACTGGGGAGAAACACCCTGCTCTTCTTCAAATAGTGTCATGGGATCTTTAACATCCACCTGAGAGAGCAGACGGGGCCTCGGTTTAACGTCTCATCTGACAGACGGTACGTCCGACAGTGCAGCACTTCGTCAGTACCGCACTGGAGTATCAACAACAATAACTTGCATTTATATAAAAGCAAAATACTGCGGATGCTGGAAAGCTGAAATACAAACACAACATGCTGGAAATACTCAGCAGGTCAGGCATAATCTGTGGAGAGAGAAACAGAGTTAAAGTTTCAGGTTGATGACTATATTAAATTGAAAAGAATTACAAGTAAATTGCTGTTTCACCTGGAAGCAGTGTTTGGGAGCCTGGACGGTGGGAAGGGAGAAGGTGACCATTCAGCAATTTACTTGTACTTCTTTCAATTTATTATACTGTATTCGCTGCTCATGATGTGGACTCCTCTACATTGGGTGATCGCTTTGCTGAACACCTCCTTTCATCCGCAAGCGTGACCCTGATCTTCCGGTCGCTTGCCATTTTAATTCTCCGTGCCACTCTCACTTTGACCTCTCTGTCCTCGGCCTCTTACACTGTTCTAGTGAAGCTCGAGGAACAGCACCTCATCTTTCGATTAGGGACTTAACAACCTTCCAGACTTGACATTGATTTCAATAACTTGAGGCAGTTCAGAGAAGGTTCACTAGGTTGATTCCTGGTATGGAAGGGTTGTCTTATGAGGAAAGATTGAACGGGTTGGGTCTATACTCATTGGAGTTTAGAAGAATGAGAGGAGACCTTATTGAAACATATAAGATTCTGAGGGGACTCGATAGGGTGGATGCTGAGAGGATGTTACCCCTCATGGGGGAATCTAAAACTAGGGGGCATGGTCTCAGAATAAGGGGTCGTTTAAAACTGAAATGAGGAGGAATTTCTTCTCCCAGAGGGTCGTGAATTTTTGGAATTCTTTACCCCAAAAAACTGTGGAGACTGAGTCATTGAATACATTCAAGGCTGAGTTAGACAAATTTTTGATCAGCAAGGGAGTCAAAGGATATGGGGAAAGGGCAGGAAAGTGGAGTTGAAGTAAAAATCAGATCAGCCATCATCTCATTGAATGGTGGAGCAGGCTCGAGGGGCCGAATGGCCTACTCCTGCTCTTATCTCTTATGTTCTTATGATCTAACTTCAGATCATAACCACTGCTCCCATTTTTTTGGACAGCAGGTGCTGGTAATGTTTCCGCTGTTGCCATTTACAGCTCCTCTAGACCCATCTTTTGTTTCCCATTCCCATCCTCCTTGCCTTGCACCATCATCCCTTTTATCATTTAATCACTCCTGCCCTCCACCCTATCACAGGCCTTTCCTTTTGCTCTTTCCTCCCCCCCCCCCCCCCCCCACCTTTCCCTGGCTCTGTACTTGCTTAAAAACTGTTAAATCTTTAACTTCTTCCAGTTCTGACGAAAGGTCATTGACCTGAAACATTAACACTGTTTCTCTCGCCACAGATGCTGCCTGACCCGCTGAGTGTTTCTAGCATTTTCTGTTTTTACCTGCATTTATATAGCGCCTTTAACGTAGTAAAACGTCCCAAGGCACTTCACAGGAGCGTTATCATACAAAATTTGACACCGATCTGGATTATGTACATAAGCCTTTGGACTTTAACCCACTTGAACCTTGAGTTCTGCCTGGTGTACTGGGCCAATATTTATCCCTCAACCAACATCACTAAAACAGATTATCTGGTCATCATCACAATGCTGTTTGTGGGACGTTGCTGTGTGCAAATTAGCTGCCGCGCTTCCCACATTACAACAGTGACTACACTTGAAAAATTGTAAACAATTTTACAACACCAAGTTATAGTCCAGCAATTTTATTTTAAATTCACAAGCTTTCGGAGGCTTCCTCCTTCCTCAGGTGAACGATCACATCGTTCACCTGAGGAAGGAGGAAGCCTCCGAAAGCTTGTGAATTTAAAATAAAATTGCTGGACTATAACTTGGTGTTGTAAAATTGTTTACACTTGAAAAAGTACTTTATTGGCTGCAGAGCACTTTAGGACGTCCTAAGGTACTTTATAAATGCAAGTTCTTTCTTTAAATTTAATTAGGAGTCCCATGAGCTGGCTCCCGGTGTTTAACACTGTTAAATCTGGCAGCAAACTTGTAGTCCCAGTTCTTTTGGTATGGGCCGGGAACCCGCCACTGGGACAAGGGAGCCAGAATTAGCACACTAAAGGCCTGGAACTAGCTCACAGACACTAGTCTCCTGGAGTGTGAATTAAAGCAGTGCGAACATAAAAGCAGTTTAGAAGTAAGTGCCTGTGGTATGAGCGAGGTAATTGGTCTGGATAACAGGCAATGGATTCGCGTTTGATTTGGTTGTAATGAGGGCAATCAATTATAAGGTGTTAAAGTAGTTCAGAGCTGGGGAGGAGATGGCTAACTGGGCCATCCACCCCAGTCTAACCAGCTAAACAAACTACCATTAGCTCCACATTACAGAGGGCCCTTTTGTTGTCTCGAAGACATGCTGCACAAGCTCTAGTGTGAAGGGGTTGTCACAACACATGCATAATGCAGCAAGCTGTTTCCAAGCTTTAATAAGCTCTTGCATCAGTGAAAGCCCCCAGGCTCCCTCCCTTCTGGCAGACTACCAAGCTGATGTGTGATTCACATCTATTGACACTAAGCACACAGCACACTTGGCACGGGAGATTCCACACTGTGCTTCCATTTGCTTTGGCAACTGTGCCGACTGTTATCTGGTTCATACACGTGGAACTCATGGATCAGCAGTTGCCATTGGTCAATGGGCTAATTGTCTGAGCTCCTTGCAATTGCTGTTTGCGGAAGAGAGTTCCACCCTTTGTGTGTAGAAATGTTTTCTAATCTCGCTCCTGAAAGGTCTGGCTCTAATTTTTAGACTGTGCCTCCTACTCCTAGAATCCCCAGCAGAAATAGTTTCTCTCTATCCACCCTATCTGTTCCCCTTAATATCTTATAAACTTCAACCTCTCGGGGGCAGGAGGGGGCGGGGGGGGGAGGGGTGGGGTGGGGTGGGGGGAGGGGGTAGAATCATTCTGGCCATGTTGCATGGCGAAATCATACGTCTATTCAGTGAGAACTTCTTTGTGAGTTCTCTACACATTAACAAAGATGTTACCAGAATGTAAGCAGTGTAGATGAAATCATAAAATTAAAAAGCGATATTGATCGATTAGGCGAATGGGCAAAACTGTGGCAAATGGGATTCAATGTGGACAAATGTGAGGTCATCCACTTTGGATCAAAAAAGGACAGAACAGGGTACTTTCTAAATGGTAAAAAGTTAAAAACAGTGGATGTCCAAAGGGACTTAGGGGGTTCAGGTACATAGATCATTGAAGTGTCATGAACAGGTGCAGAAAATAATCAATAAGGCTAATGGAATGAAGGCCTTTATATCTAGAGGACTAGAGTACAAGGGGGCAGAAGTTATGCTGCAGCTATACAAAACCCTGGTTAGACCGCACCTGGAGTACTGTGAGCAGTTCTGGGCACCGCACCTTCGGAAGGACATATTGGCCTTGGAGGGAGTGCAGCGTAGGTTTACTAGAATGATACCCGGACTTCAAGGGCTAAGTTACGAGGAGAGATTACACAAATTGGGGTTGTATTCTCTAGAGTTTCGAAGGTTAAGGGGTGATCTGATCGAAGTTTATAAGATATTAAGGGGAACAGATAGGGTGGATAGAGGGAAACTATTTCTGCTGGTTGGGGATTCTAGGAGTAAGGGGCACAGTCTAAAAATTAGAGCCAGACCTTTCAGGAGCGAGATTAGAAAACATTTCTACACACAAAGGGTGGTAGGAGTTTGGAACTCTTCCGCATACAGCAATTGATACTAGCTCAATTGCTAAATTTAAATCTGAGATAGATAGCTTTTTGGCAACCAAAGGTATTAAGGGATATGGGCCAAAGGCAGGTATATGGAGTTAGATCACAGATCAGCCATGATCTTATCAAATGGCGGAGCAGGCACGAGGGGCTGAATGGCCTACTCCTGTTCCTATATTCCTACGATCCTTTTTTCCTAATTGAGAGGATGCAATAATCTGGAAAGATTGAACAGGATGAAAATGAAGGGGTTCAATAGGGTAGACGTGGAGAAACTCTTTCTACTTGTGGGTGAGTCCAGAACAAGGGGGAAGATAGCCACTAACAGAACAAATAAAGAATTTAGGGGGGATTTCTTTACCCAGCGAGTGGTGAGAATGTGGAACTTGCTGCCACATGGAGCGGTTGAAGCAGATAGCATCGATGCATTTAAGGGGAGGCTTGATGCATACGTGAGGGAGAAGGGAATAGAGGGATACGGGAGGTGGGGGGTGGTGGTGGTGGGAAGAGGTAATTGGAGTGGGAGGAGGCTCATGTGGAACCGGCGTAGACCAATTGGGCCGAATGGCCTGTTTCTGTGCTGGAGATTCTATGTAACAGTAACTTTTTACTCTATGTATGTACTAAAGGATAACACATCCTTGTACCTGTTGATTGTTAACACATTTAGAATAGACGTAATCACTTCACATAGACGTGGTATGATGTCAGGGTGCGGAACACCTTCAATGACTGGTATTCTGGGTCTTGTGTCAGTGCGGCTCAATGGTAATAATCTCGTCTCTTAATTCAGAAGGTTGTGGGTTCAAGTCCCACTCCAAGATTTGAGCCCATAATCCCGGCTGACATTCCAGTATAGTACTGAAGGAGTGCTGCACTGCCGGAGGTGCCATCTTTCGGATGAGACATTGAACCGAGGCCCATGCTGCGCTCTCAGGTAGACGCAAAAGATGCCATGGTATTATTCAAATAAGAGCAGAAGAGTTCTCCCTGGTGTCCTGGCCAATATTTATCCCTCAACCAACATCTTTAAAACAGATTATTGGGTCATTCATCTCTTTGCTGTTTGTGGGATCTTGCAGTGCACAAATTAGCTGCTGTATTTCCTACATTATAACAGTGACTGCACTTTAAAATGTAATTCTCAATCTACAGTAGTGGAGAAGAGAACACACCTAAAACATCTTACCCGTCTTTTCTCTTTACAGATGCTGACTGATGTGCTGTGTGTTTCCAGCATTCTCTGTTTTGACTTGGCTGGAAAGCACTTTGGGACGTCCTGAAGAGACGAAAGGTGCCGATAGAACCGCAAGTTCCTTTTATTCCTTTCTTGATGAGAACACCTTTTCTAATTCAGGGAGACTTAAAAATCTGCCGGGGGAAATTGCCCAATACCTTACTGAGTAAATAGACTGTACAGTCTGGTAATGAATCATATGGACCAGGAAGGGCCAGGTTCAAGCCCTGAACCCGTGCTAAGCTAGCTGATCACCAAATAGATGCGGATGAGGAAGGCCATTCGGCCCATCTCAACTCGGCCATCTGAACGATCCTGCCATCCCCCATCATAGCATCCAATTGTTTACAGTATGACTTCAGGGTCTTTGCCTCTGCTACTCAACCCAGAGATCCGTTCCAGGTTTTGATGATCACTCTTCGTATGAAGAACTTCCTGACATCAGTCTTGAATTTGCCTTTTACCTGTTTGTGTCAGCCGTGGCTCAATGGGTAACACTCTCACCACTGAGTCAGAAGGTCGTGTGTTTGAGTCCCGTTCCAGAGACTTGAGCACATAGTCCAGGCTGACACTCCAGTGAGGGAGTGCTGCGCTGTCGGAGGTGCTGTCTTTCGGATGAGACATTAAACCGAGGCCCCGTCTGCCCCCTCAGGTGGATGTAAAAGATCCCACAGCACTATTCGAAGTAGAGCAGGGGAATTCTCCCCGGTATCCAAGCCAATATTTAACCCTCAACCAACATCTAAAACAGATGATCTGGTCGTTATCTTATTGCTGTTTGTGGGATGTTGCTGTGTGCAAATTGGATGCCGTGTTTCCTATATTACAACAGTGACAACACTTCAAAAATACTTCATTGGTTGTAAAGCGTTTTGGGACGTCCCGAGGTTGTGAAAGGCGCGATATAAATACAAGTTCTTTCTTTTTCTCATACTGTTACAGTATAGCTTGATGGAATATTCCAGTTTTACCCTTCCTATATTGTTTTACTCACTGATCTCCCATGGCGTTGTACACAGAGAATCTAGACCAAGTTACAGTCTTCGGATGAAGCAAGGGTTCGAGTCTGGGGGATAATTCAACTAGGGCGTGCAGATGTAATTCAGTCCCCATTCTGAAGTCATACATTCTGTCCTTATTTTTATTTATTTACATTGCAAATTTCTATGCCCATGTTTATAATGGAAACTGCCTATGTAAACGTGTCACAGTGTAATTACATCCACCCACCAGTGGAGGCACTGCAGGAAAGTATAATTACAGCGTGACATGTTTACATAGACAGTGTCCATTCTACATGCAGAGAGAGGAATTTATATCATGGAAAAAGTTGATGGGATGTACATGCAGGCAAAAGGGCCCAGAATTTCCTCAGCTGTTCCCACTCTGCTGTCGTAACTTCACCGGAAGTGCAGCAGAAACCCCGTCGTTGCACTTCGTACAAACTTACAGCGGAGGCGCAAGAGCAGCTTCGAGGAAATTCCAGGCCAGGATATTAATATATCTCATTATATATAGATATATCTCCATAGGCACCCCTTTTAATTGCTTCCTTTTAAGATTGAATAGCTGGAGTTTATTCGTTCCTTCTTTAAACCTCAATCCTGTGTTGCTGGGGATTAGCCTCATGGCTGTTCTGTGAACCACCTCCTCTTGTGTCTCGGTGATTGAGCACCGCACAGTTTTAACACAACATTCTTTGGCATGTAGTCTGCTGATTCAAAAGCAACTTGCATTTATGTAGCGCCTTTAATGTAGTTAAACGTCTCAAGGCTCTTCACAGGAGCGTAATCAGACTAAAATTGGACTCCGAGGCAAAGATAGAGATATTAGGACAGGTGACTAAAAGCTTGGTCAAAAATGAAGGTTTTAAGGAGCATCTTTAAGGAGGATAGAGAGGTAGAGAGGCGGAAAGGTTTGGGGAGGGGGAGTTATAGAGCTTAGGGCCTAGGCAGCTGAAGGCTCAGCTGCCAATGGTGGGGCGAAGAAAGTGGGGGATGCACAAGAGGCCAGAATTGGAGGAGCGGAGTGATCTCGGAGGGCTGTAGGGCTGGAGGAGTTTACAGAGATAGGGAGGGGCGAGGCCATGGAGGGATTTGAAAGCAAGGAGAAGAATTTTAAAATCAAGGCGTTGCCGGACCGGGAGCCAATGTAGGTCAGTGAGCACAGGGGTGAAGGGTGAAGAGGACTTGGTGTGAATTACTATTCGGCTCTATGCTTCAGCATTCTGTCGATTGCTCTGCAAATTTTAAGCCTCGAGCTCGATCAGAACCCCACATGTCTGTCCCCCTCACCTGTAGCTATTACAGCCCAAAGCAGTAATGGGGGTAGCCTAGCATCTGTGAGCTATGTGGGGAAAATGTCAGCCATTCACCCCCACTGGAAAGTGCGTGTGTATGGGCTTCGATTAGGACAGGATGGGGTTCGGCTGTGATGCCCTACAGAGTTGAATTGGCTCCTACCGCTCGCTGTCCGGACTCGCACATGAAGAATGGCCACTTGCACAAGCTACCAAAAGGGCTATGTGGTATCAGCCTGCAAGAGAGGAGGAGAGAAAAGTGAGAGAAGGACGAAGAGCCCCCATGTAATATTAAACCATCGGCTGGTATGGGATACACTCCCAACGTGGAATCTCACAACGTAGGGTCGCAGGTGGGGCTAGAACACTGAGGCCGATTCTGCGAAACCCATCCCCATCCCCGGCGGCTGGAGAGGCTCATTGCTGAGGGCGGCGCCCCCGCCCCGCCCCGCCCCCAAAATTAACCTTATAGTCTAAAGTTTAAAACAAAAATTTTTAAAACATCAAATGAAAAGCAAAGAAAAACTGCAGATGCTGGAAATTCAAAGCAAACACAGTAAATGCACAGTAGCTCAGTGAGGCTCTGTGGATCGGATAAATTCACAGGTCTTTAATTAATTAGACTTCATGTCCAAATTATTTCCGTGGTGCCTCCGGAGGCACTTGTGGAACTATCTTTTGGTTGCTAACACTGGGGCAACCCAGTGCCACCTTTCCCAGTTTAATGAGAAAAAGGAAGACATTGCTTCATCAAAACTGGGAGGGGGCGGGGGGAAGTGAAGGATGAAGAAGTGGTTTAATGGAATGAGAATGGAAGAGGAGGGGGATTACCTCAAAAGAAAAGCAGTAGATGGGTTGATGACTGAGATGATCTATTAGGTGCCAGCCATGCCTCAGTGGGTAGCACTTGTGCCTCTGAGTCAGAATGGCGTGGGTTCAAGTCCCACTCCAAAGACCTGCGAAAATAATCCAGGCTGACCCTTCCTTAGGATGAGACGTTACACCGAGGCCCCGTCTGCCCTCTCAGATGGATACAAAAGATCCCATGGTGCTATTTTGAAGAAGAGCAGGGGGGTTCTCCCTGGTGTCTTGGCCGATATTTATCCCTCAACCAACAGATTATCTGTGCATTATCACATTGCTTTTTGTGGGATCTTGCTGTGTGCACCTCGGCTGCCATGTCTCTTACATTACAACAGTGATTACACTTCATTGGCTGTAAAGCGCCGTGAGATGCCCTGAGGTCGCGAAAGGCGCTGTAGAAATGCCAGTCTTTCTTTTTGTACAATCAGCTAATGGAAGGAAGCTAAAGGCACCAGAGAAGCAGAGAACGTGTACTTAGTTGAAGCAGTGGGCGGCAACCCAAGGAAGAGATGAGAAGCTGGATTGAAAGCTTGTAATTCAGGCCTGAAAGTAAACCTGGAGAAACTGGCACCCTCTCCCGCTCCAATACAGGGCAGTACTGAGGGCCCAGACTCTCCCCCCACCGCCAAACCCCCCCCCAATACAGGGCAGTACTGAGGGCCCAGACTCTCCCCCCACCGCCAAACCCCCCCCCCAATACAGGGCAGTACTGAGGGCCCAGACTCTCCCCCCACCGCCAAACCCCCCCCCAATACAGGGCAGTACTGAGGGCCCAGAATCTCCCCCCACCACCCTCCCCCCCTCCAATACAGGGCAGTACTGAGGGCCCAGACTCTCCCCCCACCCTCCCCCCCCCCCCCTCCAATACAGGGCAGTACTGAGGGCCCAGACTCTCCCCCCACCAATACAGGGCAGTACTGAGGGCCCAGACTCTCCCCCCACCCTCCCCCCTCCAATACAGGGCAGTACTGAGGGCCCAGACTCTCCCCCCACCCTCCCCCCTCCAATACAGGGCAGTACTGAGGGCCCAGACTTTCCCCCCACCGCCAAACCCCCCCCCCCCAATACAGGGCAGTACTGAGGGCCCAGACTCTCCCCCCACCCTCCCCCCCCCCCCCCTCCAATACAGGGCAGTACTGAGGGCCCAGACTCTCCCCCCACCCTCCCCCCCCCCCCCCCTCCAATACAGGTCAGTACTGAGGGCCCAGACTCTCCCCCCACCAATACAGGGCAGTACTGAGGGCCCAGACTCTCCCCCCACCCTCCCCCCTCCAATACAGGGCAGTACTGAGGGCCCAGACTCTCCCCCCACCCTCCCCCCACCCTCCCCCCTCCAATACAGGGCAGTACTGAGGGCCCAGACTCTCCCCCCACCCTCCCCCCCTCCAATACAGGGCAGTACTGAGGGCCCAGACTCTCCCCCCACCCTCCCCCCTCCAATACAGGGCAGTACTGAGGGCCCAGACTCTCCCCCCACCCTCCCCCCTCCAATACAGGGCAGTACTGAGGGCCCAGACTCTCCCCCCACCCTCCCCCCTCCAATACAGGGCAGTACTGAGGGCCCAGACTCTCCCCCCACCCCCCCCCCCCTCCAATACAGGGCAGTACTGAGGGCCCAGACTCTCCCCCCACCCCCCCCCCCCCTCCAATACAGGGCAGTACTGAGGGCCCAGACTCTTCCCACCCTCCCCCCACCCCCACCCAATACAGGGCAGTACTGAGGGCCCAGACTCTTCCCCCACCCAATACAGGGCAGTACTGAGGGCCCAGACTCTTCACCCCCCCCTCTAGTACAGGGCAGTACTGAGGGCCCAGACTCTCCCCCCACCCCCTCCTCCAATACAGGGCAGTTCTGAGGGCCCCGACTCTTCACCCCCCCCCCACCAGTACAGGACACTACTCACGGCCCAGACTCTCTCTCTCTCCCCCCCCCCCGCCCCCCACCACCAGTACAGGCAGTGCTTAGAGGTTATGGTTAAGATCTTAAGTTACTAAAGTCAGTGCTGAGGTCAGAAAGCTGCTGAGTGCTGAGAAGATGCCATTGCTAGAGCTTGCACTGAGATTCGTTGGAGCAGTGTAGGACAAAGGACGGAACGATCAGAGTGGGAGAGGGACGGAGAATTGAAAGTGTCGAAGCCACAGAGAGTTCAGGGCCACACTCGCAGGCAGACTGCCGGTGTTCAGCAAAGCGGTCACCTAATCTCCGTTTGGTCTCCCAATGTGGAGGAGACCGCACCGTGAGCAGCAGATACAGGGTACCCCATCAATCGCTGACTCGCAATGGAAGGAATGTTCGGGGCCTTGGATGGTGGTGTGGGAGGAGGGGAGGGGAGTGGAGGGGAGGGGTATTGAATCTCCGGCATTTGCACAGGACGGTGCCAGCGGAGGGCAGCTGGAGGTCAGAGCGATGGCAGAGTGTCACAGAGGGAACGGTCCCTCCGGAGAGCAGAGGGGAAGATTGACGGTGGGGTTATGTTGGGGGTGGTGGAAATGATCTGGCAAATGCAGTTGCTGGTGGGATGGAAGATAAGGACAAGGCTACCTCGGGTCGGGACATGTACCTGGAGGTTTCATCACACGACCTCCAACCGCCCCGCTGGTCAATCAGCCTTATTTCCCATCTCTAATATTTTTATAACTAATAAACGAAAGCCTTCAAAGAAAGTGGAAAAAAAACATCCCATTTTTTTTTTAATGCCCCTCTGATTTTTCTGCTGGGTCGTCCAGGAGATTAATCTTTTAATCCTGAAGGGTTGGCAACCCTAGAGGGACCCTGTCATGATTGTGAGGGAGTGTGAGTAGAAGCTCGGGAAATATTTTAAAACATCGCCGCCCTAGGGTGGCATAAATATTTTTATAAACTCGTTTAGAAGCTGGCTGAGTTTCAAAGGTAATTAGAATGAAAAGAGAGAAGAGGCATTTGTGTGTGTCTGTATGTGTGTGTGTATGTATGTGTGTGTGTCTATCTGTGTATGTGTCTATCTGTGTGTGTGTATTTGTGAGTGCCTATATCTGTGTGTGTCTGCATGTGTATGTCTGTGCATGTGTATTTGTGTGTGGATCTGTATCTATGTGTGTCTGTCTATGTGTGTCTCTGTGTGTATGTATGTGTCTCTGTGTGTTGTATGTTTGTGTATCTATCTGTGTGTGTATTTGTGTGTGTCTGTCTCTGTTTGTGCCTGTGTGTATCTGTATCTGTGTGTGTCTATCTGTGTGTATGTGTGTGTGTATTTGTGAGTGCCTATATCTGTGTGTGGATCTGTATGTGTGTGTGTCTCTCTGTGTATGTGTCTCTGTGTGTGTCGTATGTTTGTGTATCTATCTGTGTGTGTGTCTGTCTCTGTTTGTGCCTGTGTGTGTGTATCTGTGGGTTGTACAGAGCGAGACTACTCAACCAGCCCCGGATATAATAGTGCAACAAGCCCTTGCACACAAGCAGTGACCTCGATTGACTCCAGTAAACACGAGCTCTACTCCAGCTGCTTAACATTGAAGTCCTAACATGTACATCACAGCTTAGAATCGTTAAAAATCTGCAAAAATGTTCTGGGGAATTTATCGCGCGCGCGCGTGTGTTTTTTTTTAGATATAATTAATCTGTTTCAATTGTATCTGGCACTGAATGAAAGCCTGTTTCATGGTGATGATTCCCTCCGCGTTCTGGCGCTACAACACTGTAAATAGTGAAAAGTTCCGCCTTCCAGCATGTTGCATCCTGACGTCAGGTCGATGGAAACTATCCCCTTGGCTTTGCGATCGTGTTTGTCATTTATTTAAAAGCATCAGCTGATCTGGCGCCAGGGAGGATCCGCCCAGCCAAGGGCGACTTCGAGGGTGTTGTGTTGGCTTTAGTTTCAATGGGTTACACACACACACACACACACACAAATCTACACACACACACAAAGAAAAATATACTTGAAGAAACCGGTCAGTTTAATGCACCAGTGTAAATCCTTACGACTGCGAGTCATTGAATGTGCACCAGGGTGACCTACAATTGTGAGGGTTTCAGAGAAGCGCTGAAACAGTGCAAGTTAGTTTGAAGATCCCAATTACTGTACAGCAGAAAACAAACTGCTTTTTAAGAGATTAAATGAACAAATGCATTTAAAATTTGATCTCCCATGCAAACCCTCACACTGACTTATTGTGGATCTTTAATATTGTCTGTGAGTGTTGCACTTTGATGAGTGTTTATCAAACTGCAGTAAATAAACCAATTTTACTCTGAGAGAAAAAAACAAGCCCCTCCTCCCCAGCGCATGACTGACTGAAACTGACAACAAGCATTACATCAGCCGGAAATTCCTCACCAAAACACACTACTCTTAAAGGGGCATGGTTGGCAGCCAATTTGTGCACAGCAAGGTCCCACAAACAACAATGTGATAATAACCAGATAATCTGTTTTTAGTGATACTGATTGAGGGATAAATATTGGCCAGAACTCCCCTGCTCATCTTCGAAATAGTGCCATGGGATCTTTTACATCCACCTGAGAGGACAGACAGGGCCTTGGTTTAATGTCTCATCCGAAAGACAGCAGCCTGATCTGCTGAGTATTGCCAGCTCTTTCTCTTTTTATTACCATTCTTTATGTGTTGGAGTGGTCAGTGGTTGTCGACCAGCCATTTTGTCTGCAGCTCATAGCTGAGCCTCATCCTGTCCATACCCGACGTCCAAGCACACGCAGGGGTCACTGGATAACAATCAGGACTGGGAACCTTGGTTGATTTCTCCCCTCCCTAACTCATATGTTTATCTGTATGTATATTTGTGTATGTAAACCGTCTTCTTAAACTCCTCGTCCCTGCCCCCTCCACCCTCACCTCCACCCTCACCTCCAACAAGTGCGAGGAGCTCATGGACGTCTTTGTCACTAAGATTGAGACCATCCATCAGCTGCCTCTGCCGCTTCCCTCCCTTCTGTTAGCCGATCAAGCCAAACTTTCCCCAAGGTTCCCCCCTGCCCTCGCCCTGAACGTGCATCTTTCTCTAGTTTCTCTCCTATCTCCCCTCATGCCCACTCCGAGCTCATCTTGACCATGAGACCCACCTCCTGCTCCCTCGACCCCATTCCCATCAAACTGCTGACCACCCAACTTCCCTTCCTGGCCCCCATGTTAGCTGATATTATTAACGGTTCTCTCTCCTCAGGTACTGTCCCCTCCCCTTCAAATCTGCCGTCATCACCCCCTCCTCAAAAAAAACCACCCTTGAGCCCTCTGTCCTTGCAAACTACCACTCCATCTCCAACCTCCCTTTCCTCTCCAAAGTCCTTGAATGTGTTGTCGCCTCCTAAATCCGTGCTCATCTATCCCGCAACTCCATGTTTGAATCCCTCCAATCAGGTTTCCGCCCCTGCCACAGTACTGAAGTGGCCCGAATCAAATGCCTCCTCATTCTTCTCAACCTGTCTGCAGCCTTTGACATGGTTGATCACACCATCCTCCTCCAACGCCTCTACTCCGTTGTCCAGCTGGGTGGGACCACCCTCGTCTGGTTCCATTCCCATCTGTCCAGTCGTAGCCAGAGAATCACCTGCAGTGGCTTCTCTTCCTGCTCCCGCACCGTTACCTCTGGAGTCCCCCGAGGATTTATCCTTGGCCCCCTCCTATTTCTCATCTACTTGCTGCCCCTCAGCGACATCATCCAAAAACACGATTTCAGGTTCCACGTGTACACTGACGACACCCAGCTCTACCTCACCACCACCTCCATTGACCTCTCCACTGCCTCTCATTTGTCACACTGCTTGTCCGACACCCTGTAGTGGATGATCAAAAATTTCCTGCAATTAAATGTTGGTAAGACCGAAGCCATTGTCTTCGGTCCCGGCCACAAACTCCGTTCTCTAGCCACCGACTCCATCCTTCTCCCTGGCTACTGAGGCTGAACCAGACCATTCATAAACTTCGAG
Source organism: Heptranchias perlo (assembly GCF_035084215.1). Taxonomy (NCBI): domain Eukaryota; kingdom Metazoa; phylum Chordata; class Chondrichthyes; order Hexanchiformes; family Hexanchidae; genus Heptranchias; species Heptranchias perlo. The sequence continues at coordinate 81,858,799 of NC_090333.1, read as the reverse complement.
ACCTATTTGACCCTGAGCTGAGCTTCCGACCCCATTTCCTCTCCACCAAGACCGCCTATTTCCAGCTCCATAACATCGCCCATCTCCGCCCCTGCCTCAGCTCATCTGCTGCTGAAACCCTCATCCGTGTTGTTGACTATTCCAATGCTCTCCTGGCCAGCTTCCCAGCTTACACCCTCTGTAAACTTGAGCTTATCCAAAACTCTGCTGCCTGTATCCTAACTCACCCCTGTGCTCACTGACCTATATAGGCTCCTGGTCTGGCATCCTTGTTCTCAAATCCCTCCGTGGCCTCTACCTACCCAATCTCTGTAACCTCCTCCAGTCCTACAACCCTCTGAGATCTCTGCGCTCCTCCAATTCTGGCCTCTTGCGCATCCTCAATTTTAATCGCTCCACCATTGGTTGCCCTGCCTTCAGCTGTCGAGGCCCCAAGCTCTGGAATTCCCTCCCTAAACTTCTCCATCTCTCCAACTCTCTCTCCTCCTTTAAGATGCTACTTAGCAGGACAGCAGTTAGCAGCTACTTAGGAGGACACAAAGAGTTTGCAACGGGATTGAATTTAATTTATTCGTTCATGAGATGTGGGCATCGCTGGCGAGGCCAGCATTTATTGCCCATCTCTAATTGCCCTTGAGAAGGTGGTGGTGAGCCGTCTTCTTGAACCGCTGCAGTCCGTGTGGTGAAGGTTCTCCCACAGTGCTGTTAGGAAGGGAGTTCCAGGATTTTGACCCAGCGACGATGAAGGAACGCGATATATTTCCAAATCGGGATGGTGTGTGACTTGGAGGGGAACATGCAGGTGGTGTTGTTCCCATGCACCTGCTGCCCTTGTCCTTCTAGGTGGTAGAGGTCGTGGGTTTGGGAGGTGCTGTCGAAGAAGCCTTGGCGAGTTGCTGCAGTGCATCCTGTGGATGGTTCACACTGCAGCAATGGTGCGCCGATGGTGGAGGGAATGAATGTTTAGGGTGGTGGATGGGGTGCTAATCAAGCAGGTTGCTTTGTCCTGGATGGTGTCAAGCTTCTTGAATGTTGTTGTCATCCAGGCAAGTGGAGAGTATTCCATCACACTCCTGACTTGTGCCTTGTAGATGGTGGAAAGGCTTTGGGGAGTCAGGAGGTGAGTCACTCGCCGCAGAATACCCAGCCTCTGACCTGCTCTTATAGCCACAGTATTTACGTGGCTGGTCCAGTTAAGTTTCTGGTCAATGGTGACCCCCAGGATGTTGATGGTGGGGGATTCGGCGATGGTAATGCCGTTGAATGTCAAGGGGAAGTGGTTAGACTCTCTCTTGTTGGAGATGGTTGTAAACAATTTTACAACACCAAGTTATAGTCCAGCAATTTTATTTTAAATTCACAAGCTTTCGGAGATTTTCTCCTTCCTCAGGCAAATGTTTCAAGATCTCCTTGAAGCCTACGCATAAATGCGTAGGCTTCAAGGAGATCTTGAAACATTTGCCTGAGGAAGGAGAAAATCTCCGAAAGCTTGTGAATTTAAAATAAAATTGCTGGACTATAACTTGGTGTTGTAAAATTGTTTACAATTGTCAACCCCAGTCCATCACCGGCATCTCCACATCATTGTTGGAGATGGTCATTGCCTGGCACTTGTCTGGCGTGAATGTTACTTGCCACTTATCGGCCCAAGCCTGGATGTTGTCCAGGTCTTGCTGCAAGCGGGCACGGACTGCTTCATCATCTGAGGGGTTGCGAATGGAACTGAACTCTGTGCAATCATCAGCAAACATCCCAATTTCTGACCTTATGATGGAGGGAAGGTCATTGATGAAGCAGTGGAAGATGGTTGGGCCTAGGACACTGCCCTGAGGAACTCCTGCAGTAGTGTCCTGGGGCTGAGATGATTGGCCTCCAACAACCACCACCATCTTCCTTTGTGCTAGGTATGACTCCAGCCCCTGATTCCCATTGACTTCAATTTTACTAAGGCTCCTTGGTGCCACACTCGGTCAAATGCTGCCTTGATGTCAAGGTCAGTTACTCTCACCTCACCTCTGGAATTCAGCTCTTTTGTCCAATGAGGTCTCGACCCGAGTGGTCCTGGCGGAACCCAAACTGAGCATCGGTCAGCAAATCATTGGTGAGTAAGTGCCGCTTGATAGCACTGTCGACGACACCTTCCATCACTTTGCTGATGATTGAGAGTAGACTGATGGGGCGGTAATTGGCCGGATTGGATTTGTCCTGCTTTTTGTGGACAGGACATACCTGGACAATTTTCCACATTGTCGGGTAGATGCCAGTGTTGTAGCTGTACTGGAACAGCTTGGCTAGAGGCGGCTAGTTCTAGGATATAGGCAGGTTAAACGAGTGGGCAAGAAGGTGGCAGATGGATTATAATGTGGGGACACTCCATGCTTACTGGTCAAGCTGCGAGGTAAAAAAAAAAAAGAAAATCACATTGCCTGCTCTTTTTGAGATCCACAGTATTTTCAGGTGTGCAGCCGAAAATCCTTTAAGACGCGGGGGGAGATGGGCGCGGTGCCGCTTTAAGAGCGCCTTGGTGACGGCTTCTATTCAAATAAAGCTGCGGCAAACTCCGGCTCCTATTGGCCGAGGCCGGGCCCGCCGGGGGGCGGGGTCTGCGTGATTGGAACGCCTGCGGCGGCGGTGATTGGACGGCGTCGTGTGGCCGGGGCGGTATAAATAGCGGGCTATTTTTAAACGGTTACTATTTCCCGGAGCAGCGGCGGCGGCGGAGGCGGAGGCGGAGCGGTAGCGGTGTGAACGAGGGTCGGCGGAGTGTGAACGGGCGGGAGGATCCGGGATCGGCCGAGTCTGCGCGGGGGGGGGGAGATCCGGGAACGGGCGGGAGCGGGAGGAGTGGCCGGGATCGGCGCAGTGTGAGCGGAGCCCCAGGGGCGGCTACCGTCGGAGTTACAATCTTTCCATCCACCCCCGCCTCCCGGGTAGAAGAGGAAATCGATTAATCGCTCACGCCCAGCACTGCAATCGGATCGATTAACCGGCGGCAGGAGTCGGGCAGGTTTCTCGCCGGCCTGGGGCTTCATTTCCCGGCGCTGGGAGGCTGGACCGCGACCATGGAGTTCAAGGTGGAGGCGCACCGCATTATGACCATCTCCCTGGGGAAGATCTACTCCTCCCGGGTGCAGAGGGGAGGCATCAAGCTGCACAAGAACCTGCTGGTGTCCCTGGTGCTGAGGAGCGCCCGGCAGGTCTACCTGAACGAGCAGGAGGAGCTCTACCTGCAGGCGCATGGCCAGGTCCACCTGGGGCCGGCAGGCTTCCGGCAGGTGGTCCGCCCCGGCGAGCAGGGGCCAAGCTGGGCGGAGGTGGAGGAGCGGACTGTCTGTGAGCCCCCCCAGGAGCAGGCTCCAAGCTGGGCTGCGGGGGAGAGGACTGACCCCCAGGAGCAGGCTCCAAGCTGGGCTGCGGGGGAGAGGACTGACCCCCAGGAGCAGGCTCCAAGCTGGGCTGCGGGGGAGAGGACTGACCCCCAGGAGCAGGCTCCAAGCTGGGCTGCGGTGGAGAGGACTATCAACGAGCCCCCCCAGGAGCGGGGGCTAGACGACCAGACCGCCCGCGAGCAGGGAACCCCCCGCCGACCTGCAGTTGCATGCGCCGGGCAGGTGGAGCGAAGGACTCCGGGGGAGCAGGAGGGTCCGCCAGGCCGTGACTCATCGGCCAAGGCGCTCGGTCCGTGTGCCAGGAAAAGGAGGAGCGGAGAGAAAGGGGGGACAGAGCCGGAGAGCCCCCGCAAAAGGGCCAGGACAGAGCAGGAACTGGTCATCACAGCCACCGCCCGCCAGGAGGAAGAGGAGATGGAGACCTCCAACGTCTCCAGTCTCATTACCATCTTTGGCTCCAGTTTCTCTGGACTCTTGAGTAAGGAGGAGAGTGAAGGAGAGAGCGGGCAGATCTGCTGCGACCAAGTCTTGGGTAACATCGGCTCCTGGAGCAGGGCGATTGTCGCCTTCTAAAAGACTTTGGGGGTGGGAAGGCGAGATGGAGACCAGGACTTCAGTGCGCTCAAGTTAGTTCTGGAGCATGCACTGCGTGGGGCATTGGTTTGGGCTATCCCATTCCCTGCCCCAGAAGGTGCCCCTCAGCACCACGTGGCGAGCAGCTTCACTCACCACTTCCAATGAGGAAATAGAGTTTAAGAGGAGAGGGCAGGCGTGTTCGGGGGAGAGGGGGGGGGGTGTTAATTCTTGAATTTGAGTTGGGAGTTCCTGAATTTTTATTTGGTTCAAATGTGTAATTTTGCAGCCCAGCTAAACTCTTTTTGGAAGGCAAAAAGAGTTTTGAGTTCTTTTATATAGTTTTATATGTTTTTTTTTTAAAAGCCAAATGCAACTCCTTGCTGAGTGGATAAATTGCCTTTTTTCCGCTTGTTCTGTGCCCTTTCCCGAATGAAATTTGCATGGGACTCCCGACGAGAGATCTGTTTGGGCACGCTTCTGTACTTCCTTAATTTAAAAATTGTCTTTGTTCTATAAAGACTTGGAAACTCTGAAGATTGTTCTCTGTTGTTTTTGTAGTACTGTTGGTTTTTTTTTTGTTGTATGTCTGGTGTAATTTACACAAATTAAAAGGTTATTTTAAATTAATCTTGCTTTTGGGCTTGTTCATTTTGGGACACGTACGCATTGGTCCACGAAGGGTTAACTCTCCCTTGCAGTGTGCTGGCTGGGGGGAGGGGAGTTTGCTTTGTGGCTATTGTTGGGGAGGAATGTGTTGGACTCTCTTTAAAGAGACAGTGCTGCTTTTGTCAGCCCTAAGTAGGGTAAAGTTCAGACTGCAAGATTCAACCGCAACTTTTTTTTTTACACACTCAACCGCCCAAAGCTGGTTTTTAGTAGGTGAATTTGCCAATTTTTTTTTTTGTTTTTAAAAAAAAAATCTTTAGGAGAGTGGACTTTCTCTCGTGCACTTTTTTAAAAATGAAGGTGACAGTTTTATTTAATAAATTTTAATTCTCTTTTTTTTCCCCCCCCTCCCCCAAATTTGGGATCTGGTTGCACAGATTGGTCCCTCCATTGCTGGGGCCCAAGTATTGATTGGCTATTCAGCTCTGGAAGGTTTATCCTGATTGTCTCACTCCTCTTCCAGCAGGAGTGACTGGTTTGTGATCAGGAGTGGGGGCCCTAGCTTTTTTTTTTGTCCCCCTCCCCTCCAAGGTTGTCTGTACTGGCTTTACTGATTGCTAGTTGTTCATTTTTTTAGTTTAAAAATGGCCAGGGAGGTCTGATTTAACGGTTTCGTCTCTTGGAATAGTTTCTTTCCTCCTCCTCACCCCCGCCCCCCCCACCCTTGCCTTTTGAGGGGTTGCAAGATGGTGGCTAAGCAGGATCAGATGAATGCAATTTGTTCTTCCTGCATACTTACCTGGGAAACTGGGTGGACCCCCTCAGACTGGTGGTTGTGATTTTAGACATGGCAGTCAATTCGGCCACCAGTGATTAAAGGATTTGATGGGGTGGATAGATACTATTTCCTCTGGCGGGGGAGTCCAGAACAAAGGGCAGAACCTTAAAATTAGAGCTGGACCGTTCAGGGCTGATGTCAGGAAGCACTTCCTCACAAAGGGGAGTGGAAATTTGGAATTCTCTTTCCCTCCCAGAAAGCTGTTGAGGTTGGGGGTTAATTGAATATTTCAAAAATTAGATTGATAGAATTTTGTTAGGCAAGGGTATTAAGAGTTACGAACCAAGGTGGGTAGATGGAGTTAAGAAACAGATCAGCCATGATCTAAGTGAATGGCAGAACAGACTTGAGGGGCTGAATGGCCTCCTCCTGTTCCTGCCGAAGAAACCCTTTTACTGGAGCCCCCAAAGCACAGGCACGGGGCTTCCTCTGGTATCTGTTGGCTTTCGTGTTCTGACCTTTTTTTGTTGGACGAAAACCCAGGGGTGGTCACTCCCAACTATCTGCCTCTCTTCTGCGGCATTCTCCGCGCCCGGGTCTCCCTGGACGGGGTGTATGCAGTGTCTGCCGGTACGCTTGAGGCTTTCCGCGACCGGTGGGCACTGCAGGGACCGGAGTGCGTCCTTGACCAGTATAATAAAATGATTTGTCTTTGTTTGTTTATTATTTGGTTTGATAATTAACGTAGACATGGTAAGAATGCTGAATAAGCTAGAAAACAGGTGAGCATGTATAAACGCACTGGGTGATTGTACAGTGCTTGTGGCTTGAGATGGTTGCGAAGCGTTTACCCTTTATGTCAGTTCTCGTTAATCAGTTGATGACTTTTTCTGGGAACATTGGCTCGGAGGTGTTGCTGTGTCTGACCGTGTTGTGGGTTTTGAATTCACCTCCCAGGCTCGGTCACGTAACCCTGAGTATTTACACCAGTTCCAAGTATGGCATTCAGCGCCTTCAGGCTGGTCCAATTCAGTAACCTCTTAAAGCCTTATCCCTGACCCCAGTGATGTCATTGGTGTCCTGTCCAGCATTTATCCCTCAACCAACATCAGTAAAACAGATTATCGGACCATTTATCGTATTGCTGTTGAAGGATCTTGCTGTGTGCAAATTGACTGCTGTATTTCCCTACATTACAACAGTGACTGCACTTTTAAAGTATTTCATCAGTTGTGAAGTGTTTTGGCATGTTCTGAGGATTAGAGGCACCATTTAAATGCAAGTTCTTTCTATCTGTGCTTAACTGTAAATTGGAATAGATTTTTTTTTTAGAAAAAAACAGGAGTGTTTTTAAATCTAATTTTCATTTACTGTTCTGCAGGGCCCCCAAAACTTGCTAAGTTCTGGTTCCATGCTCTCCAGTACTCAACTTGTTGTTCCTGCGTGAGCATAGTGCTGATTGTTAGCTGGCTATTTGACTCTGGGCGCCATTGCCAATCCTGATCTTGCCCTCGCCTGACGTCCACATGTGTATTTTCCAGCTGGGTTTCTGTGGATTGTAAGTGGGAGTGGGAATGCTGGCTGACTTTTTTTTAAAAAAAATCTCCCTCCCCTGAGCTCAGTGGCACTGAGATGAATTTAATACCCCAATTAGTGCTTCAGCAGTTTTGACCCTGGGCTGTTCTGGTCTGTGTGACTTGAGGGGGGGGGGGGGGCTGTTTTTAAAAACAGCTAATCTCCAAGGAGTACAGTAGATTTGTGTTCTGTTCACTGTGTTCAATGGTAATTAAGGAATTGTACTTCTGATATTCAGCTGCTCAAGCTAGTGTATGACTGATTAACCAAAAGCAAAATACTGCGGATGCTAGAAATCTGAAATAAAAACAGAAAATGCTGGAAATACTCAGCAGGTCAGGCAGTATCTGTGGAGAATGAAACAGTTAACGTTTCAGATTGATGACCTTTCGTCAGAACTAGAAAAAGTTGAAGATTTAACTTTTTAAGCAAGTGCAGGGCTAGGGAAAGGGTGGGGGGTGGGAGAGGAAAGAACACAAGGGAAGGTCTGTGATAGGGTGGAGGGCAGGAGTGATTAAATTACAAAAGATGATGGTGCAAGGGAAGGAGGGTGGGAATGGAGCAAGTAAAGAAACAAAAGATGGGTCTAGAGGAGCTGTAAATGGCAACAGCAGAACCATTACCAGAACCTGGTGTCTGAAAAAATGGGAGCAGTGGTTATGATCTGAAGTTATTGAAATCAGTGTTGAATCCAGAAGGTTGTAAAGTGCCTAATCGAAAGATGAGGTTCTGTTCCTCGAGCTTCCATTGGAACAGTGTCGGAGGCCGATGACGAGTGGGAATTAAAATGGCAAGTGACCGACAGTTCAGGGTCGCACTTGCAGACAGAGCGGAGGTGTTCAGCAAAGCGATCGCCCAGCGTGCGTTTGGTCTCCCCAATGTAGAGGAGACCGCATTGTGAGCACTGAATACAGTACAGGTAAATCGCTGTTTCACCTGGAAGGAGTGTTTGGGGCCCTGGACGGTGGGAAGGGAGGAGGTGAAAGGGCAGGTGTTGCATCTCCTGCGCTCGCACGGGAAGGTGCCGTGGGGAGGAGAGCGGGTGTTGAAGGTGATGGAAGAGTGGACCAGGGTGTCACAGAGGGCACGGTCCCTTCGGAATGCTGGGAGGGGAGGGGAAGGGAAGATGTGTTTGGTGGTGGCATCGTGCTGGAGGTGGCAGAAATGGTGGAGGATGATACGTTGAATGTGGAGGCTGGTGGGGTGAAAGGTGAGGACAAGGGGTCCCTATCGTGGTTCTGGCTGCCTAATGTGCTCACCTGAAGCTTTTGTCCAGCATTTAACTTTAACTCTCTTCCCTCAAAAAGCTGTTGAGACTGGGGTGGGGGGGTCAATTGAAAATTTCAAGACTGAGATTAATAGATTTTTGTTAGGTAAGGGTATCAAGAGATGTGGAATAAAGGTGGGCAGATGGAGTTAAGATACAGATCAAACGTAATTTAATTGAACGGCGGAGCAGGCTCGAGGGGCTAAATGGCCAACTCCTGTTTCTGTGTACCTACAATTAAGTTACGAGGCGAGATTACACAAATTGTGGTTGTATTCTCTAGAGTTTCGAAGGTTAAGGGGTGATCTGATCGAAGTTTATAAGATATTAAGGGGAACGGATAGAGAGAAACTATTTCCGCTGGTTGGGGATTCTAGGAGTAGGGGGCACAGTCTAAAAATTAGAGCCAGACCTTTCAGGAGCGAGATTAGAAAACATTTCCACACAAAGGGTGAGAGAAGTTTGGAACTCTCTTCCGCAAACGGCAATTGATACTAGCTCAATTGCTAAATTTAAATGTGAGATAGATAGCTTTTTGGCAACCAAAGGTATTAAGGGATATGGGCCAAAGGCAGGTATATGGAGTTAGCTCACAGATCAGCCATGATCTTATCAAATGGCGGAGCAGGCACGAGGGGCTGAATGGCCTACTCCTGTGCCTATGTGTTAACCAGTTAAGCATGTCTAATATCTGATCAGTCCAATTGACTTAAATAAAGTTGATGAATCTTTCGCTCTTTTGACAGGGGAGCAAATCAGCTAACTTTAAAATTGGGCCAATGAAAAGTCTCTCGCATGACCTTTGCCCTATTGGGCCTCGATTTCCACCCCCTCCCCCCCCCCCCCCCCCACATACCAATCACGTGTCTTTAGTTGTATGAAGTTACTGAAATGTTTTGTCACTGAGATCTCTGCTGTTGACTAAATGATTAAAACGTTAGGTGCTACAGTGTCACAGGTAGGAGAGGGGTTGGTCATGCAGAGTGTGAAGAAGAGGTTCAATAAGAGGATATTAAGGTTTAGTCATTGGGTGAGGCCAGAGGAATTGGAGCTCTTTTCATTAGGGCAGAGAGGGTTGAGGGGAGATCGGACAAATGTGTTCAAAACTGCGGGGTTTTGATAAGGTTAAACATCCCGTGGCTTTTTGAGTCGGTAACTAGAGGGTTTAAATTTAGATTCAGCAGAAGGACAAAGGGGGAGGTTGGGGAGCTTTTTTTAATGCAGGGTTGTTAGGGTATGGAATGCCTGACCAGAAACAGTGGTAAGCAGAAACTGTAATAGCTTTTAAAAGTAGATAAATATTTGAAAAAGAAAAGATGGAAAAGGTTATGGCTAAATGGATAACTTTGAGAGAGCTGGCACAGCTGCAAAGGGCTGAATGGAATTGTAAGATTCTGATTGGAGGTGATCTAGATTGTACGTTGTGTAAATGCTGGGGCAGGACTTGGGAGTTTGAGGTAAAGAAGAAAGAAAGAACGTGCATTTATATCACTCCTTTCAGAACATTCCAAAGTGCTTCACGGCCAATGAACTACTTTTGAAGTGTAGTCACTCCTCCGTGACCGGTGAGCATCGCAGGGACTGGAATGCATAGTGGACACAGATAATATTCTGATTTAATTTGCGAAGTTTCCTTTTTTGTATGATTTAGGTGTTTTATTAGCTGTGCTCTTCAGGGCACTTTTGTTAGATTTATTCTGGGTTGATGACACTGGGGCAACCCAGCGTCTCCTACACGGGTTCTATTAAAAGAAGTGTAGTCACTGTTGTGATGTAGGAAAATACGGCAGCCAATTTCAGCACAGCAAGATCCCACAACAGCAATGACATAAATGACCAGATAATTAAAAAAAAATAATTTAAATGGAGGGATACTGGGGGATCCCCCCCTGCTCTTTGAATAGCGGCGTGGGATCTTCTGCATCTACCTGAGAGATCTGAAAAACGGCAGCTCCGACAGTGCAGCACTCCCTCGGTGCCCCACCTAGATTATGAGCTCAAGTCTCTGGAGTGGGTCTTGAACTCACATCTTCTGACTCAGGCACGAGTGCTACCCACTGAGTCACGGGTTACACAGGTAGTGGAGCAAAAGCTCACTTTAGCTGGCGCTAATTAACTGGGCCTTTCTTCCAGTGCCCACGAGTCAGGCTAGTGAGCTACCAACCATTGCCATGTCTGATGTACGAGGTTTTATCCCCCCTCTTTCCTCTATTAGAGAGAGAAGCTTTGTCCCCGTGCTGCTGGCCAAATGGGGCTTTGTCGAGGCTGTACGGCATGCTGCTAAATGCCGGTGCTGGCACGTGGTGCTTTTTGCTGCAACTCCCTTCTGCCATGAGTGGTTGAGGATTTCCACTCCACAGCCCTGCTAAGTTCAGGGTGAGCTGTAACGGAGAGCTACTATCCAGCTTCAGCATTCCTGGCGCATGGAGAACCAGCTGGATTGTTGCTATAGGACACCTCTAGCGAACTAGGTACCTCCCCCCAAAAAAAAAGCCCTCCAGGAGTTGACTGCTCCAATTGGAGTCATATGCTGCTACTTTTTAAAAAGAAATTACTTGTCTTTTATATTCCATTTACCTTATCAGAAAAGTCTCAAAAGTATGTCGCACAAGCGATTTATTCTGAAGCCTGGTCAGTGACTGACATGTTGGCTGATGTTCTTCGTGGTGAAGGGAGCATGGAATAAAATGAAAGCCTAGCAGTTTCTTTCTCCGTTCTCTACATGTCTCAACTGGCTTAGAGTTAAGATTGCTACACATATGAAGAAGGAAAGAACTTGCATTTATATAGAGCCTTTCACGACCTCAGGACGTCCCAAAGCGTTTTACAGCCAATGAAGTACTTTCAGAGTGTAGTCACTGTTGTAATGTAGCAAACCAATTTTCACACAGCAAGATCCCACAAACAGCAATGAGATAATGACCTGTTTCAGTGATGTTGGTTGAGGGATAAATATTGGCTCTTCGAATAGTGCATGGAGCCGTCGCAACAAAGCGGCTCTTAAGCCACCTCATGGCCTCCCAGGCCGTCTGTGACTTTTGCGGCCTGGATGAGTCCGTGTACTGTGTGTATATGGAGTATGAGAGGTTGCAGCCCCTCTTCCACTATCTGAAGGGGCTGCTCCTCAATTTCTGGCAGCACTTCAGTCCCACGCTCCTGATCTTTGGCCACCCAGTGCAGAGTGGGGGCGGGTAAGTGGGAGGACCTCCTCATGGGTCTGCTCCTGGGCCTGGCCAATGTGGCCATCCACAGGCCCAGGTTGGACGCAGTCCCTGAGGGCGGTCGCTCCCTCTGCCTGCCTCTCTTCCGCGGCCTTGTCCATGCCCGGGTGGCCCTGGAGATGGAGAATGTGGTGTCTGCCGGTACACTTGAGGCTTTCTGCGACCGGTGGGCACCTCAGGGTCTGGAGAATGTAGTGGACACCAGCCATAATATTATGATTTAACTTGCTATAAAGATGACATAGCTTATCCCAGTGTCGTCAATAGAGGAACAAATTTATATCCAACCCCACCCCCCACCCCCCCTCACCTTTTAAGGGGCATAACTTTAAAAAAAAAGGACTAGGGGACGTAGCCTAAAAATTAGAGCCAGGACTTTCAGGAGTGAGGTTAGGAAACATTTCTACACACAAAGGGTGGTAGAAGTTTGGAACTCTCTTCCGCAAATGGCAGTTGATGCTAGCTCAATTGTTAATTTTAAACATGAGATTGATAGATTTTAGTTAACCAAAGGTATTAAGGGATATGGGGCTATGGCAGGTATATGGAGTGAGGTCACAGATCAGCCATGATCTCGTTGAATGGCGGAACAGGCTCGAGGGGTTAAATGGCCTCCTCCTGTTCCTGGTACACAGTGGGTAAAAGGGAACGATTCACTCCTGTTTGGTACTGTATGTCTCGTGTGTCTCAGTATCGGCTCCTGTACATGTACAGTACACACTGGGTAAAAGGGAACGATTCACTTCCATTTGATACTGTACGGTCCGTGTGTGTCGCAGTGTCGGCTCCTGTACATGTACAGTACACACTGGGTAAAAGGGAATGATTCGCTCCTGTCTGGTACTGTACGGTCCGTGTGTGTTGCAGTGTTGGCTCCTGTACATGTACAGTACACATTGGGTAAAAGGGAATCAATCTGTGGATCTTCCGTGTGAATCATGTACAAGCTATTAGCACTCACCGTACATTACACTGGAATGGCCTCACTGGATTTTAAATGTATAATGTAATGCAGTGTCCAATTCTCATATTTTGGGAGGGAAAGGTGATGTGTCCTCCCTTTCACTGTAAATTAAAATCCAGAATTGCTCCTGCTGATTATCGCCACCCAGTGACACCTGCTCAAAGGAGTGTGGGCGTCGGTTGAGAACAGGATAGTGATGCCCTCTGTAGTTAAATAACCCACAAACCCTGGAATTCCCAGTACTTTAACCCGTCTGCATTACATCCTTGTTTTGGTCCCTCCCAGCCTGCTCCTTTCCTCCCCCTTGCGAAGCAGGACAGGCAGGAAGTTCTCCGAAGTGGATTTGCTCCTTGGCAGGGGGAGGGTGAGAATCAGGAATGCAGCTTCGGGAATTCTTTCCACATTACACATTCCAGCTCAGGAAATCAGCTACAGATTCCCGACTCTGGGACTGCCGGTTACATTGCATAGTTTGATAGCCCCTCCGTTAGTTGAGCAGAAACATCAATGTTACATTTAGTCCAGTGGAGACCTCCCTGGTAGGGCACAGTCACCTCCACCCTAAAGTGGGCAGCCTGCACATGTGACCCTCGAGGGTGTGTGGGGTATGTGTGTGTGTGTGTGTGTGTGTGTGCGCGTGTGGGGGTGTTTGCGGTTTGTATGTGTGTGGGGGTGTGTGTGGGTGTGTGCGGTTTTTATGTGTGTGGGGGTGTGTGCGGTTTGTATGTGTGTGGGGGTGTGTGTGGGTGTGTGCGGTTTGTATGTGTGTGGGGGTGTGTGCGGTTTGTATGTGTGTGGGGGTGTGTGCGGTTTGTATGTGTGTGCGGTTTGTGTGTGTGTGGGTGTGTGCGGTTTTTATGTGTGTGGGGGTGTGTGCGGTTTTTATGTGTGTGGGGGTGTGTGCGGTTTTTATGTGTGTGGGGGTGTGTGCGGTTTTTATGTGTGTGGGGGTGTGTGCGGTTTTTATGTGTGTGGGGGTGTGTGCGGTTTGTGGGTGTGTGCGGTTTGTATGTGTGTGTGTGTGTGTGCGGTTTGTGTGTGTGTGCGGTTTGTGTGTGTGTGCGGTTTGTGGGTGTGTGCGGTTTGTGTGTGTGTGGGTGTGTGCGGTTTGTGTGTGGGTGTGTGCGGTTTGTGTGTGGGTGTGTGCGGTTTGTGTGTGTGTGTGCGGTTTGTGTGTGTGTGTGTGGGTGTGTGCGGTTTGTGTGGGTGTGTGCAGTTTGTGGGGGTGTGTGCGGTTTGTGTGTGTGTGTGTGTGTGCTGTGTGTGTGTGTGTGTGTGCGGTTTGTGTGTGTGCGGTTTGTGTGTGTGCGGTTTGTGTGTGTGTGCGGTTTGTGTGTGTGTATGTGGGTGTGTGCGGTTTGTGTGGGTGCGTGCAGTTTGTGGGGGTGTGTGCGGTTTGTATGTGTGTGGGGGTGTGTGCGGTTTGTGGGGGTGTGCGCGGTTTGTATGTGTGTGTGTGGGTGTGTGCGGTTTGTGTGTGTGTGTGCGGTTTGTGTGTGTGTGGGGGTGTGTGCGGTTTGTGTGTGGGTGTGTGCGGTTTGTGGGTGGGTGTGGGTGTGTGCGGTTTGTGTGGGTGTGTGCGGTTTGTGTGTGTGGGGGTGTGTGTGGGTGTGTGCGGTTTGTATGTGTGTGTGTGGGTGTGTGCGGTTTTTATGTGTGTGTGGGGTATGTGTGTGTGTGGGGTATGTGTGTGTGTGTTTGTATGTGTGTGGGTGTGTGCGGTTTGGATTTTTGTGGGTGTGTGCAGTTTGGGTGTGTGTGGGTGTGTGCGGTTTTTATGTGTGTGGGGGTGTGTTCGGTTTGGGTGTGTGTGTGTGGGGGTGTGTGCGCGTTTTTTATGTGTGTGGGGGTGTGTGGTTTTTATGTGTGTGGGGGTGTGTGCGGTTTTTGGGTGGGTGTGTGTGGGTGTGTGCGGTTTGTGTGTGTGTGGGGGTGCGTGTGGGTGTGTGCGGTTTTTATGTGTGTGGGGGTGTGTGCGGTTTTTATGTGTGGGGGTGTGTGCGGTTTTTATGTGTGTGGGGGTGTGTGGTTTTTATGTGTGTGGGGGTGTGTGCGGTTTTTGGGTGGGTGTGTGTGGGTGTGTGCGGTTTGTGTGTGTGTGGGGGTGCGTGTGGGTGTGTGCGGTTTTTATGTGTGTGGGGGTGTGTGCGGTTTTTATGTGTGTGGGGGTGTGTGCGGTTTTTGTGTGTGTGGGGGTGTGTGCGGTTTTTATGTGCGTGTGGGTGTGTGCGGTTTTTATGTGTGTGGGGGTGTGTGCGGTTTTTATGTGCGTGGGGGTGTGTGCGGTTTTTATGTGTGTGGGGGGTGTGCGGTTTTTATGTGTGTGTGGGTGTGTGCGGTTTTTATGTGTGTGTGGGTGTGTGCGGTTTTTATGTGTGTGGGGGTGTGTGCGGTTTTTGGGTGTGTGTGTGTGGGGTGTGTGTGGGGGTGTGCGGTTTTTGGGTGTGTGGGGGGTGTGTGTGGGGGCCACACACTGCTTGGATAACAAGAGTCTAAACGGGATAGAGGAGCAGAGGAGTCTGGGTATACAGATACACAAATCACTAAAAATAGCAACGTATTTCTAGAGGGATAGAATTGAAAAGCAGAGAAGTTATGTTAAACTTGTATTAAACCTTGGTCAGACCACACTTGGAGTACACTGAATAGTTCTGGTCTCCATATTATAAAAAGGATATAGAGGCACTGGAGAAGGTGCAAAAAAGATTTACTCGGATGATGTCAGAACTGAGAAGATATACTTATCAGGAAAGGCTGAACAGGCTGGGGCTCTTTTCTCTAGAAAAGAGAAGATTGAGGGGAGACCTGATAGGGGTCTTTAAGATTATGAAAGGGTTTGATAGGATAGATGTAGAGAAAATGTTTCTACTTGCAGAGGAGACCAGAACTAGGCGCCAGAAATATAAAATAGTCACTAATAAATCAAAAAGGGAATTCAGGAGAAACTTCTTTATCCAGAGAGTGGTTAGAATGTGGAACTCACTACCATAAGGAGTAGTTGAGGCGAATAGCATAGATGCATTTAAGGGGAAGCTGGATAAACACATGAGGGAGAAAGGAATAGAAGGATATGCTGATAGGGTGAGATGAAGTAGGGAGGGAGGAGGCTCGTGTGGAGCATAAACACCGGCATAGACCAGTTGGGCCGAATGGCCTGTTTCTAGCTGTACGTTCTATGTAATTCTCTGTGTGGTGTGAGTGTGTGTGGTTGATGTGTGTCTGTGTGTGTGTGGCTGGGTGTGTGTGTGTCTGTGTGGCGGGGTTTGTTTGTGTGTCACTGTTGTGTGTGTCTCTGGGTGTGTCTGGGTGTGTGCGAGTGTATGTTGTGTGTCTGTGTTGTGACTGTGTGTGTGGGTCTGTGTGTTGTGTGTATGTGAGTCTGTGTGTATGTGAGTCTGTGTGTATGTGGGTCTGTGTATTGTGTGGGTCTGTGTGCTTACATAGAAACATAGAAAATAGGAGCAGCAGTAGGCCATTTGGCCCTTCGAGCCTGCTCCGCCATTCAATATGATCATGGCTGATCCTCTATCTCAATACCATATGTGTGTCTGTGTGTGGGGGGGTCTGTGTTGTGTGTGTCTGTGAGTGTGGGGGTCTGTGTTGTGTGTGTCTGTGAGTGTGGGGGTCTGTGTTGTGTGTGTCTGGGTCTGTGTGTTGTGTGTGTCTGTGTGTGTGAGTGCCTGTGTGTTGTGTGTGTGTCCGTGTGTTGTGTGTGTGTGGGTCTCTGTATTGTGGGGGTCTGTGCTGTGTGTTGTGTGTGTGTGGGTCTGTGTATTGTGGCGGTCTGTGCTGTGCGTGTCTGTGTGTCTGTGTGTGTGTGAGTGCCTGTGTGTGTGCGTGTGTGTGTGTCCGTGTGTTGTGTGTGTGTGTGGGTCTGTGTATTGTGGGGGTCTGTCTGTGTGTTGTGTGTGTGTGTGGGTCTGTGTATTGTGGGGGTCTGTGCTGTGTGTGTCTGTGTGTCTGGGTCTGTGTGTTGTGTGTTGTGTGTGTCTGTGTGTGTGTGTGAGTGCCTGTGTGTGTGCGTGTGTGTGTGTCCGTGTGTTTGTGTGTGTGGGTCTGTGTATTGTGGGGGTCTTTCTGTGTGTTGTGTGTGTGTGGGTCTGTCTGTGTGTTGTGTGTGTGTGGGTCTGTGTATTGTGGGGGTCTGTGCTGTGTGTGTCTGTGTGTCTGGGTCTGTGTGTTGTGTGTGTCTGTGTGTGTGAGTGCCTGTGTGTTGTGTGTGTGTCCGTGTGTTGTGTGTGTGTGGGTCTCTGTATTGTGGGGGTCTGTGCTGTGTGTTGTGCGTGTGTGTGTGTCCGTGTGTTGTGTGTGTTTGTGGGTCTGTGTATTGTGGGGGTCTGTGCTGTGTGTCTGTGTGTCTGGGTCTGTGTGTTGTGTGTGTCTGTGTGTGTGTGAGTGCGTGTGTGTGTGTCCGTGTGTTGTGTGTGTGTGTGGGTCTGTGTATTGTGGGGGTCTGTGCTGTGTGTGTCTGTGTGTCTGGGTCTGTGTGTTGTGTGTGTCTGTGTGTGTGAGTGCCTGTGTGTTGTGTGTGTGTCCGTGTGTTGTGTGTTTGTGGGTCTGTGTATTGTGGGGGTCTGTGCTGTGTGTCTGTGTGTCTGGGTCTGTGTGTTGTGTGTGTCTGTGTGTGTGTGAGTGCGTGTGTGTGTGTCCGTGTGTTGTGTGTGTGTGTGGGTCTGTGTATTGTGGGGGTCTGTGCTGTGTGTGTCTGTGTGTCTGGGTCTGTGTGTTGTGTGTGTGTGTGTGGGTCTGTGTATTGTGGGGGTCTGTCTGTGTGTTGTGTGTGTGTGTGTGGGTCTGTGTATTGTGGGGGTCTGTCTGTGTGTTGTGTGTGTGTGTGTGGGTCTGTGTATTGTGGGGGTCTGTGCTGTGTGTGTCTGGGGCTGTGTGTGTTGTGTGTGTCTGTGTGTGTGTGTGTGTGTGTGAGTGTGTGTGTGGGTCTGTGTATTGTGGGGGTCTTTCTGTGTGTTGTGTGTGTGTGGGTCTGTGTATTGTGGGGGTCTGTGCTGTGTGTGTCTGTGTGTCTGGGTCTGTGTGTTGTGTGTGTCTGTGTGTGTGTGTGAGTGCCTGTGTGTTGTGCGTGTGTGTGTGTCCGTGTGTCGTGTGTGTCTGTGGGTCTGTGTGATATTTGTGTGTGGCAATGTAATATCCTGAGAGAGGCAAAAAAACAGATGAAAACCCAGGCCAATTAGGGAAAAAAACCTGGAGAATTCCTCTCTGCCTCCAGATTGAACCAGTTTGAGAGGTTCTTGTCATTGTGTAAACCTCAGGGATGAGAGTTATTCAAACATTGCTGCTTATACGGCCCTGCTACAAATGCAAACAATTATCCAGTCCCTCTCAGTGACAGATCTGCCTCAGATCGCTGCTGATCTTTTTCAGTGAAACATGAAACCTATTTCTGCCAGACCACCCGCTGGCTCAGTGAGTAAAGGCACTGTGTGGTGTGTTAGGGAGCCACACAGATCTGGAAGAGGCCAGCTTCTTATCTGCGCCGTGTTAGCCCATTGCAGTCACAGCAACAGTGGCCTGGGGGGAGGGGAGTGGGGGGAGGAATCAGCCAGAGTTCCTACTCTTGTTTCCTAACTAGCGACTCCTGCTAGAAGTGGAGTGGAAGGAAGGAAAATGTCTGATTGGCTGCGACACCACCAGCAGTTGAATAGCTAGCGGACACTCACTGAGGCATGCGATGCTACCAGCAGTTGAATAGCCAGCGGACACCCAATGAGGTCTGTGATGCCACCAGCAATGAATAGCTAATGAACACTCACTGAGGGCTGCCGGTACCACCAGCAGTTGATTAGCACGCGGGCGCTCACTGAGAGCTTCGATGCCACTAGCAGTTGAATAGCCAGTGGACACTTACCGAGGGCTGTGATGCCACTAGCAGTTGAATAGCCAACGGACACTTGCTGAGGGCTGACGATGCCACCAGCAGTTGAATAGCCTGTGGGCGCTCACAGGCTGCGATGCCACCAGCAGTTGAATAGCCAGCAAACCCTCACTGAGGCCTGCAATGCCAGTAGAGCTGTGCCCCCGCGCAAGACGGGGGAGAGGAAAAAAGGGGCATTTAAATAAAACCGAGCTGTCAGCCGATTGGGTGAGAGGATGAGTCGGAGGCAGGTGTGGTTCCTGGGACCGCCTGGTTTGTGTACGTCACTTGTACTAAGTCTGGGGTTACCTCCCCCCCCCCCCCCCCAATCCTGGGGGCACTGACTGGGGCTGGGGTATGGTTTCCATGGGCACCAGTCACTCTTGATCCATGACAGTGGGTGTCGCTGAGCTTTTCCACCATGGGGAGTCATCACGCGTCTCCCGTCCTCAGCCTGACACCCACACGCACCAGCTTTCCGGTAGGGTATGGGTCAGTAGTAGGAACCCTGGCTGGGATTGGTTAACTCAGGAGAGAAGCCTTTAGGGTCTGATTTACTCACTTGCAGGCAGCACTCTCCCCCAACTTCCGCAGCTATCTTCTCACCTTCCCAGGTCTCACTGGCACCTGTTGGGCAGATGACCTGGTCCTGGGCATCAGCCAGTGATAACCACCAACCGGCCTCATACAGCTGCCCGAGGCAGTGACTTCCCTCTGAGTTTGGGGTTGCCAACTCTGGTCGGATGTATTCCTGGAGGATTCATCACATAACCCCCCCTCGGCAATGGTCCCCCGACATGCCCCGCCTTCCCACACTGATTGGAGAATGAACAGACTCTTCTTTACTCGATCGGATGATTCTTGACTGTCAGTCAAGAATCGGCCTTTTTCCCCCCATCTCCAATATTTTGCAGGGTTGGCAACCCTGCAGGGTGGGGGGAGGTGGAGGGGCCCAAATTAGATCAACTAACTCAGCAAAGTCAAGCTTGGGACCTTGTGGACCAATTGAGTCAGCACCAGACTGAGGGATTTGCTCTCCTATGTACAGGAAGAAAAAGAGTAAGACTTGCATTTCTATAGCGCCTTTCACACCCTCAGGGCATCCCAAAGTGCTTTACAGCCAATGAATTATTTTTGAAGTGTAGTCACTGTTATAATGTAGGAAACACGGCAGCTAATTTGCGCACAGCAAGATCCCACAAACAGCAATGACCGGATAATCTGTTTTAAGTGATGTGGGTTGAGGGACAAATATTGGCCAGGACACCGGGAGAACTCCCCTGCTCTTCTTCGAATAGTGGCCAAGGGATCTTTTACATCCACCTGAGAGGGCAGACGGGGCCTCGGTTTAACATCTCATCTGAAAGACGGCACCTCCGACAATGCAGCTCTCCCTCAGTACTGCACTGGGAGTGTCAGCCTGGATTATGTGCTCAAGTCTCTGGAGTGGGACTCGAACACACGACCTTCTGACTCAGAAGCCAGAGTGGTGCCCACTGAGCCAAGACTGACAGTAGGGCAGCTGTTGCTACTGATTCCACCCCCGTCCCCCCCTAACCCGGGGCGCTGCGGCCTGTTATGAGACCTAACCCGCGGCCTAGTTTAATTCTTCCACTCTGACTCTCGCTAGGGCACGGACCCATAGTTACCCCCCCCAGGCCCCAAGATCGACTAATTCAGCACAGCCCGCAGATGGCAACTGGGACCGGGAACAAGGACGAAGGACTAATGTGCCCAGGCCCCAGGATTTATTCGCACTCCCCGCTCACAAGTGTCAGTCCCGTGTACATACAGCGGCAGCCCCGCTCTCCACTACTTCACCTGCTATCCAGCTCCATGGAAGAAGCCGACAGCTCGGCCCCATATTCCTACTGCCGCCACGACATTCTGACTGAGAGGTGAGAGTGCTACCCACTGAGACACTGTACAAGGAGACGTCTCAAAGCCATTTACATCGATGAGGAAGAACAGTTGGACGCTGAGCAGGAGAGTAAAAGGGAAACGTGGAGAGGGTTGAGGATGGGAGGTGGCAAAGCTCGGACAATGAGACGGATTTGAGGAAGATTCTGAAAGCTGGGAGAGCGATGGCAATGGCAGAGAGATCTAGGGAGGGAGTTCCATAGGGCAGAGGTGTACTGGGTGAAAAAACCATCACTGGTGGTGGCATAGAGAGAGCATCGGGGAAGAGGAAAAGAAGGAGAGGAGGATAGAGGGAGTGAGGGAAGAGGAATAGGATGAGAGGAGGAATAGAGGGAGCGAGGGAAGAGGAATAGGAGGAGAGGAGGTTAGAGGGAGTGAGAAGAGGAGTAGGAGGAGAGGAGGTTAGAGGGAGCAAAGGAGGAGGAATAGGAGGAGAGGAGGATAGAGGGAGGGGGGGAAGAGGAATAGGAGGAGAGGCGGATAGAGGGAGTGTGGGAAGAGAAATGGGAGGAGAAGAGGAAAGAGGGAGTGAGGGAAGAGGAATAGGAGGAGAGGAGGAATAGAGGGAGTGAGGGAAGAGCAATAGTAGGAGAGGAGGAATAGAGGGAGTGTGGGAAGAGGAGCGAAGGAGGAATAGGAGAGTCGGGAGCGAGGGAGGAGGAATAGGAGGAGCGGAGGGAGTGAGGGAGGAGGTACAGAAGGAACAGAGGGAGGAGGAATAGGAGGAGGAATAGGAGGAGCGGAGGGAGGAGGAATAGGAGGAGCGGAAAGAGTGAGTTAGGAGTAGGAGGAGAGAAGAGAGTGAAAGACGACCAGTATCGGAGGAGGGGAGGGAGCATGAGGCTACATTAATCTCGCACTAAAGTAAAGCGGTGCGAAGTGACGGTGAGATTTGAAAGTGTGGTACAGGGCAGGGAGAGCCAGTGCAGTTGGAGAGGAGGGAAGGCGGGAGCTTAGTGCGGGTGAAGAAGTGCTTGGAGTAAGTTGTAAGGGGGGAGGCGGAGTTGGGGAGGGGACTAGATTTTCCGCTGCAGGAAAGATCTAACTCCACAGAGAAAAAAAAAAATCCATATTTGGATTTGGTGCGTGAGGTGGAGACAAAATAAAGAGCAGGAATGAATCGGCCCAGTCAGTGAATGACAGCCCATTCAATGCAGAAAATGGAGGTGCCATGGTTCTGAAAGGCCTGTTTATTCTGCACATGCTAATTAGAGCCTTGTGTGCAGAGCTTGCTGCGACGTCCCTGAGCAGTCTGGGGGAACGGCCCTCCTCAGCTGGCATCCAGTGTCGTGACCTCAGGGGGTCAGTCACCAGTCCCTGCACACTGCACAGGCACAGTATTGTTGTCTGGGGAATGTACCCAGTAATGGTACCGGCGAGGAAGTTACACAAAAGGAAGGGTGGGAGGGGAGGGGCGGGGGAACACAGCCAGAGCAGCATCGGGCAAACCCGGACTTCAGCTATTCCACATTGTAAAGTGGTCTCGAACTGCCTTAATCGGTCTATCGCATTCAATGTACGAATAACACAGAAAATTACAGCTGTGCAGCTTGTAAGGGCTGTTAAAGTGTCTGTGACAGTTCATCCTATATTACAAGGGCTCTGAGATCTTCTGAAGGTACTGACTCTCACTGGGGTACAGTTCCATGGGCCCACTCCCCTCCTCTCCTGAAGGTACTAACTCTCACTGGGGTACAGTTCCATGGGCCCCACTTCCCTCCTATCCTGAAGGTACTGACTCTCACTGGGGCACAGTTCCATGGGCTCCACTCCCCTCCTCTCCTGAAGGTACTGACTCTCACTGGGGTACAGTTCCATGGGCCCACTCCCCTCCTCTCCTGAAGGTACTAACTCTCACTGGGGTACAGTTCCATGGGCCCCACTCCCCTCCTCTCCTGAAGGTACTGACTCTCACTGGGGTACAGTTCCATGGGCCCCACTGCCCTCCTCCCCTGAGGGTACTGACTCTCACTGGGGTACAGTTCCATGACCCCACTCCCCTCCTCTCCTGATGGTACTGACTCTCACTGGGGTACAGTTCCATGGGCCCCACTCCCCTCCTCTCCTGAAGGTACTGACTCTCACTGGGGTACAGTTCCATGGGCCCACTCCCCTAAGAACATAAGAACAGAAGAAATAGGAGCAGGTGTAGGCCACGTGGCCCCTCGAGTCTGCTCCGCCATTCAATAAGATCATGGCTGATCTTCGACCTCAACTCCACTTTCCTGCCCGATCCCCATATCCCTTGATTCCCCTAGAGTCTAGAAATCTATCTATCTCAGCCTTGAATATTCTCAACGACTCAGCATCCACAGCCCTCTGGGCAGAGAATTCCAAATATTCACAACCCTCTGAGTGAAGAAATTCCTCCTCATCTCAGTCCTAAATGGTCGACCGCTTATCCTGTGACTATGCCCCCTAGTTTTAGATTCTCCAGCCATGGGAAACAACCTCTCACCATCTACCCTGTCAAGCCCCCTCAGGATCTTATATGTTTCAATTAGATCACCTCTCATTCTTCTAAGCTCCAGAGAGTATAGGCCCATTCTACTCAACCTCTTCCCATAGGACAACCCTCCCATCCCAGGAATTAATCTAGTGAACTTTCGCTGCACCGCCTCTAAGGCAAGTATATCCTTCCTTAGATAAGAAGACAAG
Source organism: Heptranchias perlo (assembly GCF_035084215.1). NCBI lineage: Eukaryota > Metazoa > Chordata > Chondrichthyes > Hexanchiformes > Hexanchidae > Heptranchias > Heptranchias perlo. Next base: position 81,835,976 of record NC_090333.1, on the reverse strand, counting down.
ACAGTGGGGTCTCACCAAAGCCCTATACAATTGTAGTAAGATTTCCTAACTCTTGTACTCCATCCAACTCGCAATAAAGGCCAACGTTCCATTTGCTTTCCTAATTGCTTGCTAATTTATAGTGTTTCTTGTATGAGGACAAACAAGTCTCTCTGAACACCAACATTTAATCGTTTTTCACCATTTAAAAAATATTCTGTTTTTCTATTCTTCCTACCAAAATGAATAATCTCACATTTCCCCACATTATACTCCATCTGTCACCTTCTTGTCCACTCACTTAACCTGTCTATATCCCTTTGCCGACTCTTTGTGTGCTCCTCACAGCTTACTTTCCCACCTAGCTTTGCATCATCAGCAAACTTGGATACATTACACTCAGTCCCTTCATCTAAGTCATTAATATAGATTGTAAATAGCTGAGGCCCAAGCACTGATCGTTGCGGCACCCGAGTTGGAAATATATCGCCGTTCCTTCATCGTCGCTGGGTCAAAATCCTGGAACTCCCTACCCAACAGCACTGTGGGAGAACCTTCACCACACGGACTGCAGCGGTTCAAGATGGCGGCTCACCACCACCTTCTCAAGGGCAATTAGGGATGGGTAATAAATGCTGGCCTTGCCAGCGACGCCCGCATCCCATGAGCGAATAAAAAAAAAATGCTAATATGTTACCCCCAACCCCATGAGCCCTTATCTTGTGTAACAACCTTTTATGTGGCACCTTGTCGAATGCCTATTGAAAATCCAAATATACTACATCCACTGGTTTCCCCCTTATCTACCCTGCTAGTTACATCCTCAAAAAAATCTAATAAATTTGTCAAACACGATTTCCTTTTCATAAGCTGTGATGACTCTGCCTAATCATATTATGATTTTCTAAGTGCCCTGTTACCACTTCCTTAATAATGGATTCCAGCATTTTCCCGACGACTGATGTGAGGCTAACTGACTTGTAGTTCCCTGATTTCTCTCTCCCTCCTCTCTTAAATAGCGGGGTTACATTTGCCACCTTCCAATCGCTGGGACCGTTCTAGAATCTAGGGAATTTTGGAAGATCATAAGTAATGCATCCACTATTTCTGCAGCCACCTCTTTTAGAACCCTCGGATGTAGCCCATCAGGTCCAGGGGATTTATCAGCTTTTAGTCCCATTAGTTTCTCAAGTACTTTTTCTCTACTGATATTAATTACTTTAGGTTCATCACTCTCATTAGCCCCTTGGTTCCCCACTATTTCTGGTATGCTTTTTGTGTCTCCTACTGTGAAGACAGATACAAAATATTTGTTGAACGCATCTGCCATTTCCTTATTCCCCATTATAATTTCTCTTGTCTCTGCCTCTAAGGGACCAATGTTTACTTTTGCTACTCTCTTCCTTCTTACATACTTGTAGAAGCTCTTACAATCCGTTTTTATATTTCTTGCTAGTTTACTTTCATATTCTATTTTCTCTCTTTTTATCAGTTTTTTGGTCATCCTTTGCAGGTTTCTAAAACTCTCCCAACCCTCAGGCTTATTACTCTTCTTGGCAACATTATAGGCCTCTTCTTTTAATCTAATACTGTCCTTAACTTCTTTAGTTAGCCACGGATGGATCACTTTCCCCTTGGACTTTTTATTTCTCAATGGAATGTATATTTGTTGAGAATACTGAAATATTTCTTTAAATGTTTGCCATTGCTTTTCAACCATCATACCCTTTAATTTGGTTTCCCCCAATCTACCTTAGCGAACTCGCCACTCATACCTAAGTAATTGGTTTTATTTAAATTTAAGACTCTAGTTTCTGACTTAAGTATGTCACTCTTAACTCAATGTGAAAGTCTATAATATTATGATCACTCTTTCCCAGAGGATCTCCTACTGTGAGATTACTAATTAACCCTGTCTCCTTACGTAATACAAGATCTAAAATAGCTTGTTCCCTGGTTGGTTCCATGACCTTTTGCTCTAGGAAACCGTCTTGAATGCATTCCATTCCTCCTCTCCTGAAGGTGCTTAGTGACAGGAGAGTGGGATTAGACTGGGTGGATTATTAATTGGTATGGAGATTGAGCAAGAAAATGGGATTAGACTGGGTATAACCTCCCACTTCTGGTATCATCTTTGTAAATCTTTTATGCACCTTCTCCAGGGCCTCTGTTGGTATCCTGATATCAAGTGGAGAGCCCAGCTGTGTAAAGGTGAGCAATCCAGGCGAGCGAGAGGTGGGTGAGGGGTGCAGCTGTGGACGCAGCAGCAGACAGCCCAGTGGAAGAGGGTCCTCATCCCAAGGGCCAACCCATCTCAAATATGTGGCCTCATGAATGCGGGAAGAAGGCCTGTTAAATTCTAACCAGCATTCAGCTGCACATTGGTCTTTGCGATCATATAATCATAGAAATCATAGAAAGGTTACAGTACGGGAGGAGACCATTGGGCCCATCGAGTCCGTGCAAGAGCAATCCAGCTTCTCCCACTCCCCCGCCCTATCCCCGTAGCCCTGCACATTTTTTCGTTTCAAGTACTTTATCCAGTTCCCTTTTGAAGGCCACGATTGAATCTGCCTCCACCACCCCCTCGGGCAGTGCATTCCAGATCCTAACAACTCGCTGCGTGGATAAGTTTTTCCTCATGTCACCTTTGGTTCTTTTGCCAATTACTTTAAATCTATGTCCTTTGGTTCTTGACCCTTCCGCCAATTGGAACAGTTTCTCTCTACCTACTCTGTCTAGACCCTTCATGACTTTGAATACCTCTATCAAATCTCCTCGCAACCGCCTCTGTTCCAAGGAGAACAATCCCAGCTTCTCCAGTCTATCCACATAACTAAAGTCCCTCATCCCTGGAATCATTCTAGTAAATCTCCTCTGCACCCTCTCTAAAGCCTTCACATCTTTCCTAAAGTGCGGTGCCCAGAACTGGATAAAATACTCCAGTTGTGGTCGAACTAGTGTTTTAAAAAGGGTCATCATGACTTCCTTGCTTTTGTACTCTATGCCTCTATTTATAAAGCCCAGGACCCCGTATGCTTTTTTAACCGCTTTCTCAACTTGTCCTGCCACCTTCAACAATTTGTGCACATATACCCCCAGATCCCTCTGTTCTTGTACCCCTTTTAGAACTATGCCCTATAGTTTATATTGCCTCTCCTAATTTTTCCTACTGAAATGCATATTTTTCTAAACTTCATCTGTCATGTGTCTGCCCATTCCACCAGCCTGTCTATGTCCTCTTGAAGTCTATCGCTATCCTCCTCACTGTTCACTACCCTTCCAAGTTTTGTGTCATCTGCAAGTTTTGAAATTGTGCCCTGAACTCCCAAGTCCAAGTCATTAAAACAGATCAAGAAAAGCAGTGGTCCCAGCACTGACCCCTGGGGAACACCATTGCACACCTCCCTGCAGTCTGAAAAACAACCATTCACTGCTACTCTCTGTTTCCTGTCATTTAGCCAATTCTGTATCCATGTTGCTACTGCCCCCTTTATTAATCATCAAACCGTATCCGCCACTCGTGGAGAAATAGTGGGGGGAGGGTGGGGGCGGGGGCGGGGGCACAGGGCAAGGGACTGCAAGCCTGGCTCCCTCAGCTGGTGAAACGGACCTGGCCCAAAAATTCCTGGGATGAGAGGGTTATCCCATGAGGAGAGGTTGAGTAGAATGGGCTAATACTCTCTGGAGTTTAGAAGAATGAGAGGTGATCTCATTGAAACATACAAGATTCTGAGGGGGCTTGACAGGGTAGATGTTGAGAGGATGTTTCCCCTGGCTGGAGAGTCTAGAACTAGGGGGCATGGTCTCTGGATAAGGGGTCGGCCATTTAGGATGGAGATGAGGAAAAATTTCTTCACTCAGAGGGTTGTGAATCTTTGGAATTCTCTACTTCAGAGGGCTGTGAATGCTGAGTCATTGAATATATTCAAGGCTGAGGTTAATAGATTTTTGGACTCTAGGGGAATCAAGGGATATGGGGATCGGGCAGGAAAGTGGAGTTGAGGTCGAAGATCAGCCATGATCTTATTGAATGGCGGAGCAGGCTCGAGGGGCCATATGGCCTACTCCTGCTCCTATTTCTTATGTTCTGATGTTATAAGGACAGGTTTCTTTTCACGTGCGGTTTACATTTCAGATACTTACAGATGGGCTGCCCAAATAGCAACTGGTCCACTCTGAGACTGGTGGGGTGTGGGTTGGGGGTGTGGGCGAGCAGGGTCTCTTTTGGGTTGAGGTGAGTTCAAGGTGACACACTTGGTGATGGAAGCTGGGACTGAAACCAGCACTCAGCTTGGGGGTCGCCAACTCTGATTTAACTTATTCCGGGAGGTTTCTTCACATGACCTTCTGCCTCCAAACGCTAGCCCCACCTCACACTCCCGCCATTGGGTGCCTGACGTCCATCCTCAGGGAGCCCCGCCTTCCCACGGCCAATTGGGAAACAAACAGACCCTTCATTACCCGATTGAATGATTCTTGACTCTCAGTCAAACAACCTTTTCTCCCCCCTAGTCTCCAATATTTTTATAACTAATAAGCAAAAGTGTTGAAAGAAAATTTTAAAAAATTGTTTTTTAAGGTGATTTTTCTCCCGGGATTTTGCTCACAGCAGTGTCCTGGAGATCAATCTCCAATTCCTGGAGCTTCTAGGGCAATCCTGGAGAGCTGGTAACCTTACCCCTTAGTGGCAGAGCCCACCATCCGATCCATGAACCAGGCTGGCTAGCAGCACTTCAGGGTCCCATTGATGATCAACCGGCCAGTATGGCTCACTGATGCAACTTGGAGAGGTGGACCGGTAACTGGGGGCTGGTATTCCCCACCTCCCCCCTCCTCCCTCCACATCCCCCAGCTCCAGGTAACCCTGACGGTCGATGCCTCATTGGGTAAAAGAAAAGAAAGAACTTATACAGTGTCTTTCATGACCCCAGGATGTCCCAAAGCGCTTTAGAACCAATGAAGTACTTTTCAAGTGTAGTCGCTGTTGTAACATCGGAAAAGTAGCAGCCAAAATGCACACAGCAAGATCCCACAAACAACAATGCGATAAGTGACCAGATAATGTTTTTTTAATGATGTTGGTTGAGGGATAGAACTATAGAACCAGAGAAAAGATACGGCACAGAAAGGGGCCATTCGGCCCATTGTGTCCACGCCGGCTTGAAGAACAACCAGGTGCCCCATTCTAATCCCACCTTGCAGCACCCGGTCCGTAGCCCTGCAGCTCACAGCACTTTAGGTGCAGGTCCAGGTACTTTTTAAAAGAGTTGAGGGTCCCTGCCTCTACCACCAATTCGGGCAGCGAATTCCATACACCCACCACCCTCTGGGTAAAAAAGATTTTCCTCACGTCCCCTCTAAACCTTCCGCCAATCAGCTTAAATCTATGTCCTCTCGTTCTTGAACTCTCCTCTAGGGGAAACAGATACTTCCTGTCTACTCTATCTGGGCCCCTCATAATTTTGTACACCTCAATCAAGTCTCCCCTCAGCCTCCTCTGCTCCAAGGAAAACAACCCCAGCCAATCCAATCTCTTCTCATAACTGCAATTTTCAAGCCCTGGCAACATTCTTGTAAATCTTCTCTGCACTCTCTCCAGAACAATTACATCCTTCCTGTAATGTGGTGACCAGAACTGCAATAAATATTGGCCAGGACGAACTCCCCTGCTCTTCTTTGAAATAGTGCCACGGGATCTTAGAGGGCCTCGGTTTAACATCTCAGCCGAAAGACAGCACCTCCAACAGTGTAGCACTCCCTCAGTACTACATTGAATTATGGGCTCAAGTCTCTAGAGTGGGACTTGAACCCACGACCTTCTGACTCAGAGGCAAGAGTGCTCCCCACTGAGCCACGGGTGATGGACAAGTTATTGGAAAATTACCAGTGCTGGTAAGCTGCACGGTTTCATGTGGTCCAACTCCAGCCTTACCCGCGCGGGCACTTGGGGGCCCCTTGGACCCTCAGCTTTACCAAGCTCAACCCTCTGGACTTGGGCAGATGGGCTGTGACCCCACAGGAACAGAGCGTGGATTCCTCCCTCGGGGGCAGACAGAAACCTGACAGCCTGCTCCTGAGACTTTAAACATGGTGCCTGCCTTCCGCACCTCTCACACCGGAGTGCAGCGGAGCACAGAGTGAACACTTCAGAGTTTGGTAAGTGGGGGAAGGAGGTGCTGCTTTGCCTTGCTTTTCCTAACTCTTTCCGCAGAGCGGTGGCGGACCTGAGCAGCAGAAGACTGAGAGTGGGGATAGAAGCAGCAGCAGACCTGCAACAAGAGACAACGACTGTGTGACGTTGCAGGTGAGGCAGGAGAGTCCGAGAGGTGAGGACAGTATAAAAGGAGAGACCGAGAGCAGGAGGAGAGTCTGAGAGGTGAACACAGTGTAACTCTAAGGCAAGTCATGGCAGCAGTGCTCGCACCTGTGATATGCTCCTCCTGCACTATGTGGGAAGTCATGGACACTACGAGTGTCCCTGGTGACCATGTGTGCAGGAAGTGTGTCCACCTGCAGCGACTGGCTAACCGCATTTCGGAGCTGGAGCTGCGGGTGGATTCACTGTGGAGCATCCGCGATGCTGAGATTATCATGGATAGCACGCTCAGTGAGGTGGTCACACCGCAGGTAAAGATTACGCAGGCAGAAAGGAAATGGGTGACCGTCAGGCAGAGTAAAAGGACCAGGCATGTAGAGCCGGAGTCCCCTGGGGCCATCTCCCTCTCAAACAGATATTCTGCTTTGGATACTGTTGGGGGAGATGGCTTATCAGGGGAAAGCAGCAAGAGCCAAGTTTGTGGCACCACGGGTGGCTCTGCTGCACAGGAGGGGAGGAGGAAGAGTGGCAGGGCTATAGTGATAGGGGATTCAATTGTAAGGGGAACAGATAGGCGTTTCTGCGGCCATAAACATGACTCCAGGATGGTGTGTTTCCTCCCTGGTGCTAGGGTCAAGGATGTCACGGAACTGCTGCAGGGCATTCTGGAGGGGGAGGGTGAACAGCCAGTAGTCGTGGTCCATATCAGTACCAACGACATAGGTAAAACAAGGGATGAGGTCCTGCAAGGTGAATTTAAGGAGTTAGGAGATAAATTAAAAAACAGGACCTCAAAGGTAGTGATCTCAGGATTACTACCAGTGCCACGTGCTAGTGAGTATAGGAACAGGAGAATAGACCGGATGAATCCGTGGCTGCAGGGATGGTGTAGGAGGGAGGGATTTAGATTCCTGGGACATTGGGACCAGTTCTGGGGAAGGTGGGACCTGTACAAGCGTGATGGGTTACACCCGATCAGGACCGGGATCAATGCCCTCGCGGGGGTGTTTGCAAGTGCTGTTGGGGAAGGTTTAAACTAGAGTGGCAGGGGGATGGGAACCTTAGCGGGGAGTCAGAAGGAAGTAAAGTTGAGAGCAGCAAGAGAGGGGAAGACCCAGGGGAAATTTACAATAGAAATAGTACAAACAGTTTTTCAAGAACAAGCGAAAGGGAAAAGCGTAGAGCAGCAGAAAGAAAGTGTACTTTAGACACTACAGATAAAGTGAAAACTAGAAGGCGTAAGGCGATTAACCCAGCATCAAAGCTGAAGGTCAGGCTAGGGTGTGTGGCCCAACTAAGAGTTCTATATACAAATGCACGGAGTATAAGGAATAAATTAAATGAACTACAGGTTCAAATTCAAATTGGAGGGTATGACATGATAGCTATTACTGAGACATGGCTGCAGGATGGTCAGGATTGGGAACTAAATATACCGGGTTATAAGGTCTACAGGAGAGATAGGGAAAATGGAAGAGGGGGAGGAGTAGCCTTGGTGATTAGAGATGAAATCAATTCAATGATAAAGGAGGATATAACGAGAGGTAAGCAGCCAACAGAGACCTTATGGGTTGAATTGAGAAATAGGAAAGGATCTAAGACTATAGTGGGAGTTGTGTATAGGACCGCTGGCAGTAGCTCTGAAGTGATAGATTGTATAAATGCAGAGATTAGACAAGTGTGTAAGAAAGGCATAGTGGTCTTAATGGGGGACTTTAACCTTCACATAGATTGGGGAAAGGAGACTAGCAACTGTCAGAAAGGTAGTGAATTTCTCAAGTGTGTCCGGGATAGTTTTCTACAGCAGTATGTCCTAGAGGCAACAAGGGGGCAAGCCATACTAGATTTAGTAATGAATAATGAACCAGATTTAGTTAACAGCTTAACTGTGCGTGAACATCTATCCAATAGCGATCATAACATGATCGAGTTCAATGTAGTGTTTGAAAGGGAAAAAAGTGAGTCAGCTGCTAAGATTCTAGACTTGGGTAAGGCCGACTTCAATGGGATGAGACAGAGACTGTCCACAGTAAACTGGGCAAATCTGTTAACGGGTAAAACGACTGATGATCAGTGGGAAATGTTTAAAGAAACATTTAATGAGATACAGAACCGGTTTATACCCCTGAGGGGAAAGAACTCTACTTGCCAAAAAAAACAGCCATGGACAACTAAAGAGGTAAAGGACAGTATAAGACAGAAGGAAAGGGCATACAAAAAGGCAAAAAATGGCACAGATCCTGGCAAATGGGAAAGATACAAAGATCAACAAAGGGTCACAAAACAGATAGTAAGAGCTACAAAAAGAGATTATGAAAAGAAACTTGCAAGGGATATCAAAACCAATACGAAGAACTTTTATAGTTACATTAGGAAAAAGAGGGTGGTCAGGAGCAGTGTTGGCCCCTTAAAAACTGAAAGTGGGGATATTGTCATTGACAATGTGGAAATGGCGGACTAAAGAGTGACAAATCCCCAGGACCAGATGGTTTCCATCTCAGGGTTTTAAAGGAAATAGGTGAGCACATTGCAGATGCCCTAACTATAATCTTTCAAAGTTCTCTAGATTCAGGAACTATCCCTCTAGATTGGAAAATTGCACATGTCACTCTGCTTTTTAAGAAAGGAGAGAGAGGGAAACTGGAGAATTATAGACCAGTTAGCCTAACATCTGTTGTGGGGAAATTGCTGGAGTCTATAATTAAGGATAGGGTGACTGAACACCTCGAGAATTTTCAGTTAACCAGGGAGAGCCAGCGTGGATTTGTGAAAGGTACGTCGTGCCTGACAAATCTGATTGAATTTTTTGAAGAGGTGACTAAAGTAGTGGACAGGGGAATGTCAATGGATGTTATTTATATGGACTTCCAGAAGACATTTGATAAGGTCCCACATAAGAGACTGTTAGCTAAGTTAGAAGCCCATGGGATCGAGGGAAAAGTATGGACTTGGTTAGGAAGTTGGCTGAGCGAAAGGCGACAGAGAGTAGGGATAATGGGTAAGCATTCACATTGGCAGGATGTGACTAGTGGAGTCCCGCAGGGATCTGTCTTGGGGCCTCAATTATTCACAATATTTATTCACGACTTAGATGAAGGCATAGAAAGTCTCATATCTAAGTTTGCCGATGACACAAAGATTGTAAGCAGTGTAGATGAAAACATAAAATTACAAAGGGATATTGATAGATTAGGTGAATGGGCAAAATTGTGGCAAATGGAATTCAATGTAGACAAATGTGAGGTCATCCACTTTGGATCAAAAAAGGATAGAACAGGGTACTTTCTAAATGGTAAGAAGTTCAAAACAGTGGATGTCCAAAGGGACTTAGGGGTTCAGGTACATAGAATCATAGAATCATAGAATCATAGAAGTTACAACATGGAAACAGGCCCTTCGGCCCAACATGTCCATGTCGCCCAGTTTATACCACTAAGCTAGTCCCAATTGCCTGCACTTGGCCCATATCCCTCCATACCCATCTTACCCATGTAACTGTCCAAATGCTTTTTAAAAGACAAAATTGTACCCGCCTCTACTACTGCCTCTGGCAGCTCGTTCCAGACACTCACCACCCTTTGAGTGAAAAAATTGCCCCTCTGGACCCTTTTGTATCTCTCCCCTCTCACCTTAAATCTATGCCCCCTCGTTATAGACTCCCCTACCTTTGGGAAAAGATTTTGACTATCGACCTTATCTATGCCCCTCATTATTTTATAGACTTCGATAAGATCACCCCTTAACCTCCTGCTCTCCAGGGAAAAAAGTCCCAGTCTGTCTAACCTCTCCCTGTAAGTCAAACCATCAAGTCCCGGTAGCATCCTAGTAAATCTTTTCTGCACTCTTTCTAGTTTAATAATATCCTTTCTGTAATAGGGTGACCAGAACTGTACACAGTACTCCAAGTGTGGCCTCACCAATGCCCTGTACAACTTCAACAAGACATCCCAACTCCTGCATTCAATGTTCTGACCAATGAAACCAAGCATGCTGAATGCCTTCTTCACTACCCTATCCACCTGTGACTCCACTTTCAAGGAGCTATGAATCTGTACTCCCAGATCTCTTTGTTCTATAACTCTCCCCAACGCCCTACCATTAACGGAGTAGGTCCTGGCCCGATTCGATCTACCAAAATGCATCACCTCACATTTATCTAAATTAAACTCCATCTGCCATTCATCGGCCCACTGGCCCAATTTATCAAGATCCCGTTGCAATCCTAGATAACCTTCTTCACTGTCCACAATGCCACCAATCTTGGTGTCATCTGCAAACTTACTAACCATGCCTCCTAAATTCTCATCCAAATCATTAATATAAATAACAAATAACAGCGGACCCAGCACCGATCCCTGAGGCACACCGCTGGACACAGGCATCCAGTTTGAAAAACAACCCTCCACAACCACCCTCTGTCTTCTGTCATCAAGCCAATTTTGTATCCAATTGGCTACCTCACCTTGGATCCCATGAGATTTAACCTTATGTAACAACCTACCATGCGGTACCTTGTCAAATGCTTTGCTGAAGTCCATGTAGACCACGTCTACTGCACAGCCCTCATCTATCTTCTTGGTTACCCCTTCAAAAAACTCAATCAAATTCGTGAGACATGATTTTCCTCTCACAAAACCATGCTGACTGTTCCTAATTAGTCCCTGCCTCTCCAAATGCCTGTAGATCCTGTCCCTCAGAATACCCTCTAACAACTTACCCACTACAGATGTCAGGCTCACTGGTCTGTAATTCCCAGGCTTTTCCTTGCCGCCCTTCTTAAACAAAGGCACAACATTTGCTACCCTCCAATCTTCAGGCACCTCACCTGTAGCGGTGGATGATTCAAATATCTCTGCTAGGGGACCCGCAATTTCCTCCCTAACCTCCCATAACGTCCTGGGATACATTTCATCAGGTCCCGGAGATTTATCTACCTTGATGCGCGTTAAGACTTCCAGCACCTCCCTCTCTGTAATATGTACACTCCTCAAGACATCACTATTTATTTCCCCAAGTTCCCTAACATCCATGCCTTTCTCAACCGTAAATACCGATGTGAAATATTCATTCAGGATCTCACCCATCTCTTGTGGTTCCGCACATAGATGACCTTGTTGATCCTTAAGAGGCCCTACTCTTAAGGATCAACAAGTGCAGAAAATAATCATTAAGGCTAATGGAATGCTGGCCTTTATATCTAGAGGACTCAAGTACAAGGGGGCAGAAGTTATGCTGCAGCTATACAAAACCCTGGTTAGACCGCACCTGGAGTACTGTGAGCAGTTCTGGGCACCGCACCTTCGGAAGGACATATTGGCCTTGGAGGGAGTGCAGCGTAGGTTTACTAGAATACCTGGACTTCAAGGATTAAGTTACGAGGAGAGATTACACAAATTGGGGTTGTATTCTCTAGAGTTTCGAAGGTTAAGGGGTGATCTGATCGAAGTTTATGAGATATTAAGGGGAACAGATAGGGTGGATAGAGAGAAACTATTCCCGCTGGTTGGTGATCCTAGGAGTAGGGGGAACAGTCTAAAAATTAGAGCCAGACCTTTCAGGAGTGAGATTAGAAAACATTTCTACACACAAAGGGTGGTAGAAGTTTGGAACTCTCTTCCGCAAATGGCAATTGATACTAGCTCAATTGCTAAATTTAAATGTGAGATAGATAGCTTTTTGGCAACCAAAGGTATTAAGGGATATGGGCCAAAGACAGGTATATGGAGGTAGATCACAGATCAGCTATGATCTTATCAAATGACGGAGCAGGCACGAGGGGCTGAATGGCCTACTCCTGTTCCTATGTTCCTATGGTCTAAAACTGGGAAGATGGGCGGCTAGGGGTTGCCAACTCTGGGTGGACGTATTCCTGGAGGTTTTATCACATGACCTCCCGCCTCCAACCACCCCATCCCCACACTCACATCATTGGTCGCCCGACATGTCCATCCTCGTTGTGCCCCGCCTTCCCTACGGCCAATCGGAGAGCGAATAGACTTCATTTCCCGACTGGATGATTCTTGACTGTCAGTCAAACAGCTTTTTTCCCATCTCCAATAATTTTATAACGAATAAACAAAAGTGTTCAAAGAAAATGAAAAGAACACATAATTTTTAAATACCCCTATGATTTTACTAGCCTTTCTTTGCTCGCAGCAGTGTCCTGGAGATTAATCTTTCATTCCTGGAGACACCAGGGCAATCCTGGAGGGTTGCGATTGGAAGCATCAAGGAGCTGGGATCTTCAAATATAGCTTCGGATCCGAGAGAAGGCTTTTAAAGAGTGAGATTAGGCAGGGAGAGGCACTACGCAATGGGCTAGAGAGCAGCAGGCATGTCCGGACATGTACAGTGATGGTGCAGCTCCCCACACAGTGCCTGTGAGTTCACAGTCAGACAGGCAGACATTCCACAGACCAAATCCATGATCAGAGCCAGACTCCTGTTATAGTCAGCGTGAGACCCCTGCTAAGGTCAGTGTGAGACCCCTGTTATAGTCAGTGTGAGACCCCCTGTTATTGTCAGTGTGAGACCCCTGTAATAGTCATTGTGAGACTCCTGTTAAGGTCAGAGTGAGACCCCTGTTATAGTCAGTGTGAGACCCCCTGTTATAGTCAGTGTGAGACCCCTGTTACAGTCAGTGTGAGACCCCCATTATAGTCAGCATGGGACCCCTGTTAAGATCAGTGTGAAACCCCTGTTATAGTCAGAGTGAGAACACTGTAATAGTCAGTGTGAGACTCCTGTTAAGGTCAGAGTGAGACTCCTGTGAGAGTCAGTGTGAGACCCCTGTAATAGTCAGTGTGAGACCCCCATTATAGTCAGAGTGGGACCCCTGTTATAGTCAGAGTGAGACTCCTGTTAAGGTCAGAGTGAGACTCCTGTTATAGTCAGAGTGAGACTCCTGTTCTGGTCATTGTGAAGCCCTTGTTATAATCAGTGTGAGACCCCTGTTATAGTCAGTGTGAAACCCCCGTTATAGTCAGAGTGAGACCCCTGTTAAGGTCAGTGTGAAACCCCCGTTATAGTCAGAGTGAGACCCCTGTTAAGGTCAGTGTGAGACTCCTGTTATGGTCAGAGTGAGACTCCTGTTAAGGTCAGTGGGAAACCCCTGTTACAGTCAGAATGAGACCCCCTGTTATAGTCAGTATGAGACCCCTGTTACAGTCAGTGTAAGACCCCCATTGTAGTCAACATGGGACCCCTGTTATAGTCAGAATGAGACCCCTGTTAAGATCAGTGTGAAACTCCTGTTCTAGTCAGAGTGAGACTCCTGTTAAGGTCAGAGTGAGACTCCTGTGAGAGTCAGTGTGAGACCCCTGTAATAGACAGTGTGAGACCCCCATTATAGTCAGAGTGGGACCCCTGTTATAGTCAGAATGAGACTCCTGTTACAGTCAGAGTGAGACTCCTGTTACAGTCAGAGTGAGACTCCTGTTACAGTCAGAGTGAGACTCCTGTTATAGTCAGAGTGAGACCCGTGTTGTAGTCAGAGTGAGACTCCTGTTATGATCAGTGTGAGAACTCTGTTAAGGTCAGTATGAGACTCCTGTTATATTAAGAGTGAGATTCCCATTATAGTCAGAGTGAGACTCCTGTTATATTCAGTGTGAGAACTCTGTTAAGGTCAGTGTGAGAACACTGTAATAGTCAGTGTGAGACTCCTGTTAAGGTCAGAGTGAGACTCCTGTTATAGTCAGTGTGAGACCACTGTAATAGTCAGTGTGAGATTCTGTTCAGGTCAGAGTGAAACTCCTGTTATAGTCAGTGTGAGAACCCTGTTATAGTCAGTGTGAGACCCCCATTATAGTCAGAGTGGGACCCCTGTTATAGTCAGAATGAGACCCCTGTTAAGATCAGTGTGATACTCCTGTTCCAGTCAGAATGAGACCGCTGTAATAGTCAGAGTGAGACTCCTGTTAAGGTCAGAGTGAGACTCCTGTTATAGACAGTGTGAAACCCCTGTTATAGTCAGAGTGAGACCCCTGTTATAATCAGAGTGAGACTCCTGTTAAGGTCAGTGTGAAACCCCTGGTATAGTCAGAGTGAGACTCCTGTTATAGTCAGAGCGAGACCCCTGTTATATTCAGAATGAAACCCCTGTTATAGTCAGAGTGAGACTCCTGTTATAGTCAGAGTGAGACTCCTGTTATAGTCAGAGTGAGACCCGTGTTGTCGTCAGAGTGAGAGTCCGATTATATTCAGTGTGAGAACTCTGTTAAGGTCAGTATGAGACCCCTGTTATAGTCAGTGTGAGATTCCCGTTATAGTCAGAATGAGACCCCAGTTAAGGTCAGTGTGAAACCCCTGTTATAGTCAGAGCGAGACCCGTGTTGTCGTCAGAGTGAGACTCCTGTTATAGTCAGTGTGAGACCCCTGTAATAGTCAGTGTGAGACCCCTGTTAAGATCAGTGTGAAACTCCTGTTATAGTCAGAGTGAGACTCCTGTTACAGTCAGAGTGAGACTCCTGTTAAGATCAGTGTGAAACTCCTGTTATAGTCAGAGTGAGACCCCTGTTATAATCAGAGTGAGACCACTGTTATAGTCAGAGTGAGACCCCTGTTATAATCAGAGTGAGACTCCTGTTATAGTCAGAATGAGACCCCTGTTATAGTCAGTGTGAGACTCTGTTCAGGTCAGAGTGAAACTCCTGTTATGGTCAGTGTGAGAACCCTGTTAAGATCAGTATGAGACTCCTATTATATTAAGAGTGAGATTCCCATTATAGTCAGAGTGAGGCTCCTGTTAAGGTCAGAGTGAGACTCCTGTTATATTCAGTGTGAGATTCCCATTATAGTCAGAGTGAGACTCCTGTTAAGGTCAGAGTGAGACTCCTGTTATATTCAGAATGAGACCCCTGTTAAGATCAGTATGAAACTCCTGTTATAGTCAGAATGAGACCCCTGTTATAGTCAGAGTGAGACTCCTGTTAAGGTCAGAGTGAGACCCCTGTTATAGTCAGAGTGAAACCCCCATTATAGTCAGAGTGGGACCCCTGTTATAGTCAGAATGAGACCCCTGTTAAGATCAGTGTGATACTCCTGTTATAGTCAGAATGAGACCCCTGTTATAGTCAGAGTGAGACTCCTGTTAAGGTCAGAGTGAGACTCCTGTTAAGGTCAGAGTGAGACCCCTGTTATAGTCAGAGTGAAACCCCTGTTATAGTCAGAGTGAGACTCCTGTTAAGGTCAGAGTGAGACCCCTGTTATAGTCAGTGTGAGAACTCTGTTAAGGTCAGAGTGAGACTCCTGTTATAGTCAGTGTGAGACTCCTGTTATAGTCAGAATGAGACCCCTGTTAAGATCAGTATGAAACTCCTGTTATAGTCAGAATGAGACCCCTGTCATAGTCAGAGTGAGACTCCTGTTAAGGTCAGAGTGAGACCCCTGTTATAGTCAGAGTGAGACTCCTGTTAAGGTCAGAGTGAGACTCCTGTTAAGTTCAGAGTGAGACTCCTGTTAAGGTCAGAGTGAGACTCCTGTTATAGACAGTGTGAAACCCCTGTTATAGTCAGAGTGAGACCCCTGTTATAATCAGAGTGAGACTCCTGTTAAGGTCAGAGTGAAACCCCTGGTATAGTCAGAGTGAGACTCCTGTTATAGTCAGAGTGAGACTCCCATTATAGTCAGAGTGAGACCCCTGTTATAATCAGAGTGAGACTCCTGTTAAGGTCAGAGTGAAACCCCTGGTATAGTCAGAGTGAGACTCCTGCTATAGTCAGAGTGAGATTCCCATTATAGTCAGAGTGAGACTCCTGTTATAATCAGAGTGAGACTCCTGTTATAGTCAGAGTGAGATCCGTGTTGTCGTCAGAGTGAGACTCCTGTTACAGTCAGAGTGAGACTCCTGTTACAGTCAGAGTGAGACTCCTGTAATATTCAGTGTGAGAACTCTGTTAAGGTCAGTATGAGACTCCTGTTATATTAAAAGTGAGATTCCCATTATAGTCAGAGTGAGACTCCTGTTATAGTCAGTGTGAAACCCCTGTTATAGTCAGAATGAGACCCCTGTTAAGATCAGTATGAAACTCCTGTTATAGTCAGAATGAGACCCCTGTTATAGTCAGTGTGAGAACCCTGTTATAGTCAGTGTGAGACCCCCATTATAGTCAGAGTGGGACCCCTGTTATAGTCAGAATGAGACCCCTGTTAAGATCAGTGTGATACTCCTGCTCTAGTCAGAATGAGACCCCTGTAATAGTCAGAATGAGACTCCTGTTATGGTCAGAGTGAGACCCCTGTTATAGTCAGTGTGAGATTCTGTTCAGGTCAGAGTGAAACTCCTGTTATAGTCAGTGTGAGAATCCTGTTATAGTCAGTGTGAGACCCCCATTATAGTCAGAGTGAGACCCCTGTTATAATCAGAGTGAGACTCCTGTTAAGGTCAGAGTGAAACCCCTGGTATAGTCAGAGTGAGACTCCTGTTATAGTCAGAGTGAGACTCCCATTATAGTCAGAGTGAGACCCCTGTTATAATCAGAGTGAGACTCCTGTTAAGGTCAGAGTGAAACCCCTGGTATAGTCAGAGTGAGACTCCTGCTATAGTCAGAGTGAGATTCCCATTATAGTCAGAGTGAGACTCCTGTTATAGTCAGAGTGAGACTCCTGTTATAATCAGAGTGAGACTCCTGTTATAGTCAGAGTGAGATCCGTGTTGTCGTCAGAGTGAGACTCCTGTTACAGTCAGAGTGAGACTCCTGTTACAGTCAGAGTGAGACTCCTGTAATATTCAGTGTGAGAACTCTGTTAAGGTCAGTATGAGACTCCTGTTATATTAAAAGTGAGATTCCCATTATAGTCAGAGTGAGACTCCTGTTATAGTCAGTGTGAAACCCCTGTTATAGTCAGAATGAGACCCCTGTTAAGATCAGTATGAAACTCCTGTTATAGTCAGAATGAGACCCCTGTTATAGTCAGTGTGAGAACCCTGTTATAGTCAGTGTGAGACCCCCATTATAGTCAGAGTGGGACCCCTGTTATAGTCAGAATGAGACCCCTGTTAAGATCAGTGTGATACTCCTGCTCTAGTCAGAATGAGACCCCTGTAATAGTCAGAATGAGACTCCTGTTATGGTCAGAGTGAGACCCCTGTTATAGTCAGTGTGAGATTCTGTTCAGGTCAGAGTGAAACTCCTGTTATAGTCAGTGTGAGAATCCTGTTATAGTCAGTGTGAGACCCCCATTATAGTCAGAGTGAGACCCCTGTTATAATCAGAGTGAGACTCCTGTTAAGGTCAGTGTGAAACCCCTGGTATAGTCAGAGTGAGACCCGTGTTGTTGTCAGAGTGAGACTCCTGTTATATTCAGTGTGAGAACTCTGTTAAGGTCAGTATGAGACCCCTGTTATAGTCAGAGTGAGACTCCTGTTACATTCAGAGTGAGATTCCCATTATAGTCAGAGTGGGACCCCAGTTAAGGTCAGTGTGAAACCCCTGTTATAGTCAGAGCGAGACCCCTGTTATATTCAGAATGAAACTCCTGTTATAGTCAGAGTGAGACTCCTGTTATCGTCAGAGTGAGACTCCTGTTATAGTCAGTGTGAGAACTCTGTTAAGGTCAGTATGAGACCCCTGTTAAGATCAGTGTGAGACCCCTGTTATAGTCAGTGTGAGACCCCTGTTATAGTCAGTGTGAGACCCCTGTAATAGTCAGTGTGAGGCTCCTGTTATAGTCAGAGTGAGACCCCCATTATAGTCAGAGTGGGACCCCTGTTATAGTCAGAATGAGACCCCTGTTAAGATCAGTGTGATACTCCTGTTCTAGTCAGAATGAGACCCCTGTAATAGTCAGAATGAGACCGCTGTAATAGTCAGAGTGAGACTCCTGTTATGGTCAGAGTGAGACTCCTGTTATAGTCAGTCTGAAACTCCTGTTATAGTCAGAGTGAGACTCCTGTTATAGTCAGTGTGAGACCCCCATTATAGTCAGAGTGAGACCCCTGTTATAATCAGAGTGAGACTCCTGTTAAGGTCAGTGTGAAACCCCTGGTATAGTCAGAGTGAGACTCCTGTAATAGTCAGAGTGAGACTCGTGTTATAGTCAGTGTGAAACCCCTGTTATAGTCAGAGTGAGACTCCTGTTATAGTCAGAGTGAAACTCCTGTTATAGTCAGTGTGAGACTCCTGTAATTTTCAGTGTGAGAACTCTGTTAAGGTCAGTATGAGACTCCTGTTATATTAAAAGTGAGATTCCCATTATAGTCAGAGTGAGACTCCTGTTAAGGTCAGTGTGGGACCCCTGTTATAGTCAGAATGAGACCCCTGTTATAGTCAATGTGAGACCCCCATTATAGTCAGAATGAGACCCCTGTTATATTCAGAATGAGACTCCTGTTATAGTCAGCGTGGGACCCCTGTTATAGTCAGAATGAGACCCCTGTTATAGTCAATGTGAGACCCCCATTATAGTCAGAATGAGACCCCTGTTATAGTCAGAGTGAGATTCTGTTCGGGTCAGAGTGAAACTCCTGTTATAGTCAGTGTGAGAACCCTGCTATAGTCAGTGTGAGACCCCCATTATAGTCAGAGTGGGACCCCTGTTATAATCACTGTGAGACTCCTGTTATAGTCAGAATGAGACTCCTGTTATCTTCAGTGTGTAACCCCTGATAAGGTCAGCATGAAACCCCTGTTATAGTCAGTGTGCGGCCCCTGTTCTGGTCAGTGTGAGACTTCCATTATAGCCAATGTGAGACCCCTGTCATGGTCAGTGTGAAGCCCCTGTTAAGGTCAGTGTGAAATCCCTGTTATAGTCAGAGTGAGACTCCTGTTATAGTCAGAATAAGGCCCCTGTTATGTTCAGTGTGAGGCCCCTGTTATGGTCAGTGTGAGGCCCCTGTTATGGTCAGTGTGAAACCCCTGTTATGGTCAGTGTGAGGCCCCTGTTATGGTCAGTGTGAGTCCCCTGTTATGTTCAGTGTGAGGCCCCTGTTATGGTCAGTGTGAAACCCCTGTTATGGTCAGTGTGAGGCCCCTGTTATGGTCAGTGTGAAACCCCTGTTATGGTCAGTGTGAGGCCCCTGTTATGGTCAGAATGAGGCCCCTGTTATAGTCAGTGTGAGGCCCCTGGTTTCGTCAGTGTGAAACCCCTGTTATCTTCAGTGTGTAACCCCTGATAAGGTCAGCATGAAACCCCTGTTATGGTCAGTGTGAGACTTCCATTATAGCCAATGTGAGGCCCCTGTCATGGTCAGTATGAAACCCCGGTTATATTCAGAGTGAGACCCCCATTCTAGCCAGTGTGAGACTCCTGTCATGGCCAGTGTGAGACTCCCGTTATAGTCAGTGTGAAACCCCTGTAATAGTCAGAATGAGACTCCTGTTATAGTCAGAGTGAGACCCCTGTTATAGTCAGAGTGAGACTCCTGTTATAGTCAGTGTGAAACCCCTGTAATAGTCAGAGTGAGACCCCTGTTATAGTCAGAGTGAGAACTCTGTTAAGGTCAGTATGAGACTCCTGTAATAGTCAGTGTGAGACCCCCATTATAGTCAGAGTGAGACCCCTGTCAAGATCAGTGTGAAACCCCTGTTATCGTCAGTGTGAGGCCCCTGTTATCATCAGAATGAGAGCCCTGTTATCGTCAGTGTGAGACTTCCATTATAGCCAATGTGAGATCCCTGTAATGGTCAGTGTGAAGCCCCTGTTAAGGTCAGTGTGAAACCCCTGTTAAGGTCAGTGTGAAACCCCTGTTATAGTCAGAGTGAGACCCCTGTTATGGTCAATGTGAGACTCCTGTTATAGTCAGAATGAGACCCCCATTATAGTCAGAATGAGACCCCTGTTATAGTCAGAGTGAGACCCGTGTTGTAGTCAGAGTGAGACTCCTGTTATGATCAGTGTGAGAACTCTGTTAAGGTCAGTATGAAACTCCTGTTATATTAAAAGTGAGATTCCCATTATCGTCAGCGTGGGACCCCTGTTATAGTCAGAATGAGACCCCTGTTAAGGTCAGTGTGAAACCCCTGTTATAGTCAGAATGAAACCCCTGTTATAGTCAGAATGAAACCCCTGTTATGGTCAGTGTGAAGCCCCTGTTAAGGTCAGTGTGAAACCCCTGTTATAAGCAGAATGAGACCCCTGTTATAGTCAGAGTGAGACCCCTGTTATAGTCAGAGTGAGACCCCTGTTATGGTCAGTGTGAGGCCCGTGTTATAGTCAGAGTGAGACCCCTGTTATAGTCAGTGTGAGGCCCCTGTTATGGTCAGTGTGAGACCCCTGTTATGGTCAGTGTGAGACCCCTGTTATGGTCAGTGTGAGATTCCTGTTATGGTCAGTGTGAAACCCCTGTTATCTTCAGTGTGTAACCCCTGATAAGGTCAGTGTGAAACCCCTGTTATAAGCAGAATGAGACCCCTGTTATGGTCAGTGTGAGGCCTCTGTTATGTTCAGTGTGAAACCCTGGTTATAGTCAGAGTGAGACCCCCATTCTAGCCAGTGTGAGACCCCTGTCATGGCCAGTGTGAGACTCCCGTTATAGTCAGTGTGAAACCCCTGTAATAGTCAGAGTGAGACCCCTGTTATAGTCAGTGTGAGACTCCTGTTTTAGTCAGAGTGAGACCCCTGTTATAGTCAGAGTGAGAACTCTGTTAAGGTCAGAGTGAGACTCCTGTTACAGTCAGAGTGAGACCCCTGTTATAGTCAGAGTGAGACTCCTGTTTTAGTCAGAGTGAGACCCGTGTTGTCGTCAGAGTGAGACTCCTGTTATAGTCAGAGTGAGAACTCTGTTAAGGTCAGTATGAGACTCCTGTAATAGTCAGTGTGAGACCCCCATTATAGTCAGAGTGGGACCCCTGTCAAGATCAGTGTGAAACCCCTGTTATCGTCAGTGTGAGGCCCCTGTTATGGTCACTATGAAACTCCTGCTAAGGTCAGTGTGAGATAGCTGTTATCGTCAGTGTGAGAACCCTGTTGTCATCAGAATGAGAGCCCTGTTATGGTCAGTGTGAGACTTCCATTATAGCCAATGTGAGATCCCTGTAATGGTCAGTGTGAAGCCCCTGTTAAGGTCAGTGTGAAACCCCTGTTATAGTCAGAGTGAGACCGCCATTCTAGCCAGTGTGAGACCCCTGTCATGGCCAGTGTGAGACTCCCGTTATAGTCAGTGTGAGACCCCTGTAATAGTCAGAGTGAGACTCCTGTTATAGTCAGAGTGAGACCCCTGTAATAGTCAGTGTGAGACCCCTGTAATAGTCAGAGTGAGACCCCTGTAATAGTCAGTGTGAGACCCCTGTAATAGTCAGTGTGAGACCCCTGTAATAGTCAGAGTGAGACCCCTGTAATAGTCAGTGTGAGACTCCTGTAATAGTCAGTGTGAGACCCCTGTAATAGTCAGTGTGAGACCCCTGTAATAGTCAGAGTGAGACTCCTGTTAAGGTTAGTGTAAGACCGCTGATATAGTCAGAGTGAGACCCCTGTAATAGTCAGTGTGAGACCCCTGTTATAGTCAGTGTGAGACCCCTGTTATAGTCAGAGTGAGCCTCTCGTTATAGTCAGTGTGAGACCCCTGTTATAGGCAGAGTGAGACCCCTGTTATGGTCAGAGTGAGACCCCTGTTATGGTCAGAGTGAGGCACCTGTTATGGTCAGTGTGAGACCCCTGTTATAGGCAGAGTGAGACCCCTGTTATGGTCAGAGTGAGGCACCTGTTATGGTCAGTGTGAGACCCCTGTTATAGGCAGAGTGAGGCACCTGTTATGGTCAGTGTGAGACCCCTGTTATAGGCAGAGTGAGACCCCTGTTATAGGCAGAGTGAGACCCCTGTTATAGGCAGAGTGAGACCCCTGTTATGGTCAGAGTGAGACCCCTGTTATGGTCAGTGTGAGGCTCCTGTTATGGTCAGTGTGAGGCTCCTGTTATGGTCAGGATGAGGCCCCAGCTATTGTTATCGCACTGAGCCTGCCCATTTACCCACTAGTCACAGGGTCTGTGGAGTTCAAAGGATTGTTTGAACATCAGAGCCACTGTTATATCACGGCTGCAGTTAATGAGGGACTGAATCCAGGCCAGTTCAGCATGAAGGACTTATATTCTGCCATTTGGGGTGAGATAGGAGGCCTTGGATCTAGAACGGTTGCATTATTTTATAATATACACTGTGAACACGAGTTAAACAGTGCTGCTCATTCACATGATAACGCAAAACGGGACTGTTTGCTTATACCAAAGCACAAAACAGTTCGACTCACATATACCAAACCACAAAACTGGATTACTCGCGTATACCAAACCACAAAACGGTTCGACTCACATACACCAAAACACAAAACGGTTCGACTCACATATACCAAAACACAAAACAATTCGACTCACATACACCAAAACACAAAACGGTTTGACTCACATACACCAAAACACAAAACGGTTCGACTCACATATACCAAAACACAAAACAATTCGACTCACATATACCAAAACACAAAACGGTTCGATTCACATATACCAAAACACAAAACAGTTCGACTCACATATACCAAAACACAAAACAGTTCGACTCACATACACCAAAACACAAAACAGTTCGACTCACATACACCAAAACACAAAACGGTTCGACTCACATATACCAAAACACAAAACGGTTCGACTCACATATACCAAAACACAAAACGGTTCGACTCACATACACCAAAACACAAAACGGTTCGACTCACATATACCAAAACACAAAACGGTTCGACTCACATATACCAAAACACAAAACGGTTCGACTCACATATACCAAACCACAAAACGGTTCGACTCACATACACCAAAACACAAAACGGTTCGACTCACATATACCAAAACACAAAACAATTCGACTCACATACACCAAAACACAAAACGGTTTGACTCACATACACCAAAACACAAAACGGTTCGACTCACATATACCAAAACACAAAACAATTCGACTCACATATACCAAAACACAAAACGGTTCGATTCACATATACCAAAACACAAAACAGTTCGACTCACATATACCAAAACACAAAACAGTTCGACTCACATACACCAAAACACAAAACAGTTCGACTCACATACACCAAAACACAAAACGGTTCGACTCACATATACCAAAACACAAAACGGTTCGACTCACATATACCAAAACACAAAACGGTTCGACTCACATACACCAAAACACAAAACGGTTCGACTCACATATACCAAAACACAAAACGGTTCGACTCACATATACCAAAACACAAAACGGTTCGACTCACATATACCAAAACACAAAACGGTTCGACTCACATATACCAAAACACAAAACGGGCCGACTCACACATACCAAAAAATGAAATAGGACTGCTCGCGTTTACCAAAACACAAAACGGTTCCACTCTCCTATACCAAAACATTAAACGGGACAGCTTGTGTATACCAAATCAAAAAACAGGTCTACTCACATATACCAAAACATTAAACGGGACTGCTCGCATATACCAAAACACAAAACGGGTCTACTCATATATACCAAAACACAAAACGGGACTGCTCGCGTATACCAAAACACAAAACGGGACAGCTTGCATATACTAAAACATAAAATGGGACTACTCGCATATACCAAAACACAAAACGGGACTGCTCACATATACTAAAACACAAAACAGGACTACTCACCTATATCAAAACATTAAACGGGACTGCTCGCAAATACCAAAACACAAAACGGGACTGCTCGCATATACTAAAACACAAAACGGGACTACTCACCTATACCAAAACATTAAACGGGACTGCTCGCATATACCAAAACACAAAACGGGACTACTCGCATATACCAAAACACAAAACGGGACTGCTCGCGTATACCAAAACACAAAACGGGTCGACTCATATATACCAAAACACAACGGGACTGCTCGCGTATACTAAAACACAAAACAGGACTACTCACATGTACCAAAACACAAAATGGGACTGCTTGTGTATACCAAAACACAAAATGGGACTGCTCATGTATACCAAAACACAAAACGGGACTGCTCGCATATACCAAAACACAAAACGGGACTGCTCGCATATACCAAAACACAAAACGGTCCTGTTCATGTATACCCAAGCACAAAACAGGTCTGCTTGTGTATATAAAAACATGAAATGGGATTGCTCGTGTATACCAAAAGAAGAAACGAGACTGTTCACTTATATCAATACACGAAACGGGTCTACTCATGTATATGAAAACATGAAATGGATCTGATGGCCTATTTGAAAAGATGAAACGGGTTTTGCTCGCCTTCATGAGAACATAAAATGGGTTTGCTCTTACATATTTGAAAACATGAAACAAGACCACATGCATACAGGTTTTTTTTAAATACAGCAATCGAAAACCAGTCACTCTTTGTTTTTCAATGATCAAAATGAACGGTCAGCCACACCCAAAACCCGACTGTCTGGTTCAAAACAATTGTCTAAACATCCACTCCCTCCGCCGTGGCTGCAGTGTGTATTATCTACAGGATGCAGCAACTCGCCAAGGCTTCTTCAACAGCACCTCCCAAACCCGCGACCTCCGCCACCTAGAAGGACAAGAGCAGCAGGTACATGGGAACAACACCACCTGCACGTTCCCCTCCAAGTCACACACCATCCCGACTTGGAAATATATCGCCGTTCCTTCATCGTCGCTGGGTCAAAATCCTGGAACTCCCTTCCTAACAGCACTGTGGGAGAACCGTCACCACACGGACTGCAGCGGTTCAAGAAGGCGGCTCACCACCACCTTCTCGAGGGCAATTAGGGATGGGCAATAAATACCAGCCTTGCCAGCAACGCCCACAAATAGTAAATTAAGAAAAATATTCAGGCCCAGCAGGTACGTGCAAACAAGTTTGGTTCGCACTGGGTGGGGTTAGGGAGAGGGTCAGCTGGTTGTGGTAGAATGTGCTGTCAAAAGGTCCATGCCAATGTTTATGCTCCACACGAGCCTCCTCCCACCCCTCTTCATCTCATCCTATCAGCATATCCTTCTATTCCTTTCTCCCTCATGTACTTATCTAGTTTCCCCTTAAATGCATCCACTTAAAAGCTTCCCCATAAATTTGAGCCCTCGCTAGGTGGAGAGAAGGTGAGGAACTCCTCACAAGCAGCTTGGTGAGTAGTACATTTACTAGAAAAAGTGCAAACGTCTTATCACCATCCACCTGATCACAGCATGGAACACAGGATGGGCCGAATGGCCCCATGAGCCTTTTCCACCATTCAGTCTGTTGGGCCGAATGGCCTGTTTCTGTGCTGTAAATTCTAGGTAATCGTCTGTGTTTCGAGACAGCCTCCTACTTTGGAGTCTACGGCGTGGGTCTCAGGTAACAGTACGAGACTAACTGGTAGTGGCTTCGGCTGTCTGGAGCTGTACTAGGTCTGCAGTCAGGGACATGTCAAGACATGTTTAGTAAGATGACTCCTGCATTGCTTTAAAAATAATCTTTTCTTTCCGTTGTTTCTTTAATCCTGTGTTGCAGCGAGAGGAGCTTTAATCTGGAGAGATTCCAAATGGATAAGTCCGTAACTAGAGGCAATGAATTTAAGATCATCAGCGAAAGAACAAAGGGAAAGGTTAGGAGAATGTTTTTTTAAACACAGAGAGGTAGACCTTAACTTTGTGCGATGATATAAAATGGGTCGGCAGCCTCGTATTTTTTACATAGAATTACATAGAATGTACAGCACAGAAACAGGCCATTCGGCCCAACTGGTTTATGCTGGTGTTTATGCTCCACATGAGCCTTCTCCCTCCCTACTTCATCTCATCCTATCAGCATATCCTTCTATTCCTTTCTCCCTCATGTGTTTATCCAGCTTCCCCTTAAATGCATCTATTCTATTGGCCTCAACTACTCCTTGTGGTAGTGAGTTCCACATTCTCACCACTCTGTGGGTGAAGAAGTTTCTCCTGAATTCCCTATTGGATTTATTAGTGATTATCTTGGATTTATTAGTGATTATCTTATATTTATGCCCTCTAGTTTTGGTCTCCCCCGCAGGTGGAAACATCTTCTCTATGTTTACCCTATCAAACTCTTTCACAATCTTAAGGACCTCTATCAGCCTTCTCTTATCTAGAGAAAAGAGCCCCAGCCTGTTCAGTCTTCCTGGACCAAAAATGGGATTTTTATTTTCATTTTCTCGCCATCACCTGTTTTACACTATCTCACAAAATCAAGATTGACCCCAGAGGGAGGTTAGGACATGAAATGCCCGACCTGAAACAGTGATGGGAAGCCAAATCTGCACTAGCTGTTAAAAGGGAAGTGGATAAATGTTTGAAAAAGAAAAAAAAAACTTAAAAGGATTAGGGGAATGGGGTCAGGTGGATCGCTATTTCAGAGAGCCAGCACGGGCATGATGGGCCAAATGGCCTCCTGCTGTGCTGTAAAATTCTATGATTCTATCGGAAAGGAAATTACTTGTCTGACTGGCGTGTGACCTCTGACCCCCCCCCCCACCCCGTCACCTGTTAGAATCATAGAATCATAGAAATTTACGGCACTGAAGGGGCCATTCGGCCCATCGTGTCTGTGCCGGCCGAAAAATAATCATCCGGCCTAATCCCACTTTCCAGCTCTTGGTCCGTAGCCCTGTAGGTTACGGCACTTCAAGTACACATCCAAGTACTTTTTAAATGTGATGAGGGTTTCTGCCTCTACCACCCCTTCAGGCAGTGAGTTCCAGACCCCTACCACCCTCTGGGTGAAAAAAGGCAACTAAAGAGGTCGGTATTGGTCAGAAAAAATGCTTTTTGTCCTATTTTTCTTCTCCTCTCCTGACGGTGTTGACCCCTACTGGGGTGCAAGTCAAAGGGCAACATCAAAGTCCCCCTGGTACCTGTCCCAGGAGGTTTATTCATCATGTAGGAGCCTGAACAGGCTATTCAACCATGTGCGGAGAGGGGAGGGCACCACCACTGTAAGTGATGAGGGCAGTCGGAGGACCGGGAGGGGAATAAAATCAATTAAAATGAGTAAAGAGTCATGTGGACAGGGCGTTAGAAATCAGTCACTTCCCAGTCGTCCTTTCCAGAGCATTTTGCTAAAGGAACACAGGACTGTTGTAACACACAGGAGTGGGATTTGATCGATGCTCCAGAGTCCGCCCCACCCCCCCCCACACACACACACACACACACACATGTGTCGCTTTCTTGGTTTCTTGGTGCCGACTAGCACCACAGAGAAAGGTTCGGCGGTGAGTCTTGTCAGTCTCATAGTTCAATCCCCCCCCCCCCTTTTATTGCCCCAAAGACACTGTCTCGCGTACAGTTCCACGGCCCCTCACCCTCTGATATCCCTTTTCAAATAGACAATGTGTCGGGGGCATATTCAACCACGGGGGGCATCGCAGGGAATCCCAATCCGCTCCTCACCTGATGTCCGCACACAAGCAAGGGTTACTGGACAGAGGTCAGGAGCAGGAACCCTGGCTGATTTCCCCACTCCCCTAACCCCGAGGTGGGGGGGGCACTAAGGACAATCGTAGCAACCTCCCCCTCCCTCCCCCTTCCCCGCCACGGCAGCCCCGACTGGGATCGATCAGCTCAGCACAGTGCAGGCAATCGATCCTGGGATCCTCCTGCTCTGTTTTACACCGAAGGGGGCCTTTCTCCATAGGCCAACAGCCCACTGGCTGGCTGACCCTGTTGGCAGATAGGGTCCAGGTCCCTAAACCGTATCCCAGCGATCAGAAGGAGGGGGGAGAAAACTGGGGGAGGTGGAAATATAAACAGAAACCCATCAAAAGTTTGCCCTTCTTTTGGGATTCCTCGCAGTCACACATATCCAGGTGATAAACTGTACTGAGCAGCACTATCGTGTGCTTTATTTAGTAGCTGCGATCTGCTATTTCAAGCAAAGAACGTATGACAAGGTGAAGGTGTATATTAAGTCTCAGATTTCAGCCAAGTCCAAATAGGGTGGAATCCTAATAGAAATAGATCGACACTGCATAAACCAGACCAGCATTGCACAGGACTGATCTTAAAAAGGGCAATTAACCCATTGGCCCAGAATTTGCTGTCAAAATAATGGTGAGGGTAATGGCGCTCACTGTGTGCAAATCACACAGCAACTTCAGGCGAGGGGCGAGTTCACGGTTAAAAGCGGAAATCCAAAAGTTTCTGTCCGAGTTGTTCCGCTCCGCCATTAGAGACGGCATCTCGCCGTCTGTCTCACCTTTGGAACGCAATGAATGGCGTGAATTTGCTGCATTTACGTGGTTAATACGGCGGTAAAGAGCGAGACCAGAGCGGAGATATAAACAGCGCGGAGAGAGCGAGAGTTCAGTCGGTGAGCGGCGGTAAAGAGCGAGACCAGAGCGGGGATATAAACAGCGCGGAGAGAGCGAGAGTCCAGTCGGTGAGCGGCGGGAGAGAGCGAGACCAGAGCGGAGATATAAACAGCGCGGAGAGAGCGAGACCAGAGCTTACTCTGAAAGCGAGACTCTGAGACCAGCGGCAGTTCGGGGTGACGTCACCAGTCAGAAAGTGACGCGGCACAGGGGAGGCAGCTGATTGGTGAGTAGGTTCAGGTGAGTATTTCTACCATTTTACTGTAAGTAAAGTAATAAGAAAGGGAAGATCTGCAGGTTTTATAGCAGATAGTGGTTTTTTTAGTGAACCTAGGTCCCTAGTATAGTTAACATTTTCTAATTTCAACGTAATTTAAAAGGGGTAACTCAGCTAAGGCAAGTCATGGCAGCAGACCTCGCACCCGTGATATGCTCCTCCTGCAAGATGTGGGAAGTCATGGACACTACCAGTGTCCCTGCCGACCATGTGTGCGGGAAGTGTGTCCACCTGCAGCTACTGACCGATCGTATCTTGGAGCTGGAGCTGCGGGTGGACTCACTGTGGAGCATCCGCGATGCAGAGAAACTCGTGGATAGCACGTTTAGCGAGTTGGTCACACCGCAGGTAAAGGGTATACAGGCAGGAAGTGAATGGGTGACCACCAGGAAGAGTAAGAGATGCAGGCAGGTAGTGCAGGGGTCCCCTGTGGCCATCCCCCTCTCAAACAGATATGCCACTTTGGATGCTGTTGGGGGGGATGACTTATCAGGGGAAGGCAGCAGCAGCCAACTTCCTGGCACCACGGGTAGCTCTGCTGCACAGGCTGGGAGGAAAAAGAGTGGCAGAGCTATAGTGATAGGGGACTCAATTGTAAGGGGAATAGACAGGCGTTTCTGCGGCCGCAACCGAGACTCCAGGATGGTGTGTTGCCTCCCTGGTGCAAGGATCAAGGATGTCTCGGAGCGGCTACAGAACATTTTGGAGGGGGAGGGCGAACAGCCAGCTGTCGTGGTGCACATAGGCACCAACGATATAGGTAAAAAAGGGGATGAGGTCCTAAAAGCAGAATATAGGGAGTTAGGAGGTAAATTAAAAAATAGGACCTCAAAGGTAGTAATCTCAGGATTGCTGCCAGTGCCACGTGCTAGTCAGAGTAGAAATAGGAGGATATTTCAAATGAATACGTGGCTAGAGGAATGGTGCAAGGCGGAGGGATTCAAATTCCTGGGACACTGGAAACGGTTCTGGGGGAGGTGGGACCAGTACAAACCGGATGGTCTGCACCTGGGCAGGGCCGGGACCGCTGTCCTAGGAGGAGTGTTTGCTAGTGCTGTTGGGGAGGGTTTAAACTAAAGTGGCAGGGGGTTGGGAACCTGAGCAGGGAGAGAGAGGAAAGCGTAACAGGAAGGGACAGAAGGTATGGAGTAATAGGTAAAGTGTTAAAAATGGAAAAAGCAGGAACTAAGCGTCACAAAACAGATTTGAAAGTTCTTTATCTGAATGCATGTAGCATTCGTAACAAAATGGACGAGTTAACGGCACAAATAACTATGTATGGGTATGATCTTGTGGCCATTACAGAAACATGGCTGCAGGGTGACAACGACTGGGAATTAAATATGCCAGGGTATTTAACAATCAGGAAGGACAGGCAGGAAGGAAGGGGAGGTGGGGTGGCTATGTTAATAAAGGAAGGAATCACTGTAATACAGAGAAATGATATTGGGACAAAGCATCAAGATAATGAAACAGTTTGGGTGGAGATAAGGAATAATAAGGGAAAAAAAACATTAGTGGGCGTAGTATATAGGCCTCCTAATAGTTGCAACTCTGCTGGAAGAAGTATTAATCAGGAGATAGTCGGGGCATGTAATAAGGGAACAGCCATAATTATGGGGGATTTTAATTATCATATTAACTGGACAAATCAAATTGGGCAGAGCAGCCTTGAGGACGAGTTCATTGAGTGCATCAGGGATGGATTTCTTGAGCAGTATGTAACTGATCCTACAAGGGGGCAGGCAACCTTGGACCTGGTCCTGTGTAATGAGTCAGGATTAATTAATAATGTCCTAGTTAAGGATCCCCTTGGAACGAGCGACCACAACATGGTTGAATTCCATATCCAATTAGAGGGTGAGAAGGTTGATTCTCAAACAAGCGTACTGAGCTTGAACAAAGGAGACTATGATGGTATGAGAGCGGAATTGATTAAAGTGGACTGGGAAAATAGATTAAAGGGTAAGACGGTACATGAGCAGTGGTGTTCATTTAGGGAGTTATTTTACAACTTTCAAAATAAATATATTCCACTGAGGAAAAAAGGGTGTAAAAGAAATGACAGCCATCCGTGGCTAAGTAAAGAAATCAAGGATAGTATCCGACTAAAAACAAGGACATATAAGGTAGCCAAACTTAGTGGGAGGATAGAAGATTGGGAATTCTTCAAAAGACAGCAAAAAGTAACTAAAGGATTGATTAAGAAAGGGAAGTTAGATTATGAAAAGAAATTAGCAAAAAATATAAAAACAGATAGCAAGAGTTTCTATAGTTATATAAAAAGAAAAAGGGTGGCTAAGGCAAACATAGGTCCCTTAGAGGATGAGACCGGGAAATTAATGGTGGGAAACATGGAGATGGCAAAAATGCTGAACAAATATTTTGTTTCAGTCTTTACAGTAGAGGACACTAAGAATATCCCAACACTGGACAAACAGGGGACTCTCGGGGGGGAGGAGCTAAATACGATTAAAATCACTCAAGAGATGGTACTCAGTAAAATAATGGGACTCAAGGCGGATAAATCCCCTGGACCTGATGGCTTCCATCCTAGGGTCTTGAGGGAAGTGGCAGTAGGGATTGTGGATGCTTTGGTGATAGTTTTCCAAAATTCCCTGGACTCAGGAGAGGTCCCGGCAGATTGGAAAACTGCTAATGTAACACCGTTATTTAAAAAGGGTAGTAGGCAGAAGGCTGGAAATTATAGGCCAGTTAGCTTAACATCTGTGGTGGGTAAAATTTTGGAGTCTATTATTAAGGAGACAGTAACGGAACATTTAGATAAGCATAATTTAATAGGACAAAGTCAGCATGGCTTTATGAAGGGGAAGTCATGTCTGACAAATTTGCTTGAGTTCTTCGAGGATATAACGTATAGGGTGGATAAAGGGGAACCAGTGGACGTAGTGTATTTAGACTTCCAGAAGGCATTCGACAAGGTGCCACATAAAAGATTATTACTTAAGATAAAAAATCACGGGATTGGGGGTAATATTCTGGCATGGGTGGAGGATTGGTTATCGAACAGGAAGCAGAGAGTTGGGATAAATGGTTCATTTTCGGACTGGCAACCAGTAACCAGTGGTGTTCCACAGGGGTCAGTGCTGGGTCCCCAACTCTTTACAATCTATATTAACGATTTGGAGGAGGGGACCGAGTGCAACATATCAAAATTTGCAGATGATACAAAGATGGGAGGGAAAGTAGAGAGTGAGGAGGACATAAAAAACCTGCAAGGGGATATAGACAGGCTGGGTGAGTGGGCGGAGATTTGGCAGATGCAATATAATATTGGAAAATGTGAGGTTATGCACTTTGGCAGGAAAAATCAGAGAGCAAGTTATTTTCTTAATGGCGAGAGACTGGAAAGTACTGCAGTACAAAGGGATCTGGGGGTCCTAGTGCAAGAAAATCAAAAAGTTGGTATGCAGGTGCAGCAGGTGATCAAGAAAGCCAACGGAATGTTGGCTTTTATTGCTAGGGGGATAGAATATAAAAACAAGGAGGTATTGCTGCAGTTATATAAGGTATTGGTGAGACCGCACCTGGAATACTGCATACAGTTTTGGTCTCCATACTTAAGAAAAGACATACTTGCTCTCGAGGCAGTACAAAGAAGGTTCACTCGGTTAATCCCGGGGATGAGGGGGCGGACATATGAGGAGAGGTTGAGTAGATTGGGACTCTACTCATTGGAGTTCAGAAGAATGAGAGGCGATCTTATTGAAACATATAAGATTGTGAAGGGTCTTGATCGGGTGGATGCAGTAAGGATGTTCCCAAAGATGGGTGAAACTAGAACTAGGGGGCATAATCTTAGAATAAGGGGCTGCTCTTTCAAAACTGAGATGAGGAGAAACTTCTTCACTCAGAGGGTGGTAGGTCTGTGGAATTTGCTGCCCCAGGAAGCTGTGGAAGCTACATCATTAGATAAATTTAAAACAGAAATAGACAGTTTCCTAGAAGTAAAGGGAATTAGGGGTTATGGGGAGCGGGCAGGAAATTGGACATGAAGCTGAGTTCGGATCGGTCAATGCCCTGTGGGTGGCGGAGAGGGCCCAGGGGCTATGTGGCCGGGTCCTGCTCCGACTTCTTCTGTTCTTTAGATTTGTGGTTGGGATCAGATCAGCCATGATCTTATTGAATGGTGGAGCAGGCTCGAGGGGCCGATTGGCCTACTCCTGCTCCAATTTCTTATGTTCTTATGT
The DNA here is from genome assembly GCF_035084215.1 of Heptranchias perlo. Taxonomy (NCBI): domain Eukaryota; kingdom Metazoa; phylum Chordata; class Chondrichthyes; order Hexanchiformes; family Hexanchidae; genus Heptranchias; species Heptranchias perlo. The sequence continues at coordinate 81,802,913 of NC_090333.1, read as the reverse complement.
TCTTAAACTCACCACAGAGAGTTAAGTCTTGTCCATTTCAGTCTAAGTCCCCTTTTAACAATGTGATAAATCTTAATTATTGCCAGTCAACCTCTCTGGCACTGAAAATTAACTATTACAAGTGTGGAGTCTCATTCCTTCAGGTTTTAAATGTTGTTGGAGATTTAAAAAAATAAATTTAATTTTTTTTTTACTTTTTCTTTCTGTCTCTTTTTTCTCTCTCTCTTAATCCAATCTTTCTTTTCTTCTCTTTGTTTCTCTTTCAGTCTGTGATTTTACATTGAATTCATCCCCTTTAATTTCCACTTCCTTCTCAGTCCTTGCACTGTTCATCTAACAATCCTTCAATCTGATTGTTTAAGGAGATACTCAGTTACTTGCCCTGTTCACACAGGTCTCAGATGCCCTGTAGAGGGCGTCGCACCGTCTCCATCTCCCACTTCCAGCCATTTGCAGCGCAAAATATCATGGGGATTAAACGGGCGAGGGTGAGTCTAACTAATGGTGGGCACTGATCGTTGTTCGGTTACAACAAATTCTGGGTCATTATGCACTTTTACACGCTGTACTTAAATTTAATATCTGTGTCCAGTGGGATTGCCAACTCTGGGTGGGAGTATTCCTGGAAGTTTCATCACATGACCTCCCGCCTCCAACCGCCCCGCCCCCACACTCCTGCCATTGGTCACCCAACACATCTGCCCTCATGGAGCCCCGCCTCCCTACGCCGATTGGAGAGCGAACAGACTCTTCGTCACCTGATTGGGTGAATCTTGACTGTCAGTCAAACTGCCTTCCCCCCCACCCCATCGCCAATATTTTTAGAACGAATAAACAAAAGTGTTTAAAGAAAATGGGGGGAAAAAAAGCACAATTTATCTTGGGTGTTTTGCTCCCAGCAGTGTCCTGGAGATTAGTCTTTAATTCCTAGAGACTCCAGGACAATCCTGGAGGGTTGGCAACCCTAGTTCTCAGTAGTAATTGCTAAGTTCTTTGGTGAGTCATATTTCCATTTAATAATGGATACCATATTAATCCTGTAACACTCGGTGCAAAATACACCTGATTCTGTCCACTTTGCTCCTAATTTTCAGCTTGCCAGGTTGACTGATTTGAGCAGGACGTTTCTGGTAAAGGCTGAATGCACTTGAAGTAAATATAGGCCCCATGAGAAATGCGAATGGGTCTCCAGATAATATCTTGGCACAGATGAAGTAAGATGGCAGCCAGATTAGAAACACTGAGTGTTGGGAATGAGAAAAAACAAAAGATAATAAATTGCAGAATGTTTTACACATGGCGATATACAGACTCTGCTCTTCAGGCACAATATTGCTCTAGTTGCTAAGGGGAACCAGGCCAGCAACAACTGCCAGTAACTGGGATGTTGGGCTGGTCGCCATAGCGATAATGCTTGTATTCTGGAGTCGTCGGAAATGCTTGGCCTGCTGATTTGAGGGCTCAAATCCCTGAGAAAGCTGCAGAAATTCTTGTATACCAGAGTTAAAAAAAACTCTTGGCGCTCACTGGGATCGCTTCCTTCTGCGGGCATTAACCTCGCAGGGACTGAAGACATTTTCATAAAGTCTCTCATGATTCTCACAGTTGCAATAACTGGAGGGCCCTAGGCTTCTAATGGAGAGCTGTAGGTTTCTGATGGAGAGCTGTAGGTTTCTGATGGAGAGCTGTGGGTTTCTGATGGAGAGCTGTAGGTTTCTGATGGAGAGCTGTGGGTTTCTGATGGAGAGCTGTAGGTTTCTAATGGAGAGCTGTGGGTTTCTAATGGAGAGCTGTGGGTTTCTGATGGAGAGCTGTAGGTTTCTGATAGAGAGCTGTGGGTTTCTAATGGAGAGCTACAGGTTTCTGATAGAGAGCTGTGGGTTTCGAATGGAGAGCTGTAGGTTTCTGATGGAGAGCTGTAGGTTTCTGATAGAGAGCTGTGGGTTTCTAATGGAGAGCTACAGGTTTCTGATGGGGAGACTGTTGGCTTCTAAAGGAGAGCTACAAGTTTCTAATGGAGAGCTGTAGGTTTCTAATGGAGAGCTGTGGGTTTCTAATGGAGAGCTGTGGGTTTCTAATGGAGAACTGTAGGTTTCTAATGGAGAGTTGTAGGTTTCTGATGGAGAGCTGTAGGTTTCTAATGGAGAGCTGTAGGTTTCTGATGGAGAGCTGTAGGTTTCTGATAGAGAGCTGTAGGTTTCTGATGGAGAGCTGTAGGTTTCTAATGGAGAGCTGCAGGTTTCTAATAGAGAGCTGTAGGTTTCTAATGGAGAGCTGCAGGTTTCTAATAGAGAGCTGTAGGTTTCTAATGGAGAGCTGTAGGTTTCTGATGGAGAGCTGTGGGTTTCTAATGGAGAGCTGTGGGTTTCTAATGGAGAACTGTAGGTTTCTAATGGAGAGTTGTAGGTTTCTGATGGAGAGCTGCAGGTTTCTAATAGAGAGCTGTAGGTTTCTAATGGAGAGCTGTAGGTTTCTGATGGAGAGCTGAAGGTTTCTGATGGAGAGCTGTAGGTTTCTAATGGAGAGCTACAGGTTTCTGATGGAGAGCTGTAGGTTTCTAATGGAGAGCTGCAGGTTTCTAATGGAGAGCTGTAGGTTTCTAATGGAGAGCTGTAGGTTTCTAATGGAGAGCTGTAGGTTTCTGATGGAGAGCTGCAGGTTTCTAATGGAGAGCTGTAGGTTTCTAATGGAGAGCTGTAGGTTTCTGATGGAGAGCTGTAGGTTTCTGATGGGGAACCCTAAGTTTTTTTTGGTGGTGGGGGGTGGGGGAGGTGCAGTGGCATAGGTTTCTAATGAGGAGATAGTAGGTTTTTATGGGAGAGGTCATGGGCTTTTGTGGGGGGCACCATAAGTTTCTAATGGAGGCAGTGTAGGTTTCTATAGGGAGAAGGTGGGATTCTAATGGGGGAGAGACCTGGTTTCTTTAGGGTGAACAGTGAGTTTATAACGAGGAGATCTCAGTTTTTAGGAGGGAAAGCATAGATTTCTACTTGGGATTCTGCAGATGAGTTGAATCTCTCCCTAGTCTGTATATATCCTTGTGAAATAAAAGAGTTTTTAAGCTTGAGTTCAATATGGAGAATTGGAATCAATATATATGGCTTTGCTACATTTTTCGATCATTTTTGTCCAAATCTGGCCCTTGGAGGGTGCAGCCTCTTAGTCTCAGTGCCCCCTCTGGTGCCTTGACCAAGAAGCCATTCTTCATGTGTGAGCCTAGATGATGAGGCCTGATGTTCTGATGGAAATTGGGCGGCTGATAGCAGAAATCAGGCGGGAGTCTCCCATCTTGTGCTGCGGCTTAGTTCCCAGGCGGTGAAATGGACTGCCTTGAACAGGCCGTGGCTTCACTTAAATGCGAAATAGTTATCCAGGGTTGCTAGCCAGCGGCAAGGCTATGGAAAGGTCATAGTAACTGCGTCTTGTCATTTTCTTTTGTTGTTTTCTTTTCCTACTTGCGGACTAAATGTTGTAAGTTATTTAATTTTTGCCCCCCGCACCATTACTGGCACCAATGGGTTCCCCAATGGGAACCCCTCTCTCTGAAGTGTTTTGAAGAACAAAAGGAGCAATGCAAGGATAGCAGCCTGGCCTGCCCGCCAGTACCTGCACACCGACATCTGAAGACAGAGGTAAAGATTCCTCGTTTGGGCAGATAATTAGTGAAAGTGGAGACTCCTATGCCCAAAGGAAGTTGTGACAACTGACCTAATGGGACCACTAAGATATGTGAATGCATGACTTCCTCAGAAACAACCCAGTCACGGTAGTTTATGCTCTCAGTGACACTGAATGATAGAAGGCATCCCAAGGAGATCAAGAAATCAGCATAGCCAACACCATGCCACCAACTATATCTGCAGCCCCTGGCACAACCACCTGGCAGTGACTGTGGGGATCTGCATTTACAGGTTGCGGGTCCGCAGAGAGGCAGATGCAGAGCTCTGCCGTCTTCTGCAATGGGCACCTGCGGCTGCCCCGTGGCACATCCAATCGTATTAGCAGTTAGCTGTGGCCCGCTACTCGGCTCCACCTCCCTGCCCACCACGGAAAGAAAAACAGAAAGAACTTGAATTCATTGTAGCGCCTTTCATGACCACAGGGCGTCCCAGGATCTCCTGGCTCAGAGGTGAGAGTGCTACCAACTGAGCCCCGGGCTGTCCTCGCAATCAGCTCATGCGACACCACCTCCACTTCCGCAGCTTTCAAACTGGGGGGGCCAGCCCACCACTTGCCTGCAGAATCAAGCCAACGCTGGAATGCTGGTTCTACACCACAACAACAACGGCAATAACTTGCATTTATATAGCGCCTTTAAGGTAATAAAATGCCCCAGGGCGCGTCACAGAGCGTAATCAGACAGAAGTTTGACTTCAATGGAGAGTAAAATCAGGTGGGGATGTAAAACTACCGTTACACCCAATATCGTCAGTTTCCCGACGGGCGGGTTAGGTTAAAATTGCCCCCAGTCTTTACATCTGAAAACCAACCACTGCTTTGAATACTATTGACCAGCGTGGTTAAGGGTGGGCTGGTGACAGAGAATGTGAGAAGCCTCAAATACAATTAAAAACACCCCTGCAGGATGTTATTTGCCCCGAAGCAAAGCCTGCTGTCCTATTCCTTGTATTTCCAAACATCAGAGGTCAGCGGAGCACGTGTTATCATCAGAGGTCAGCAGAGCACGTGTTATAATCAGAGCGACGTGTCGCGGGGGATTTTAGGGAGATGGGCAACACCCTGTGATCCTCAAGGAAATGAGAAAGGAAATAGGTGGGCTCCAGTTAATATTTTTAGCAGCTTTATAAATACAGGAGAAAAGGCTGCCCTCACATTAAGAGACGGAGTGCGACTTAAAACTGGAAATTTTAGACCAGTTAGCCTAATGTCTGCGGTAAGGAGATTGCCAGCGTGGATTCAGGGCGTCAGTGGGCTGGGAGCTGAGGAGAGAAGATGCAGGTGGATAGAGACATATCAGAGAGGGAGAGAGAGAAAGAGGGAGAGAGGGGTCAGAGAAAAGGAGTGGGGGACAGAGCGAGAGAGAGAGAAAGGGAGAGAGGGGTGAGAGAAAAGGAGAGGGGATAGAGCAAGAAGAAGAGAGGGGGGAGAAAGGTGAAAGAGAAGGAGAGGGGGCAGAGTGAGAGGGAAAGAGAGAGGGAGAAAATAGGAGAGTGGTGAGAGGGAAGGGATACAGCAAGAGGAAGAGAAAGAAAGAGGGAGAGGGGAGTGAGAGCAAAGGAGAGGGGGACAGAGCAAGAGGAAGAAAGAGAGAAAGGGTGAGAGAGTGGGGTGAAGGGAGGAGAGGGAGAAGAGCAAGAGGGAAAAGGAGAGGGAGTGAGTGGTGAGAGGGAAGGAGAGGGGGCCAGCAAGAACAAGAGGGTGACGGGGAGAGAGAGTGGTGAGGGAACGAAGGAAACAGAGCAAGAGGAAGAGAGGGGGCAGAGTGAGAGGGAAAGAGGCGGAGATAAAAGGGAGATAGTGGTCAGAGGGAAGGAGAGGGGGGTGAGAGGAATGGACTGGGGCAGAACGAGGGAGAGAAAGACAATGAAAAAAAGAGAGGGAGCCAAATGGGGGAGAGAGAGAGGAAGACAAAGAATAAATGAGATGGAGAAAAAAAGGGAGTGAGATGGAGAGAGCGAGTGAAGGACAGGGAGAGAGATAGGACTGAGAGAAAAAATATACAAGAGGTTGAGGCAGATATGAGACAAGAGAAAGAGATTTTAACAGGAAGGAGGGAATGATATCAGACAGAAAAGAGAGAGAATGAAGGAAAGAGTGTCAAACAGGATGAGAGACGAAAGGGGAGGGAGAGAGAGCAGTGAGAGAAGAGTGAAAGAGAGGAACGGAGAGGTAGAATTGACAAGGGAGAAGAGTACTTGCATGAATTTGTGTGGGCATGGTAGAAAAGAGACTGTCTGCAGAGTGTTGCATGGGGTACAGTGTCTGTGTGAGAGGGTGGGGAGTTGGATGGGGTACAGTGTCTGTGAAAGGGTGGGGAGTCGGATGGGGTACAGTGTGTGTGTGAGAGGGTGGGGAGTTGGATGGGATACAGTGTGTGTGTGAAAGGGTGGGGAGTCGGATGGGGTACAGTGTGTGTGTGAGAGGGTGGGGAGTTGGATGGGGTACAGTGTCTGTGAAAGGGTGGGGAGTCGGATGGGGTACAGTGTGTGTGTGAGAGGGTGGGGAGTTGGATGGGATACAGTGTCTGTGTGAAAGGGTGGGGAGTTGGATGGGATACAGTGCCTGTGAAAGGGTGGGGAGTTGGATGGGGTACAGTGTGTGTGTGAAAGGGTGGGGAGTTGGATGGGGTACAGTGTGTGTGAAAGGGTGGGGAGTGGGATGGGGTACAGTGTGTGTGTGAAAGGGTGGGGAGTGGGATGGGGTGCAGTGTCTGTGTGAAAGGGTGGGGAGTTGGATGGGGTACAGTGTGTGTGTGAAAGGGTGGGGAGTTGGATGGGGTACAGTGTGTGTGTGAGAGGGTGGGGAGTTGGATGGGATACAGTGTCTGTGTGAAAGGGTGGGGAGTGGGATGGGGTACAGTTTGTGTGAAAGGGTGGGGAGTTGGATGGGATACAGTGTCTGTGTGAAAGGGTGGGGAGTTGGATGGGGTACAGTTTGTGTGAAAGGGTGGGGAGTTGGATGGGGTACAGTGTCTGTGTGAAAGGGTGGGGAGTGGGATGGGGTACAGTGTGTGTGTGAAAGGGTGGGGAGTTGGATGGGGTACAGTGTCTGTGTGAGAGGGTAGGGAGTTGGATGGGGTACAGTATCTGTGTGAAAGGGTGGGGAGTCGGATGGGGTACAGTGTGTGTGTGAAAGGGTGGGGAGTTGGATGGGGTACAGTGTGTGTGTGAAAGGGTGGGGAGTTGGATGGGGTACAGTTTGTGTGAAAGGGTGGGGAGTTGGATGGGGTACAGTGTCTGTGTGAGAGGGTGGGGAGTTGGATGGGGTACAGTTTGTGTGAAAGGGTGGGGAGTTGGATGGGATACAGTGTGTGTGTGAAAGGGTGGGGAGTGGGATGGGGTACAGTGTGTGTGTGAAAGGGTGGGGAGTTGGATGGGGTACAGTGTCTGTGTGAAAGGGTGGGGAGTCGGATGGGGTACAGTGTGTGTGTGAAAGGGTGGGGAGTTGGATGGGGTACAGTGTGTGTGTGAAAGGGTGGGGAGTTGGATGGGGTACAGTTTGTGTGAAAGGGTGGGGAGTTGGATGGGGTACAGTGTCTGTGTGAGAGGGTAGGGAGTTGGATGGGGTACAGTATCTGTGTGAAAGGGTGGGGAGTCGGATGGGGTACAGTGTGTGTGTGAAAGGGTGGGGAGTTGGATGGGGTACAGTGTGTGTGTGAAAGGGTGGGGAGTTGGATGGGGTACAGTTTGTGTGAAAGGGTGGGGAGTTGGATGGGGTACAGTGTCTGTGTGAAACGGTGGGGAGTTGGATGGGGTACAGTGTGTGTGAAAGGGTGGGGAGTGGGATGGGGTACAGTGTGTGTGTGAAAGGGTGGGGAGTTGGATGGGGTACAGTGTGTGTGTGAAAGGGTGGGGAGTTGGATGGGGTACAGTGTGTGTGTGAAAGGGTGGGGAGTTGGATGGGGTACAGTGTGTGTGTGAAAGGGTGGGGAGTTGGATGGGGTACAGTGTGTGTGTGAAAGGGTGGGGAGTTGGATGGGGTACAGTGTGTGTGTGAAAGGGTGGGGAGTTGGATGGGGTATAGTGTGTGTGTGAAAGGGTGGGGTGTTGGATGGGGTACAGTGTGTGTGAAAGGGTGGGGAGTTGGATGGGGTACAGTGTCTGTGTGAGAGGGAGGGGAGTTGGATGGGGTACAGTGTGTGTGTGAAAGGGTGGGGAGTGGGATGGGGTACAGTGTCTGTGTGAGAGGGTGGGGAGTTGGATGGGGTACAGTATCTGTGTGAAAGGGTGGGGAGTCGGATGGGGTACAGTGTGTGTGTGAAAGGGTGGGGAGTTGGATGGGGTACAGTGTGTGTGAAAGGGTGGGGAGTTGGATGGGGTACAGTGTGTGTGTGAAAGGGTGGGGAGTTGGATGGGGTACAGTGTGTGTGAAAGGGTGGGGAGTTGGATGGGGTACAGTGTGTGTGAAAGGGTGGGGAGTTGGATGGGATACAGTGTGTGTGTGAAAGGGTGGGGAGTGGGATGGGGTACAGTGTGTGTGTGAAAGGGTGGGGAGTTGGATGGGGTACAGTGTGTGTGTGAAAGGGTGGGGAGTGGGATGGGGTACAGTGTGTGTGTGAAAGGGTGGGGAGTTGGATGGGGTACAGTGTGTGTGTGAAAGGGTGGGGAGTTGGATGGGGTACAGTGTGTGTGTGAAAGGGTGGGGAGTGGGATGGGGTACAGTGTGTGTGTGAAATGGTGGGGAGTGGGATGGGGTACAGTGTGTGTGTGAAAGGGTGGGGAGTGGGATGGGGTACAGTGTGTGTGTGAAATGGTGGGGAGTTGGATGGGGTACAGTGTGTGTGTGAAAGGGTGGGGAGTTGGATGGGGTACAGTGTGTGTGTGAAAGGGTGGGGAGTGGGATGGGGTACAGTGTGTGTGTGAAAGGGTGGGGAGTGGGATGGGGTACAGTGTGTGTGTGAAAGGGTGGGGAGTTGGATGGGGTACAGTGTGTGTGTGAAAGGGTGGGGAGTTGGATGGGGTACAGTGTGTGTGTGAAAGGGTGGGGAGTGGGATGGGGTACAGTGTGTGTGTGAAAGGGTGGGGAGTTGGATGGGGTACAGTGTGTGTGTGAAAGGGTGGGGAGTTGGATGGGGTACAGTGTCTGTGTGAGAGGGTGGGGAGTTGGATGGGGTACAGTGTCTGTGTGAAAGGGTGGGGAGTTGGATGGGGTACAGTGTCTGTGTGAAAGGGTGAGGAGTTGGATGGGGTACAGTGTGTGTGAGAGGGTGAGGAGTTGGATGGGGTACAGTGTGTGTGTGAAAGGGTGGGGAGTTGGATGGGATACAGTGTGTGTGAAAGGGTGAGGAGTTGGATGGGGTACAGTGTCTGTGTGAGAGGGTGGGAGTTGGATGGGATACAGTGTGTGTGTGAAAGGGTGGGGAGTTGGATGGGGTACAGTGTCTGTGTGAAAGGGTGGGGAGTGGGATGGGGTACAGTGTGTGTGTGAAAGGGGGGGGGAGTTGGATGGGGTACAGTGTCTGTGTGAAAGGGTGGGGAGTTGGATGGGATACAGTGTGTGTGTGAAAGGGTGGGGAGTTGGATGGGGTACAGTGTGTGTGTGAAAGGGTGGGGAGTTGGATGGGGTACAGTGTGTGTGAAAGGGTGGGGAGTTGGATGGGGTACAGTGTCTGTGTGAAAGGGTGAGGAGTTGGATGGGGTACAGTGTGTGTGTGAGAGGGTGGGGAGTTGGATGGGGTACAGTGTGTGTGTGAGAGGGTGGGGAGTTGGATGGGGTACAGTGTCTGTGTGAAAGGGTGAGGAGTTGGATGGGGTACAGTGTGTGTGTGAAAGGGTGGGGAGTTGGATGGGGTACAGTGTGTGTGTGAGAGGGTGGGGAGCTGGATGGGGTACAGTGTCTGTGTGAAAGGGTGGGGAGTGGGATGGGGTACAGTGTGTGTGTGAAAGGGTGGGGAGTTGGATGGGGTACAGTGTGTGTGAAAGGGTGGGGAGTTGGATGGGGTACAGTGTGTGTGTGAAAGGGTGGGGAGTGGGATGGGGTACAGTGTCTGTGTGAGAGGGTGGGGAGTTGGATGGGGTACAGTGTGTGTGTGAAAGGGTGAGGAGTTGGATGGGGTACAGTGTCTGTGTGAAAGGGTGGGGAGTTGGATGGGGTACAGTGTGTGTGTGAAAGGGTGGGGAGTTGGATGGGGTACAGTGTGTGTGTGAAAGGGTGGGGAGTTGGATGGGGTACAGTGTGTGTGAAAGGGTGGGGAGTTGGATGGGGTACAGTGTGTGTGTGAAAGGGTGAGGAGTTGGATGGGGTACAGTGTCTGTGTGAAAGGGTGGGGAGTTGGATGGGGTACAGTGTGTGTGTGAAAGGGTGGGGAGTGGGATGGGGTACAGTGTGTGTGAAAGGGTGGGGAGTGGGATGGGGTACAGTGTGTGTGTGAAAGGGTGGGGAGTGGGATTGGGTACAGTGTCTGTGTGAGAGGGTGGGGAGTTGGATGGGGTACAGTGTGTGTGTGAGAGGGTGGGGAGTTGGATGGGGTACAGTGTGTGTGTGAAAGGGTGGGGAGTTGGATGGGGTACAGTGTGTGTGTGAAAGGGTGGGGAGTTGGATGGGGTACAGTGTGTGTGAAAGGGTGGGGAGTTGGATGGGGTACAGTGTCTGTGTGAAAGGGTGGGGAGTTGGATGGGGTACAGTGTGTGTGTGAAAGGGTGGGGAGTTGGATGGGGTACAGTATCTGTGTGAAAGGGTGGGGAGTGGGATGGGGTACAGTGTCTGTGTGAAAGGGTGGGGAGTTGGATGGGGTACAGTGTGTGTGAAAGGGTGGGGAGTTGGATGGGGTACAGTATCTGTGTGAAAGGGTGGGGAGTGGGATGGGGTACAGTGTCTGTGTGAAAGGGTGGGGAGTTGGATGGGGTACAGTGTGTGTGTGAGAGGGTGGGGAGTTGGATGGGGTACAGTGTCTGTGTGAGAGGGTGGGGAGTGGGATGGGGTACAGTATCTGTGTGAAAGGGTGGGGAGTGGGATGATGTACAGTGTGTGTGTGAGAGGGTGGGGAGTTGGATGGGGTACAGTGTGTGTGTGAAAGGGTGGGGAGTGGGATGGGGTACAGTGTGTGTGTGAAAGGGTGGGGAGTTGGATGGGGTACAGTGTGTGTGTGAAATGGTGGGGTGTGGTATGGGGTACAGAGTCTCTGTGAAGGGGGGAGTTGGATGGTGAGCAGGGTCTCTGTGAATGGTAAAAGTGCTTATAATGTGTGAGAGTGTCCTCAGACCCCTCTAGTGACACAACAGTAATTGTGTGCCTCAGGCCTTTCACACTCCACGTGTTTACTTCCAATACCTGTTAGATTCTCAGGGGCCTCGGTATCACTTATTTTATACTTGCCCCTCCCAGTTGCTTTCAACACCCAGCAAAGCTTTGAAATCCCTCTCTTCCAAATCTTGGGATATCTTTACATTAAAGGTGTTTTATATATGGAAGATGTAGTGAATAACAGCTTGAATTAATTGATTTGTGGGCAGATGTTTTGCATGTACCGCTGGGAGTTAGACCTGGGCGGAGCTCAGACAGGGGAATCATACCTGTGTATGCAAATCATCTTTGCGTGTCGAAGTGTTTCCTCACTTCACTCCTGAGAGTCCTGGCTCTAATTTTTAGGCCATGTCCCCCAGTCCTAGACTCCCCAATCAGCGGAAATAGTTTATCAGTTCCCCTTAGTTTCTTGAAAACTTCGATCAGATCACCCCTTTAGTTTGCGTAATCTCTCCTCATAATTTAATTTTATAAAGATATTCGAGTTGGAGGAAAGAAAGGTTGCTTTGTGACGGGCAAGATTCATCCAGTCAGGTCATGGAGGGTCTGTTCGCTTTCCGATTGTTCCATGGGAAGGCAGGGCTTTTTGAGGATGGATGTGTTGGGTGACCAATGGCGGGGGTGTGTGTGAGGCGGGGCGGTTAGAAGCAGGAGGTCAAGTGATGAAACCTCCAGGAATTCACCCAACCAGGGTTGGCGACCCCTAGCCTTCGACCCCGCCCCACACATTCATGTTGCCTGAAGCATCATCATTCACAACACGCCCCTCCCCCCCACCTACCAGGAGCCTTGTAACCCCCTGGGAGCACCCCATGCATGTTACACAACTCTCCCGATTTCCCTCCCATTCATTCAAAGGGAAGGGAAGTCAGACGGGTTTCTGTCAGTGGCGGGGCATACTCCCCATCCCGTTCTTCCTCTCTCTGCTCCGCCCGGACCCTGCTTAACCTGCACCCCCACCCCCTCCCTTCCCATCCCATCCCACGCTCTCATATCACTGCTGCCGCAAGATGTGCAATTGTTATAACTGAGAGCACTTCCTCTCCAGCCCAGCTTCCTCAGGCACTGGCAGCTTTTGGCACTCGGCTGCAGACTTCATTGCAGACCTTTCTGGGAGGGAGGGAGGGAGGGAGGGAGGTGGGGTATCACAGTGCTGTGGGAGAGGCAGGGCGCTCTCCCCCCCCCCCCCCCCCCCTAGGGGTTGCCAGCCCTCCAGGAGTGCCCTGGAGTCTCCAGGAATTAAAGACGAATCTCCAGGACACAGCTACAAGCAAAAAAAAACAGGAGAAAATCATGGGGCAATTATTGGACGGGATAAAAGGCTATTTGACTAACAGTCAAGAATCATCCAATCGGGTAATGAAGAGTCCGTTCACTTTCCAATTGGTGTAGGGAGGTGGTGCATCATGAAGATGGACATGTCAGGCGACCAATGGTCAGAGTGTGGGGCGGGTCGGTTGGAGGTGGGAGGCCATGTGACGACACTCCAGGAATACGTCCAACCAGAGTTGGCAACCCCACCTCCCCATGATTTGGTGATAGAGTTAAAATTTTGGCCTGTGTATGAGCGGCTGTGACCCCCTATTATGCGAGGGAGGGGGTCGGATGAGTTAAAGCCCACCCCATTCATTTGCCCAGGCTCCCTGCTCATTGAAACCGCGTCCATTGTGTCACAAGGCCGGGCCAGCCAAAACAGGGTGGCCCGACCTCCTTAAAGGGAGGACGCTCACTTTTAAAGGGGAGTCACCTTTTAAACGCGCAAAGAAAGAAAGAACTTGCATTTATATACCGCCTTTCACGACCTCAGGTTGTCCCAAAGTTCTTTACAGTCAATGAAGAACTTTCGAAGTGTAGTCACTGTTGTAATGTAGCAAACACAGCAGTCAATTTGCGCACAGCAAGATCCCACAAACAGCAATGTGATAATGACCAGATAATCTGTTTTTCGATGATGTTGGTTGAGGGATAAATATTGGCCAGGACACCGGGGAGAACTCCCCTGCTCTTCTTCGAAATAGTGCCTTTTACATCCACCTGAGAGGGTGACCCTGAGCCGGACTTTCGACCCCATATCCTCTCCCATCACTAAAACCGTCTAATTCCACCTCTGGAATATCGCCTGTTTTCACCCCTGCCTCAGCCCATCTGCTGCTAAAACCCTCATCCATGCTTTTGTCATCCATGCTTTTGTTATTAAAATCATACGGTTTGTATTTTGGAAAACATGCCAACGAGAGGAGGTTAAGAGAGTGAGTTTATAGTTTCAGAGCTTAACCCGAAAATATCAGCATCATGTGTAGTATAATTTCAGCCTAGGAAGAGGAAAGAACTCAAAAGAGGAACGATGACACAGCATATTTCTCCCAACATGTCACTGCCTCCTGAGCACTAACAGCAGCATTGGTGTAAAAGATAAACAGCACTGTACAACTTTCTCAATCTCCAGACTTGACTATTCCAATGTGTTCCTGGCCGGATCCCATCTTCCACCCTCCATAAACTTGAGCTCATTCAAAACTCTGCTCTCCGTATCCTAACTCGCACCAAGTCCCGTTCACCCTTCACCCTTGTGCTCGCTGACCGACACTGGCTCCTGGTCCAGCAATGCCTCGATTTTAAAATTCTCATCCTTGTTTTCAAATCCCTCCATGGCCTCGCCCCTCCCTCTCTCTGTAACCTCCTCCAGACCTACAACCCTCCGAGATCTCTGCGTTCCTCCAATTCTGGGCTCTTGCACATCCCCAATTTTAATCGCTCCACCGTTGGAGGCCATGCCTTCAGCTGCCTAGGCCCTAAGCTCTGGAATTCTCTCCCTAAACCTCTCTGCCTCTCCACCTCTCTCCTCCTTTAAGACGCTCTTTAAAACCTATCTTTTTGACCAAGTGTTTGGTCATCTGTCCTAATATCTCCTTCTTTGTCTCGGTGTCAATTTTTGTCTGATAACACTCCCATGAAGTGCCTTGGGACAGTAAAGGCACTATATAAATGCAAGTTGTTGTTGTTAGACAGTGCTTTTAACGTAGAAAAATATCCCAAAGCACTTTACAGAGGAATAAGGAAAAATGGACACCACGCCAAAAAAGGAGATATTAGAAGGGGTGAACAAAAGCTTAGTCAAAGAGGTGGGTTTTAAGGAGGAGCAAGAGGTAGAGAGATGGAGGGGTTTAGGGAGGGAATTCCAGAGCTTGGGTCCTAGGCAGCTGAAGGTATGGCCGCCAATGGTGGGGTGAAGGCAGGGGATGCACGGGAAACCAGAGTCAGAGGAATGGAGACTTTAGGAGGGGATAAGTAACAAAGGTGACAAACCGTAGATACGTGTTGGAAGATGGGAAGGTATGTGCTGGAAGAAGTTACAGGAGTGAGGCTGTGGAGCGATTTGCCAATGAATCAATGCATTGGAGGCAAGGAGCTGTTGGTAGTGAGTAAAGATAGGGGTGACAGAGATGGTCTATTTCCCAACATTCTTGTCGCGTGTTCCTGTCATAAGGAGGCTGAGTCTCCTATTATCTGAAGCCTACACCCTTATGCACACTGTGCGTAAGATAGCACCAGTGTTAAAATTTATCCCCAGATAGTTGACTGGGATGCCCGAATGGCAGCAAGTAATACTCTGACAGACCAAAGTGTTCAGGCTAAAACTAACAGTCGGATTTATTTATAGGTTAATAAATACACAGAGGTCAAAAGGTTACAGGAAGATAAGGAGAACACAATATTTAAAAACTACAAATATAGACGTGGTCCTAGTGCAGAGCCTTGGCTTTCGGGAGAGCATATCAGAAAATCATGGGGAATGTGTGTGCGATTTCACAAACCGCTGATTGTTCCACAGTCCTGAGAAGTGACATGATTTTGGGATGAAAGAGCTAGGTTGGTCTCGGTGGATCTTACAGGTGCAATGCCATGTGCAGACCAGGCACATTGCAATTTTTTTTATTTTTTTTTATTCGTTCACGGGATGTGGGCGTCGCTGGCAAGGCTGGCATTTATTGCCCATCCCTAATTGCCCTCGAGAAGGTGGTGGTGAGCCGCCTTCTTGAACCGCTGCAGTCCGTGTGGTGACGGTTCTCCCACAGTGCTGTTAGGAAGGGAGTTCCAGGATTTTGACCCAGCGACAATGAAGGAACGGCGATATATTTCCAAGTCGGGATGGTGTGTGACTTGGAGGGGAACGTGCAGGTGGTGTTGTTCCCATGCGCCTGCTGTCCTTGTCCTTCTAGGTGGTAGAGGTCGCGGGTTTGGGAGGTGCTGCAGTGCATCCTGTGGATGGTGCACACTGCAGCCACAGTGCGCCGGTGGTGAAGGGAGTGAATGTTTAGGGTGGTGGATGGGGTGCCAATCAAGCGGGCTGCTTTATCTTGGATGGTGTCGAGCTTCTTGAGTGTTGTTGGAGCTGCACTCATCCAGGCAAGTGGAGAGTATTCCATCACACTCCTGACTTGTGCCTTGTAGATGGTGGAAAGGCTTTGGGGAGTCAGGAGGTGAGTCACTCGCCGCAGAATACCCAGCCTCTGACCTGCTCTCGTAGCCACAGTATTTATATGGCTGGTCCAGTTAAGTTTCTGGTCAATGGTGACCCCCAGGATGTTGATGGTGGGGGATTCGGTGCTGGTAATGCCGTTGAATGTCAAGGGGAGGTGGTTAGACTCTCTCTTGTTGGAGATGGTCATTGCCTGGCACTTATCTGGCGCGAATGTTACTTGCCACTTATGAGCCCAAGCCTGGATGTTGTCCAGGTCTTGCTGCATGCGAGCACGGACTGCTTCATTATCTGAGGGGTTGCGAATGGAACTGAACACTGTGCAGTCATCAGCGAACATCCCCATTTCTGACCTTATGATGGAGGGAAGGTCATTGATGAAGCAGCTGAAGATGGTTGGGCCTAGGACACTGCCCTGAGGAACTCCTGCAGCAATGCCCTGGGGCTGAGATGATTGGCCTCCAACAACCACTACCATCTTCCATGGAGCTCGGTATTCCTGCCAAAACTAAAGGCTTTGGGGGAGCTCCCCAGTACTTACCCAGTGCAAAGGCCTCTGAAGTTAGAGTGAGCCATGAATGATTAAAGATACAACTGTGCAAACTATTACATAGAAAGCCACTGAGTAGGCGCTCACATGGTGTCTGGTTTCCAAGTACTTGTTAGTGCCTTGATTGTGTACAATTTAATTAGCACCTAGAACAAAGCCACCATATCCTGACTAATTTCCAGATCAGCCAAGTTACATATGAACATAAGAAATAGAAGCAGGAGTAGGCCACATGGCCCCTCGAGCCTGCTCCGCCATTCAATCAGATCATGGCTGATCTTCGATCTCAATTCCACTTTCCTGCTCTATCCCCATATCCCTTGATTCCCTTAGTGTCCAAAAATCTATCAATCTCAGTCTTGAATATAGTCAATGACTCAGCATTCACAGCCCTCTGGGTAGAGAATTCCAAAGATTCTGAGTGAAGAAATTCCTCCTTATCTCAGCCCTAAATGGCCGACCCCTTATCCGGAGACTATGTCCCCTAGTTCTGGACTCTCCAGCCGGGGGAAACAGCCTCTCAACATCTATCCTGTTAAACCCTCTAAGAATTTCATACGTTTCAATGAGATTATCTCTCATTCTTCTAAACTACAGAGAGTATAGGCCCATTCTACTCAATCTCTCCTCATAGGACAACCCTCCCATCTCAGGAATCAATCTAATGAACCTTTGCTGCACCGCCTCTAAGGCAAGTATATCCTTCCTTAGGTAAGGAGACCAAAACTGTACACAGTATTCCAGGTGTGGTCTCACCAGAGCCCTATATAATGACAGCAAGACCACCTTACTCTTATACTCCAACCCCCTTGTAATAAATGCTAATATACCATTTGCGTTCCTAATTGCATGCAGTACCTGCATGTTAACTTTCTGTGATTTGTGTACAAGGACACCCAAATCCCTCCGACTATCAACATTCACTAGT